>NC_136490.1:24717182-25032182 GCF_053919585.1 Euprymna scolopes | reverse complement strand
AGTGGCTATTTGTAGCAGCGGGATGTGAGCATATTTATATAACAATAAACAAGTATAGATATATATATATATATATATATATATATATATATATATATATATATATATATACTAGCAGGAAGATCTGGCCTTGTCCGGGATTGAATGATGATCAGCAAATGTTCCACCCTCTCATACCTTTTGTTATCGAAATCGGTGAAATGGCCTATTTTTTTAATCAAATCAATCTGAGTAGTGACTTAGTCTACAATACATTGTAATCCAAATTGCACTGTAGAGAATCTACTCTTGATTTTATAAACTTATCTGTAGATAATGGCTTCACTTAAAGTTTAAAATGCAAATGTCAAGGATCATGGTTCAATTATGTTCCCAGCCAAACATTCGTTTTCTGAGCGCCCCTGTTTTATCAAAGAACCAACTGTTAATTTTTATGAAATCATTTTTACATAATCACTTGAATTATAGTTAAATTTATAAAAATCATGGTTCAAGTGAGATCTAAAATGTAACATACATTTCAAACGCGATCATGTTGATTTTATAGGCTAGACCTTTCTGCTTGTGCGCTAATAAACTTCTCAAATACACTTGTGATATTAGGTTGTATAAAAAGTCTTACCTTTAGTCCAAATCGAACTTTCTTCTTTAATAGGATTTAATATCGATTATCAATATCGATATTTATTAGACACATTTCGATACAAAAGCTACATAAGCAGGCTCATAGACACATCAAGTACCTTCATGTGAAATTAAAAAAAAAATCGACACAGCCGTTTCAGAGTCTATAGAAAACCAACTTACAGACACAGACAAATTTCCTTTTATACAATAGTGGCACATAAAAAGAAGACTTATTTTACACTGAGTATTCCATAAAAGATGCAATATGTATGTATGTATGTATGTATGTATGTATGTATGTATGTATGTATGTATGTATGTATGTGGATAAGAATTAAAATTATTTATTTCACTTTATTTAATAGTTTTACTTATTGCGAATCATTTAATAGAAAATTTATAAAAAACGCTACCTAATTAAAGGTTAAATGTGAATACCATCGAATGGATTGTCTAACACTGTGACATCTTACTATACGTTTATATGGAAAACATAAATGAACTGTATTCACCCACTTTCCACATAACTGGTAGGTAAATGGCGTTGATTAAAAGATATATACTTGAGTAAAAAAAAAAGGGACTCGTACTTGAGGTTCAACCGCAGTACGTATATCCCCACACTGACGATTCTCTAAAAGTATGAAACATATGTCGATAACAATTTAAATTAATTATTATAATGCTATTTGTTAGCACTACTTACTTCTAAGTGTAATAAAAATAAACTACCGAATTAAAATCCCAATGAGATTTTCGTTTAATTGGATTTTCAAACACTGTATCACAATTTGAAATATATTCGTTTGTGAAAACAAATTGATTGAATCCCCCTCTTTCTGCATAGTCTGAACGACTTTGATTAAAGGGGAACTCCTGTCTGATTGTCGAATTCTGCGACCGGCCGAAAATTATTTTCACACTAACGATTCCCTAAAAGATGAAACATGTTTGTGGATTTATTATAAATGAAAAAATGAAGTAATTATTACAATTATATATATTTTTCAGGGATGAAACAAATAGTAAATTTTTTTACGAGATTCTATAGAAGGCTGTTCAATACCGAATTAGAGTAATATATATACTTTTTATTTATTTTACGTAAGCATTTATATGTGATTACACATTCATGAGCATGTTTCGGTCAGCACAGCAGATCACCGAAGTTAAGCAATGATGAATCTGTCCAGTACAACATGGATGACCATTTGGATTGCTAGGCGCTGTATGTACCGCGGCGAGTCATAAGAAATTTCCAGATTAGTATCTGGAGACGCATTAATTCACTGGGTGAGATGTACCCCTAGTCTTCGTTAAGATATGCATCTAGGAAAACGTAACTCTATGATGTCGGCAACAGGACGTTCGATGGCCATGGAGGAGGATGAATCTCTAGCAGATCAATGGTTCTGTGGTATTAAACAGTTAAATTATTCCACTGCAACTATGGATAATCTAAGGACAACGGATAGGTGCAAACAGGCGAGTCAGATGCTATTACGATAGGGAAGGTAATGGCAACCCACCCCATGTATTCTGCCAAGTTTAAAATCATGTAATGTCTTCAGAGGAATCGGACCAACATTCGACTGAAGCTATGGCGAACACTAATTATGATTTCATCTACGGCATGGACATGCCACGATACGAGAATATTGATTCTTTTGTTACCTCGACTACCGTTATTTATTTCTCACTCACAGCAGGAAATGTGACATAAGGTCAGAAAGTTGGTTTGAAATCTGTTGAGTAGCGGGGGCGATATTGTCTTTGGCGTGTATTTTTTGTATGTATGTAATCATTATACGTCTACTGTCTATATATGCCATTGCTCATAATGTCTTATCGTCTAGTACGTGTGTGCATGTGTATATAACCAATCGTTGACATAACTTTTTTCTGAATCTTCGCTTCGTCGCTCGTAGGCACAAAGGGAACCGCGTACACAAAATTACAAGTTGGAGCTTTCTATTAATTATGCTTGGGTTTATTCTTTCTGAGTTTTAGCTGTTCCTATTCTTTCTTATCGCCTGTTCTTAAGTGTTTTTGCTTTCTTTCTCTGACACATCTTTGCGCCAATCTCGACGCGTCTGCTCCGTCCAAAATCGGAAATCAAACTGACTTGCACGCGAGAGAAAAATATTTTCCTCTCTTTCTTTTATGCTTTCTATATTTCTATTGATTTCTTTCTTTCTACGTTCTCTCTCACACGCACTCGATTGACCTATTCCATGTGCTATCGTCGACCTCAGATACCATGTTTGACATACGTCAGCAACTTATCCCTTCAAATCTTCTTACACTAAACAACCTTCGCAGCAAAATCATAATTTAAACATGCCGGCGTAACCCAGGATAGATTACATAACAACAGGAAAAGCACGCTGGCCTGCGAAAACAAACTGTCTAGGAAGCCTCGTCAGTATTTCCAGGTAGAGACGTTTCAGGCAATACTAGCAATAAATTGACCTTTTTTTTTCAAAGGACAAGCCATGTCATGTGGACCTCCTAGAATTGCACAGGGCGAAAGCGATGCATCAATCAACAAGGAAATGTCTATCTTAACAATGGATGGTGATTCGAGTGACCCCCCCCCCCCGGCTGGGCTCTGCCCGTCCCCTTTATTAATACCATTGTTACTACATTTTAGGCAGCATCACACCTAACTACGTTAACTATTTCTGAATTAAAAAAGGACAGGATGGGACCTTTGTTGGTCTATTGTTTCCTTACGCTTGGCCGATCACGTCGGGTATTCAAAAAGCGACCGGTTATTTACATCTCGTCCTATAAAGTCGAAAGGCGCAGCGATATATATCAAGTATATTTTGAATGCGACCAATCGGATATTGTTTCGTCCATTATCTCTTGGCCAAATCGGAAGACAAGCGAGTCGTTTTTATCTGAACGCGCGATTAGTCTGAATTAGTCGTGTAAAATACCGGATGATAAGGAGAAAACAGCTTTTAGTGTTTGTTATCTTGACGCTTGGGCAAACTGGACGGCAAAATGACGGAGTGTGATACGGGACCCAGATTGTCAACGCGCATTGTTCAATGAGGAAGGGACATTAAAACAGATGACAGATAGAAAACTGTCAATTTAATACAATGTTGTATATGTGTATGATGGTTTATTGAATGTAACACATACACGCATGCATACACACACAGACACACACACACACACACAAACACACACACACACACACACACACATATATATTACTGATCGGAGGATTCGAAAATTTTTCCCGATTCCAATACAATTACCGATTCTGTTTTAAATTCCCGATTCCAATGCAATTACCGATCCCGATTCGTTTAATTTAATATAATGTCGTGTATATGTATGAGGGTTTATTGCACACACACACACACACACACACACACACACACACACACACGCGCGCGCATATATATATATACTAGCATGGGTACCCGGCGTTGCCAGGGTTGACATGAAGTCCGTTTGAAACACGCCTGCTATACTAATTATTGTCATCATGTTAACGTTGATACCCCCACAACAATTTCAAAAATAAAAGAACGGATAAAAACATGTAAATGTAATCGCCCCCCCCCCCAAAGAAGTGTCTGATACCCTCTCCACCAGATATTTCGGCAGAAGAGATCACTGTCCTAAGAAATCTCACAATTTTTTTAACCTAAAAAAATAACGTTTTTAAACATTAATGCGTGCGTTTATTTTTTTATTTTGGTAAATGTGTAGTTTAGCGTCGTAAATTATTTGCCAGACAAAAAATATAAAAACTATATATATGTTTATATAGAAAACATTGTTAGATTTAAAGGCTAAAATAAAATAAGAAAAAAATCATTTTTATAATTTTTATCATTTATATTTATTATTCGAGGCCGCTATATTGCTTTTAAAATTTGACCTTTCTAAGGTGTTTAAGCTTTTAAAGCTCTCCATGAACTATGTTTTTGGCCGCCCTATTTTTTTGCAATAAAAAAGGCCAAATTTGGCCTTTAAAAAGCCAATCTGTCAAACCTAAAAGAGGCCAACTTTTTAACGTGTAAGGCGTGCACATTAAGTCTAATAAAAATGATAAAAAAAGCCTAAAATTATTTGTTTTTGTTTTATTTCAGCATTTGGGTCTAATAATGTTTTATAAAATAATAAATAGTTTTTATAATTTTTTTGTCTGTCTAATAATTTACGCTGATAAACTACATCTTTACCTTTATTCTTTGTGATGGCACTTTTTTACTGGCATTTTTTGTAAATAATGGAAATTTTCGATTTGCTTTTTATTTGTCGTTTTATGTTTCGAATGTAATCCCTCCCACCAAAAACAAAATTGAATTTGTCATATTTTGGGGTTTGTTTTGTTTATTAAATTGTTAGGAGAAAGTAGAGAATGGTCTCATAAAAAATAATTAAATTTATCGTTATTTTATATTTCCACCCCCACCAGAAAAAACAAATTGCATTTGTCAGATTTTGCCTTCACCCTCAACCACCAAACTTGAAAAAATGCTAGAGGTGACATGTTTCGTTGAACGCTTGGTGGCCAAAAATGTGGTGCTGATTTTACGTCAAATTTATATAGAAAATGATACACCATTCTAACATGTTATTTTATTTTATTTTCAAAATTTCTTCTCTCATAATGTTTATAAAGTCTGTTTAAATGGATTAGGCTGAAAAAGGAGATCTCCATTGTTTTAGGGTTTTTTTTTTTTTTTTTTTTTTTACAAAGGCATCACCACATTATCAAGGCCCAGAGGCCACTCAAGGATAAGGGTTAAAGAGTGTACAGTAGAAATTGGTCAATATAGTAATCATTAGTAATGAAAATTTGGTAAATTTAATAACTTATATGGAACGGCTCATCAAGAACTTATTTACTTTAGACTTGAACACAACCATATTGTAGTCAGCCGGAAAGCAGGAAAACGGAAGACAATTCCACAGGCGTGCAGTTCTAAGAAAGAAGCTTTGTTCATGGAATCTACGTTTAGGTTTAGGCACAGATAAAGAGTGGGGGAAATTATTGATAGTGTTAAACGCCGCTGGATCACGTCGTATAAAGTTACCTTTTTAATTAGAAAATTAAGTTTATAATCGATGAAATTAACGACAAAAAAGTGTAAATTGTGGAATTCAGAGGGGGTGGAGTAGTAGATCTTCATTTTTTTAGGTATAAAATAAAACTAACAAATGAAATCTTTTTAGTTTTTTTAGTAAGTGTTTTTTTTATATTAAAAACAATAAACATTTTTTCTATCTACACGGAATTATTTTTCCAGCTAGAAACTTAATGAAATTACCAAATGATATTTGGTGAACGCTTAGGGGCAAATAACTCTAAAACTTAAAAAAAAAGGTCGCTGTTGAAAATATTAATTCCAAAATAAATTAAATATATAACCAATATAAATGTTGATTAAAATTTATTAAATAACAATTTTAAATAGAATACTTAAAATAATTCGCTCGCTAAAAACATTAACTAAGATACCGCTATTTATTAAAATCGATTTTTCTTAATGTCATATGCAAATAAGGTGATCTCTTAATTGTATAATTTTGCAAGTATAATACTATATATAGAAATAAATGAAAGGTTAAAGTAATACACGCTTTGTATATATTAATCAAATTGTGAACAAACAGACAGGAATACGAATTTATATATATATAGATAGATAGATTACTGATGAGGGGATTCCAAATTTTTTTACCGATTTCGATACAATTACTGATTCCGTTTTAAATTCCCGATTCCAATAGAATTACCGATTCCGATTCTTTTAAAATCACTAAATATTTAGCTGTAAATGTGGTCTTCTTTAGGCTACCACAAAAAATCTCTGTGATATATTTTCGTGAACGTAAAATACACTTATGCGGATGATCTACACATTTAAATTAAAATTTTGTTTGTAGCTTAATAACAATACACATTTACCATTTTTTCGTCAGTAGCAATCATGAAAACTTAAGCTTCCAACAAAAACGACACGAATATTAAACAATAAAAAGATTCGTTTTGACATCGGAAAGTAGGCACAATTTTCTCCGATTCCGATACCGATTTCGATTTTCTCGATTCCCGAGGCTGATTCCATGAAATATATAGTAAGTTTTGAAAATATATATGACAATTAAGCTCCACAGAATTTTCCGCGTTTTATTCTTGTGATGATTCGTCAGGCTATTACAGTGAATTAATATTATTTCGTGTTTTTTATGTAGTAGAATACTGGTAATAGAATTCATATACCCATTTATTTTAGCCAATATATATATATATATATATATATATATATATATATATATATATATATATATATATATATAATAAGATAAAAATTACAATTAAATTTACCTAAATGATCCAATATGGTAAAACTAAAGTATATTATAAATATTAAAGAATTAATATTTATAATTAATCTTAACCAGATATAAAAGCTCGATAAAAACAAATAGGAGATAGAGCTTATAATAAGAGCAAATAGTTAATAAAACATGTTAAAAACACTTTGAAAAAGAGTTAAAAACATATTTAATCCGAAAAGGAAACACTTAATAAGTGGATAGTCCTTAACCCGCGGAGTTTCGAAAAAATACTTTCCTTCTCATTAGAGGGTAGGAATTAGCAAAATACGGGATCGGATTTTGCATACAAAAGTATTTGATGAAACTGCAAGTTAGTCAAAGATCTTACTTGATAACAAAAAGTGAAGCAGAGGGAATATGGTGAAGAAAAGGGTGATTCCACGTGAATAGATAATCTGGTGAAAGGTAAATTATCCAATAACAGTAAAATTCAAAAAATAAATCCAAGAAAGTTAATTAAATTTCCATTCGCACAAGTAAAATCCAAGGAAACCACGTAATTGGAAGATGGCCCAAAATAATCCAAAAGGCCAAAATCCATGGAATAATTCACAAATATGTACAAGGAAAATGGGGGAATTCCAATAATATTAATAAAAGAAAAATAAGGTATGCGTTTGACACGGCTGCCGAGACAAAATGTAATTAAAAAATATCAGTGAAGAAAAAGAGAAAAAACTCAATGAAGAAGAAAAAAAATCAGGGAAGAAAAAAAATTAAATGGAGTTAAATATAAAATGGAAAAGAAAATGTCAAATGACGTTAAAATGCGCGAAAAATATAGGGCAAAAAAGAGGTTAGCTGAAATGTACAGGTTATTACTTAAGAAAATGTGAGCAAGAGTTATTAAAAGACACTAAATGGAAAAAATAAATAAATAAAACATAAATAATAAATAAAAATATAAAATAAAAAATAATTTTTTTAAGGGGAGAGAAATGCCGGTATCTGCAAATTCCGGATAAAGCAAGTGAGTATATAAGTAAATGCATATAGTAAAATACAAGTAAATATACATACAGGATATGAATGTATGGGTAAATTGATATATTAGATAGAAAGGAATATTTAAACCTATTTTGAGATGACTAATTTTTATGATTTCAGGTTAAAATAAACAGCAACCTATTCATGTTATCGTACATATTGGAACCCATGCGTAGTGGTTAAAGTATTGTGTAAAATTCAAACCACATTCAATGCTGCCAAGACTAAGCTTGTTTCCTTCAATAATTGCAAGAAACCTTCTCTACCACCAATGGTAATAGCCAAGAAATTACCTGAAAGTACTTCCTTTAAACTCCTCGGTCTAATTTTTACAGGGAACATGAACTGGAATTGATACATTGAGAGCATTGCCAAGGCTGCTGCGAAGAAGGTGGGCTCTCTCTACCGCGCTAGAAGACTACTTACGCCTGAAAGTATCCTATAGCTCTATAAGGCCACCATTCGCCCATGTATGGAGTATTGTTGTCATATTTGGGCTGGTGCATCTACTACTAGTTTCTCACCCCTAGACAAGGTTCAAAAGAGAGTCGTTAACCTGATAGGCCCTGAACAGCCATCTAGGCTTCAGCCTCTGTCCCATCGACAAAATGTTGAATATCTCTGCCTGTTCTACAAGTACTTTAATGGTAGAATGCTCTAACGAACTCCAATCACTTGTACTCCCTAGACGCGAATACCGCGGACAAACCCGACAAGCAGCTAAATCCCACCCCTTCACAGTAGAGATCCCTAGGTGTAAGAAAGCCTTCCACTCCAATAGTTTCTTCCCCAGAACAGCTAGACTTTAGCACTCCCTTCCGGGATTCTGCTTCCCCAACTGTACTGACATGCAGAAGTTCAATGTAATGTTAACATACATCTTGCTACTTATTTCCTTCCATAACATCTCTGCAACTTATGTCCCCGATACTTCAAAGTGGCACTGTGCCTTGTTTTAGGGTGAAAATCGGATAAAAAATATATAGCTCTGCTGGAGGTTAAAAATTAAAGTGCCACCACCGTGGATTAAATAAAAGGTTCCCAGGGAAAGTGCATGCAGATACTCAAGTTCGAATGAAAGGTTACTGACTTCGACAAAATACACGTAAAGAAGGTTGGAGGTTACATCGATCGAAACATTGTGAAAATGACACTTAAGACGTGAACAGTTGTCCGAAGCATCCAAATAATACGCACGTAAATGTGTGCATGAATGGGTGTCTGAGTGTATGCGTACGTGGACGACTAGGGCCTTAAAAACATTCAAATTAAATCCGAAGTAATAAGATGCTGGTTTGAAAAAGAAAAAAAAACAAAAAAAACACTCGAATGACCAGGAAGTATCATTTGGTTTAGATGAGACATTTTACCTCCAATTGAACCGAAACCCCGAGTACGATCTCTCCCTTGATACCTACCCAATTGGATGTTTACTTTGCTAATGTTATTTCAACAATCAGGACACCATATCCCCTTACCAGCCCTTACCAGATGCTTGTGCAAGCGTGTTTCTAAAACGTTTCTAGTAGTGGTCAAAAATGGCGTATAGATGAGATAAGGAGAGATAGTTATAAATTAAGAGGTGTCTTTAATAAGTTTCCAGACTTTTTTCGCATAGGAACTTTTATTGCTAGTCCCTCTCGAAGTAATTTCCTTCGGCTGCAATGCACTTGTTGTACCGTTCCAACAACTTCTGGAAGGCCTCTTTGAAGTCCTCTTGAATGAGCGTGTCAATGATCCTCGTAACAGCCTCTTTCATCTTCTCAGTTGTCTCATAAATCTCTGGAAGATTTTTATTGCGTCTAGGGAATAAACAAAAGTCACAGGAAGCAAGGTCTAGACTATAAAGAGGATGAAGAACTATCTTGATGCCCATATTGGTAAAATAGTCTGTGACAAGGGATGGAATTATCCTTGGAACAAACTTCGCACAAATCTTCCCATCTTCAGTTCCTCGCGAATAATTGTGTCTATAGTTCCCACACTGACATCAAACTGCGCACTTATTGTCCCTGTAAACACACCACGGTCCTTATCCATGAAATTCTTTATTTGGCCAATCAACTCTGGAGTTCTGAATTCCTTACTTTTCTCACACATCTCATCATCACTCACAAACTCCCTGCCTTCCTCCAATCTCTTATGCTACACAAAGTGATTCTCAATTCATGCAAGATTGTCCAAATGCAGTTCGAAGCATGACATGCATCTTTGTGGAAGTTTTGTTCTGGTTTTAAATAGAATTTTATTGCATATCGTTCTTCTAAATTGTCCTCACGTCCAGATTGCATTTTTTAAAAATTCACCAGCTGTAAAAATCAGGCTTTAGTAGCATGTATTCCAATTCCTGCTGTTGCTGTTTATTTTAACCTGAAATCATAAAAATTTGTCAGTCATCTCATAAGATGTATAGCAATAACATACTAAATTTTCAAGTGTCACGACAGTTTGCAATGTCTATACAAAAACTATGGAAACTTATTAAAGGCACCATCCTATCTCACTGAATTAAAAAAGCAGATCTAAAATAGCGAAATTTGAATGATAAAAATAACTATTACAATAGCCGGAACTCGCTACGAAGTAAAAAAATACAATATAAATTATGGTAAAAAATACTACTAGCAGGGCACGAGAAATGTATTTAATCAACATAAATGTTTTTATGAAGATATTTTCTCGACATAACATAGTTATTTTTGATATGAGAACAAATAAGACGCAGTAAATGTCAGTTTAACGGAAATAGTATATATTCTATTTCGTATATAGAACTTACCTAAATCAGACAAATTAATAACTATGCAGAAAATTATATTGTCTTACGTCATTTAATACAAAAAAAAGACTGTATAGTGATGGACTATCTTTGTCTAACACCTCTTCGTTTACAATGCTCTTTTTTGCCCTGCTTCTTTCGAATGCCCTTTTTTTACAAAACGTTTCGCTTATTTCTTTCTATAGTGACAAACTGTTACAGATAACAATTGATAGGTGTTCCCTTCTCACGCCATGACAATAATGACCACATATTATAATGATATTGAAAAAGGAGGTCACATCAAAATGAGGCCATTCTTATATTTTTGTCCAAGATTGTCAGATTGGCTTTTTTTTTTAAAGTCACAATCTGTGAATTTGGAATTAAAAAAAAATAGTTTGGCCTTCAAAATTGTATATTGCTTTTTTTTTTTCAGGCATAACGTACGTGTTAAATATTCGTCAATATATAGCAGGTGTGTAAATATGTCTTTAGATGTGTGTATCATGGTCAAAGTGTGTGGAAAGTGTTTATTTTGTTCGATGAGTGTGTGTGAATACGCAACACATACAATAAATCAGTTTATTAATATTAATACACAGGCAAAGAACATACCTCTCTCCGCTGTGTTGTCTTCTCTTCTCATTATCCAATGTTTTTTTCCCCCGCCCGAAGGAACAAACAACAAGAAGTTATATATTTGGTACAACTTTATTTGCGTTTCGGAGTTTACGACCTTTTTGTTTTAGTCGTGCATCTTAATAAGATCGCGTTCATCCAAAGTTTCCTGAACAAAGAGACAATCTTCTTCTGTGCTTAATCATATCAACGCATCGCAAGAAACATCTACTTGATACTTGTTACGTAACCAATTCGTTTATCTTGTTAATTAAATCTTATTTTCCTATATTAAAATTCTTGCAAACATTATATTTCCCAAATTCTACTGAAATATATTGTTTCAATAACATTTTTCGTTAATGATTATTTCACATTCCAAACATATACGCTTAATTCCTTTGTTAAGTAACTGGCCGCCACCCGGGAGTCCAATATCTGACACGCCTACCTCGCCATTAAAAAAAAAAAAAACGTTGATTTTTTTTAGTATATCTCTTATCCTACTTTTCTTTAGCAGCATTTCCTAGATTTTTCCCCACTTTGCATGTTTATGGAAAGGTCAGACCCCATCTCTATTAGGTTTTTACATTGATCGGTCATTACTCACGCTCTCCTATTTAGACAGGATTTCTTTTCCGGCAATATGGCATTTACTGTGTTCAGGATTCGTGTACCTATGATCAATGTCGGCTGTTCCTCTAGCCACCCCTCTACCATAATCATTCAGATGTCTCTTTCTATTTTGTAGCCATCGATCCCTCAATTACTATATTTATTCACACTCATTACTCTTCCATTCTAGCATTCTACTTTAATATATTTAATTGAATCCCACCTTGCAGCAAGGACTCAGACAAATGCATGCACGGTTTAGGATATATTTGAAACACCCTCTTCTTGATTAGAGAATCCAAGCTAGAATCAGACGACAAGGCTTTCATATGTTTTGGCTAAACTTGAAACCGAGCGTTGGCAATTTATATTTTCTCTACTGTTCTCCATCAATCCAAAACAGGACCCTAATAAACTATGTATCTGTGAGCATAGATGTAACAATCTCTCTAAATACTAGCGACAAAGTACATGTATTTTATGATTTTAATGTCCACCATAATAAGTAGCTTGCTTTCTCTAGTTACACAGACAGAATTCACTCCCAGTTTTCTGCTTCACTGAATGCAGAAAATATGAAAAGACGTCTCGAAGCCCATCTTCCTACATAGTCTCCTTATAGATTTTGTCCTAAATAGTAACCTCTTACGACCAAGTGTCATTGTGCCTTGTTTGGGGCGAATAGAGTAAAAAAAAAATGAGATACATGGTTGCTATAATGTGGAAATAATTTGTTTCCGCAAAAAAGTAAAAAAAAAGACTTTAAAATTTGAAACACATGGAAACTTTAGAAATCTGTCAAAACGTGATAAAAACGATAAAAATAGACATCATATATTACTTGATATCCAAACATTTTCAAGTTAAATGGCCACCCAATAGCTCACAAACCGAAATCAGCATGTGTTTTATAATATCCGGTATCAATAGCGCCACAAGCTATAGTTTACATTCTAACTCCATTAATTGGTATCGCCAGCAATTTCCACATAAAAAATCCGGATGCGTATTAAAAATGACATTAATATATAAAACAAGTTTAGAAATATCTTTATAGACTAATGGCCAATAAAGAAATGTTTAAATTGACTTATACACATTTAGAAAAAAAAATCAACATTACATTACCATTTCCTTAAAATATCATAACAGAAATAATCAAATTGATTACTGATATATCTTATTTACATTACAAAACAAATACTATAAACACAATTCTGACCACTTCTCTTGTAAATATACATTCTTTTTATCTACCTACTCCAAAAATACAACAATTTCGGAATTCCAACACAATTAACTACATCACAAATAAGATAGAATCATTAAAATAACAAAACAATCACATAAAACTACTCTAATAGTTTTTTTCTCTGGACCGACTAGATTTTGGAATTCCTTTCCTGTATCTGCTTCCCTAACTGTAGTGACATGCAGACGTTTAAATGTTACGTAAACTAACATCTTGTTAATATTTCTTAGTCATGGTTCAAAATAGTAACCCCTTGCGTCCAAGTGGCGATATGCCTTTGTAAAGGGTGGTCGTAAAGGGTAGAATTAGCTGCAAAGTTCTTGGCAAAGAGTTTGGCTTTGTCTGATGCTGACGAGATTACCTCAGATCCATTGATTATAGTTGGGATAGAGCACACGCTTCTGTTCAGAATTCTGTTTGCTATTTGCCAAAACTAGTGGGAACCAAGCCATTGTTCATCTACTTCGGACTTGACGAACTGAGCATACAACTCTCTTACGTTCTTTATTACTTTCTTACAATGGTTGCTGGTAGTCCTGAAAGCAGCTTTAGTGTCCATACAGCTGTATTTTTTTATGTATATGTATATACCAGTCTATAAAAATAATTACTATTTTAAATACATATTAAAACAGAGACGGGGTTAACAGGGTAGAATAGTTTACGTCACAAAATAAATCCGAGAGAAAGAAAGAAGAAAGAAGAAAAGAAAGACAAAGATCATTTACCTATGTTATCCGTTTGAAATTGCATAAATATGGTTTCTTTCGAATCTTACGTAAAACTCTTGAAGTTGACCTTATCGGTTAGAGCATCTGGATCGAAGTTAAAGATCAATCATATCTGAGGAATCAAATCGTGCGGCCAAATTTATAGTTATGAAATGTATATAGATAATATTTTAAAATAATAATAATAATAATACATACATACATATATATATATATATATGTATATATATATATATATATATATATATATATATATATATATATATATATAAACACTACCCGATTAAGAGGGGCAGGATATTTTTCTAAAACTTAAAAAAAACAACTTTATATAAAAACTTTTTTTCTAAACTTCCCATCTACACAGTACCCGTCTCCATTTGTCTCTGAAGATTTTCTCATTTTCTTACCCTCCCAGCTCCATTTCCCTTCATATGATCTCCACGTACCTTTTACCTTTTTTGTCTAAAATATATTTTTAATCGGTGTTGTCTATTTTGCTCATACCTTTGTATAATGCTGATTTTTTCTCTCCTCTGATGAGAAGCATTTAGCTTTGAAATTCCATCGCCCCCAAAAGTTTTCTCCCCCCCCCCCCCCGATTTTTCCTTGACTCTAACCATTATTTACAGGGTAATATTATAAAGTTCTTATGAAACTGTTGCATGATCGAAATTTATCTGCATTATGGACTCTTGCCGTACTAAACTACGATGTGACATAACACCCTCGATTGACAGTATCGTAATTGCGTAGAATCAGCAAGAGTACTAGTAATGCGCAGCGCGTACTGCTACTCATATTAGAAACAACCGGATAGTAAGCTCCGCTTGCCCTTTATCCTAGCCTTGTAACCTTTCGATTAACATATCTTCCTTACACTTAATCCATGTTCCGTGTTTTTCTTCCTTAGTCCCAACCTTGGGTCCACATCAGTAGGTACAATTCTTATTTCCTCATCTTTACTTATATATATGATGGATTCCCCCGTCGATTTCGACGTGTGAACTCCCGCCACAACAACTAAGTTGCTCAGAAATTCTCACAGATGATTTATTTATAGTGGCGAAGGCTTTGTGTACAACCAAGCACACTTTTTTGGTATTACTGCTAACCTTATAATCTCTCTCTCTCTCTCTCTCTCTCTCTCTCTCTCTCTATCTATCTATATATATATATATTTATTTATTTTTATTATTAAATATTTTTCGTGCATAAAGTATATCTATAGTATATATATATATATATATATATATATATATATATATATATATATATATATAACTGTACACATTTTATAATTAAACCAATCTTGATAAAAGGATGCTCAATATGATAAAATATAATGAATAAAGTGTAATTATATGAAAAAGAAACAATTACATTCTTTATAAATTCATTAAAAGTTCATAAACAAGGAATATGTGTTGTATAGTGGGTTTCATATTAAAGAGATATTACGGGAGATTCATATTGGGACAATACATATAACTAATATAAAGATAGTGATGAGAGAGAGAGAGAGACGACATTTATACATATTACAGTTGTGGGATGCTTGGGACTTCATATATATATATATATATATATATATATATATATATACTGATTGAGATGTATACAAGTTCTTAATACAGAGGAGGGGAGATGCATAATCTTGGAAGGGTTACACAATGTTCATTACAAGATGATTAATACATTACCTTTTGAATGTTGAAAGATGACACGTGACAACAGTTACAAAAACACAATGATTATCCTTTATTCATTTGACCGGTCGAATGATGATGACGTCAGCACCTCACATTTGGATCTACATAGTTTAACCGTTCTCCTTTCCGCTTCCAAAGGACTCTCAAGCTCAAGCCAACCCAACTGCGCTCAACTCTACTCTTCCCCTGACTCCCCTGATCTCTCCTGCTTACTAACTAATTCTAAGCTCCTATATTGAGAATCCCTCTTCGTTATGACGTCAGAAATGTGTTTTCCAAACGTGACCAATTCGTGTGGCTATGCACACGCTTTTGACAACAAAAGAACTCTCAACATATGACTCTAACTTATTTTTTTAACAATATATTTTTAATTCGTATTGTTCATTCCTTTTGGCTGACCTTTTTAACATTCCGATTCCAAACAGAATGAATAATCAATTCTTTTTACGATATAAACAGTATCTAACTATTTCTAATAGAATTTATCAATAGACTAAATTCTAACATTCAATTCTTAACTTTGCTTACAAGATTCGAGCCTCGGCTTTCCTAATTTCATTTTCGCCTAATACTTTTCTTATTTACATGGAAAGGGGACAGCTTTTCCCTGTAACATAAGGGTTCTTACGGAGGTCAACGTAAGATATATATATATATATATATATATATATATATATATATATATAGTAAGAAATAAAAAAATAAAAATAATTATGACAGCCCCTTTAAGAAATTCGTTTCTTATCGTTGAGCACTTTCAGTTGAATTAAAAGTCGGTCAATTTAGCTCTTATGCGTAGATCATCGTATAGCGATTTGATCACTGTCTGTCTGACGTAATGAACATTTTAATTAAAAAATGTTTAAAATTCAACGCTATTTCACACGGTTAATGGTAGCCGATTGGATACGGCCTCCGCTAATCGAGCCAGAGATGTCTCGTGTCGCGGGGTTCGAATCGTTCGACTGGTAGTAATCGTGACACCCTGCACTGAAGAATCCCGAAAGGATGAAACACTAGTGTCTGTAGGTATTTAATTATTATAGTAAAAAAAAATAATTATATATATATATATATATATATATATATATATATATATATATATATATATATATATATATTCGTACATTTCGACTTCCATTATCATTTGAAATACTGTACACAGTTTCATTTAAAATTCAGATTCGTGATAAATATTACAACATGCAAAAATACAAGTTTGTGTTACATGATAAGGGCTGTCCCCTTTTCTTGTAAGTATAAAAATAGGGAATCAGTTAAATATAAATATGAAATAGGATAGTCAAGGATTCGAACTTGCGAAGCTATACTTGGAATTGAGATTTCCAATCATAAGTTAAAATAAACACAAAATATTATAAATAGAATGCCCAGTTAAATTGTTGATTCTGTTAAAATATTTAATAATACAATTTGGATGGAAACTATTTACATTCTTAGAAAGAAAAAATAATAGAAATTTTGGTTACAGAATTAACAAATAGGTTACATTCTTTATGAAACAAAGAGAATGGAAAATGTTATTGTAAAGTGAGTTACGTAAAATTAGGTTAGAGAAGGATTCATGCCATGGACCTCATATACACGTGCTCGGTCGTGCAATGACGTCATGAGTTATGAATTTAGTTAGATAAGTGAGAATCGGAATCAGTCAGGGGAGAGAAGCAGAGAGGTTCAGATCGATTCTCCATTAGAGTCAAGGCACCTCTAGAAGTGAGAGGCTTTTAGAAATAACCATGTAACAACTTTGAATCCCTGAGATAAAATCATGTCCGACCGATCGATGAAGAAATAAACGTATCATCATGTGTTTTTGTATCTGCGTCGTCATGTTGTTATTCAACAGAAAAAGGTATTGTCTATTTATGTGTAAAAACCATTTGAAATTCATCATCTAAAACATATTAGTGTTATATAAACACTCCCGTTCAAACAGAACTGTCAAAAGCATGAATGTCAACCTCTCAATATCAGTCTATCTATCGAGATAGCAAACACCTTCTCCAAAATGTATTTATATTTCCCTCTCTTTATATATACTTGTTAATGTCCACATCTCTTCTCTAACAATGTTAATATCTATCATCTCTTCTTACAACATGAACATCTCTTACTCAACACTAATCTCTCGTAAGACTCTCACAAAGAACAATACAAATACATGCGTCATCTTTTAATAATAAGACAGTACGTAACATTTGTATTTATGCACAGCTATTAAAAGGATTGCCATGGCTCATAATACACTACATGAAAGCTACACGAATTAGAATATATACATTAAAGACATTGCCAAGGCTGCCACGAAGAAAGTGGACTCTCTATACTGTGCTAAAAAATTACTCATACTTGAGAGTATCATGTAACACTACAAAGCCAATATTCGCACATGCCACTAGTCTCTTGCTCTTAGACAGATTTCAAAAAAGAGTCACCAACTTAATATGCACTGCACTAAATGCTAAACTAACCTCTAACTCCTGTCCCATTGCCAAAGTGTTGCATCTCTCTGCCAGTTTTACAAGTATTTTCATAGCATGTGCTCCGACGAACTGAAAGCACTTGCACCCTCGTCAACGTATACACACCTGACTACACCAACAAGCAGAAAATTCCCCCCTCTACACTCTAGAACTCTCTAGATGCTTGAAAACCTACTCAGATAGGTTATTATACCATATTTCTTCAAACTGAAACATAATTATCAAAGTATACTTACGCAGATAGATATGAAAAGTCTTTATTAAAGTTTGTGCCTATTTCCATTCTATGGAGGCTAGGCGCGAACGCAGACCCTACATTTTTATTATACCATCCCGATTTAAGTTAAAACATACTTATCAAAGTATTATTATGTACATCTATATCAAAAACACTTGTAAACGTTATTTTTTAAATTTTTAAATTTTTTATTTCCATACTTTGTGGACCAGGCGCCTACGGAGATGCCACAATTTTAATGAATCATCATTATGCCTTTTCTCTCATCTCACGGTCTTTTCCTCGCCTTCTACTTCTCTGGGCTATGTTACGACTGATCTCTTTCTATTCTCACTTTTAGTCAGCAATTTGACTAGAAGTAAAGTCTCGTTTCCTGTGTTTTTTATACAAATTAGATTACTCGCTCCATACTAAACAAAACTTGTTAGAGTCAGTAGCATTAAATAACACTGATTTGAAGAAAACTGATCTTTTAACTCGATTTACTAGAATAACACTATAGAAATGCAATGCCTATTTTATATTAAGGATTCATAAAATAAAAACTGTTATATAAACATGCATTCGATTATAATAGTCGCTTAAAAATTTGACCATCATGCAAGATTGGATACTTTTCCTGGATTAATGGTCCTTTTTTTCTGAAATCGTAAGTTATTATTAAAATATACAAAAGGATCAAGTCAAAAATTTGGACAAAAAAGGTTTTTTTTTTGTCCGACTTAAATTCTGCTCGGAGTTACTTCCTGAACTACTAGACTTTGGAATTTCCTACCGGGTACTTACTACCTTGCGTGTTTTGATATGCAAAAATGTAAGTGTAATGTGAACAGACATCTCGCTGCTCAACTCCCTACATAGTATCCATGTAATTTTGGTCCCAAATAGTAGCCTTTTACGTCCAGGTGACATTGTGCCCTGTTTGCGGTAAAAAAAAACAGTAAAAAAAATTACATCCTTATTAAAGAGCATCTCAATATAAAAGGATATTCTTTTAACTAAAGCGATATTTATTGATTTGTAAAACATAAATATGAAGAAATAATTAGGATGAAAACGATTCTCTTTAAAAAAAAATCGCACGCCGTTTTTTTTAAAACTAAATGATCATATGAATATAATCATTTCGTTAAAAAAATGGCGTGCCATTTTTTTCGTTTTCAGTGGGACGAAATCATTTAATTAGCTTGCTCATTTGAAAAGGCCCTGTTAGGTTGGAAAAAGATCTATAATGAGTAGGGCTGTGGCAACAGAATACTCTGTTCATTCTTTTGACTCCCAAGTATATATCTGACACAGTAAGACACAGTCAATCAACCAGATACCACATCAGTCTATCTAAAAAGAAAGATATTAACGGATATATACCCAAGAATCAAAACAATGAAAAGAATATGCTGTTGTCACAGCTCTAATAATGAGATATGATTAAATAATCGGTTGTCTTTCTCATTTTAACTTTTATGTCTCCTCTAAGCATTGAGCTTTTCTACTGATGATATGTGTATAGAAAATGTTCTGTCTTACAGATACAAACTTACATACATACATACATACATACACCCACACCCACACACACACACACACATATATATAATATATATATTAGTTCTCTTTTGCCTCTAATAATTTAAATGAAAAAGTGTTGCTTAAATACACACAATTCAAATATATATATATATGTATTGTGTGTGTGCCGTATATATATATATATATATATATATATATATATATATATATATATATATATATATATGCTAGCAAAAGTACCCGTCGTTGACTGGGTTAAAAAACAGCCGACAGAAAATGAACTCTGATTTATGAAAGTATGATAGGTTATGAAAAGGAAGGTTTGTAAAGAGATAGTTTCGAATTTGGGAGTATCAAAACCAAAGCAAAATATGATGAAAGTAAAAATAAAATAGATAAACCCCATAATGTATTATACCATACCGATTCACACTGAAACACTTATCACAATATTCTGTGGGTCTATATTAAAAAACCTTCTTAAACTTTGTGACATATTTCCATTCTATGGAGGTCAGGTGCGAACGAATACCCTATAATTTTATCATACCATATTTCTTCAAACTGAAACATAATTATCAAAGTATACTTACGCAAATAGATATGAAAAGTCTTTATTAAAGTTTGTGCCTATTTCTATTCTATGGAGGCCAGGCGCGAACACAGACCCTACATTTTTATTATACCATCCCGATTTAAGTTAAAACATACTTATCAAAGTATTATTATGTACATCTATATAAAAAACACTTGTAAACGTTATTTTTTTAATTTTTTAATTTTTTATTTCCATATTTTGTGGACCAGGCGTGTACGCAGACCCCACAATTTATATGAATCATCATTATGCCAGATCAAACATACCCATTCCTGTGTCTCGATACATCTATCATTATATGTGATCAGTTTTCTATAATAGTCAACCATATAGGAGCCTATTCGTGACCAGACACACACACACACAGACGTTAAGCTTTATATATATATATATATATATATATATATATATATATATATATATACATATATATATATGTGTGTGTGTGTGTGTGTGTATGTGTGTGTGTGTGTGTGTGTGTGTGGAGGTGTGTGTATGTCTGTGTGTGTGCGTGTGTGCGTGCGTGTGTGCGTGCGTGTGTGTATGTGTGTGTGCATGTCATGTTTTAAAGTATGTTCCTAAACAGTGTTTGTTATTGCATATATTTTACCAACGAGATTTTAACTTTCCCTCCCACCCAATCCTTGTTATCGCCCGATAATGCCCTCTTTTTAACGTTTTCGGTTCACTTTTTTTCGTCCCCGCGGGGCCAAATTGTCTGCGGCTCCAGAATAACGATTTCCTCAAATATATGCACATCACATTGTGTCTCGCGCTCACCAACACCGGCTTCGTTTTTGTCTTCTAAACCTGTTACCTGTAAAACGCGCCCCAAACTATGCGATGACAGGCATAGAATATTTATGCCGTCAAATACGATGGACAGTGTCTTTTTTATTTCTTCCTTTTAAGCCCACATAACAAAATG
Source organism: Euprymna scolopes (assembly GCF_053919585.1). Taxonomy (NCBI): domain Eukaryota; kingdom Metazoa; phylum Mollusca; class Cephalopoda; order Sepiida; family Sepiolidae; genus Euprymna; species Euprymna scolopes. The sequence continues at coordinate 25,010,700 of NC_136490.1, read as the reverse complement.
ACGTTGTTGCAACCTTTCAAAGTTATGTTATAACAAATATTGGCAAAAGATGGCAGTGCTACCTACATTAACATTCCATCTTAAACTCTTCAAAACATAAAAAAAATAATAACTAAAAACCGATACTGTTAAGATGCATCCATTCTTAAGATGCGTCCATTCCTAAGTTGCGTCCATTCAATCTGCAGGTTTAAAATATTATTGCAAACTTAAGCGTCACACTGACTTTCGTATTGACGGACGCATCTTATGAGCACAAATAAATACGTTTTTTCTTGCGTAAGCATGCCACATCAAGCAACTATTATTTTATTAAGGCAGTTACGATTTATTTAGGCCCAAATACAACTCGAGGATAAGGGTTAATGAGTGTCAAGTGGTCGGTGAGGTAACAACATGGTTATAGGTAACGGTCGAAATTGGATAGAATTCGATTATTAAACTTATATACATTGGACCTGAAAACGACCATGTTATAGTCTGGTGGAAAGCAAAGACGGGTAGTTCTAGGAAAGAAACTTTGCTCGTGGAAGATTTATTTAGTATAATAGAAAGATAGAAAGGGAGAAAAAGAAAATGAAAGAGAGAGAAAAAAGAGAGAACGAGAGAGAGAAAAAGAGAGAAAGAAAGAAAGAGAGAGAAAGAGAGAGAAAGAGAAAGAGAGAAAGAGAGAGAAAGAGAGAGAGAGAAAGAGAGAGAGAGAGAGAGAGAGAGAGAGAGAGAGAGAGAAAGAAGGGGAAATTCATTTACAGTAGTTGTAGCGAGAAGAATTTGATTACTAAGAGGACGGCTCTCCAAGAATCTATTCGCATTGGACTCGAAAACAATAATGCTATAGTCAGCCGGAAAGCGGTCCGGCGATATTATGTTCCACAAATGTGTAGCTCTAGGAAATGCCCTTTGCTCGTAGAAGTTTCGTTAAGATTAGGCAGAGAGAGAGAGAGAGAGAGAGAAGAGAGAGAGAAGAGAGAGAGAGAGAGAGAGAGAGAGAGAGAGAAAGATCGACGAAACGAGAAAGAGGGAAATTATTTGCAGAGGTTTGAACCAGAATTTTTGTTGCGATTGTTTTATAGTGGTGAAGATTGAAACTCAGACGAGCATCAATCAATAAAGCGTTGTAAAACTTGGTCGTGGCAGACTAAGGAAAATGTACTTTCTAATTTGAGCGTGACAGACTGACAAATAGCCGCACTGAAGAGCGAAACAGCCAGTCTGTGAATGACTATATATAAGCCGCCCCCTTCATCTTGGGTAGAGCACTGCTGTAAATGATCTCGCTTGCTTCTTACTTAGCGTTATGCGAAGCTCTTTGTTTGTTAATAAAACAAGCAGATCGAGCACTGTAAAAGTAGCAGTTAAATGTTTATATAAAAATCCATTTGAAAATATCATACACACACGTATAAAAATAAATTTCATATTGTTTTTATCTCTAATGCTTTAACCTGGAAAATTTATTGTATATTTTGCAAACTTTTCCCCTATGATGAGAAGATTTGCATTAATCGAAACTATGGAATAAGATTTATCTTTTTTATCTGTACTCCCGTCGAATAATTAAAATTTCTATACCTTCTTTAGAACTTTATATGGATTTTTGAAAATTTGAATAAATTTTCAATTACAAGATTTTATAATATATATATATGTGTGTGTGTGTGTGTGTGTGTGTGTGTGTGTGTGTGTATAATATAAAGCTGAATTTCTGTGTGTGTGTGTGTGTGTGTGTCTGGTCACGAATAGGCTCTTATATGGTTGACTATTTTAAAAAACTGATTACATATAATGATAGAAGATGTATCGAGACACAGGAATTGATATGTTTGATCTGGCAGAATGGTGATTCATTAAAATTGTGGTGTCTGCGTTCGCGCCTGGTCCACAAAGTATGGAAATAAAAAATTTAAAAATTAAAAAAAAAAAAGTTTACAAGTGTTTTTAATATAGATGTACATAATAATACTTTGATAAGTATGTTTTAACTTAAATTGTGGGGTCTGCATTCGCGCGTAGCCTCCATAGAATGGAAATAGACACAAACTTTAATAAAGACTTTTCATATCTATCTGCGTAAGTGTACTTTGATAATTATGTTTCAGTTTGAAGAAACATGGTATAATAAAATTATGGGGTGTTCGTTCGCACCTGACCTTCATAGAATGGAAATATGTCACAAAGTTTAACAAGGTTTTTTAATATAGATCCATAGAATATTGTGATAAGTGTTTCGGTGTGAATAGGTATGGTATAATAAATTATGGGGTTTATCTATTTTATTTTTACTTTCATCATATTTTGCTTTGGTTTTGATACCTCCATATTCGACGCTATCTCTTTACAAACCTTCCTTTTCATAACCTATGATACTTTCATAAATCAGAGTCCATTTTCTGTCGGCTGTTTTTGAACCCAGTCAACGACGGGTACTTTTGCTAGTATATATATATATATATATATATATATATATATATATATATATATATATATATATAATATATAAGAGAAAGAAAATTAAAACTGTAAGTTGAAATTTACAATCAAAATTTACTGTTCGACTAAATACTTCAAAAAAACAATTTACTATGCGCCGTTTGTTTTTATATATTTTTCTTTATATATCGAACATTTTTTCACTTTTTGGGGCAATTTATAACTACAATAAACTGCGGTTCTACTTAATGCCATAACCTGCAAATTCTAGCATTGCGACAAATATAATTTGCTGATTTCTTTATGTCCTCTGATGAGAAGAATAACAACAATAGCATTTCTGTAAACTCCACGAAATAAGGACGTTGTTAATTGTTTTTTGGAGTACTAGGTCGAACAATAAATTTTGATTGTAAAGTTCAACTTACAGTTTTAATTTTCTTTCTCTTATAATAAGCTCTACTCTCTATTGCGTATTGAGCTTTCTTGTTAGGTTAGGATTAAACTATCCATATATAAATACTTTTATTTATATTAGTTTGAAGTTTACCATTGCGTATATCAGATTTGATTTCATTGATATATATATATATATATATATACAGAGAGAGAGAGAGAGAGAGAGAGAGAGAGAGAGAGAGAGAGAGAGAGAGATTTCGTATTTATTATTATATTATATTGGGCCCAATATATAGTAATGATTTAAAAAGGGAAAAAAATATGACTCATGCGCCTATTTTGTGAGACGATTGTAAAAGATGATCGAAAGATGCAGAATGTGATTAGTTTATAGGAGAACTACACATCATTTGTTTATATTGGATATATGATTTTGTTGTTGTCAGCAGCGGTACAGTATCGTGGTATTGTGGTTCAGAAATGGGAAGTTCTTGGAAGAAAGTTAATCTTGTATACATTGGACTTGAAAACAACCATGTTATAGTCTGGTGGAAAGCAAACACGAGTAGTTCTAGGAAAGAAACTTTGCTCATGGAAGATACTTTTAGTTTAAGAAAGAGTGAGCCGCACCGAAGAGCTGTGATACAGCGAAACAGTCCGTCTGTGTATAACTATACATAAGCCCCCTCTATCTTGGGTGGAGCACTTCCTAAATAATTTCGCTTGCTGCTTACTTAGCGTTATGCATGGCGACGAAAGGGAGATAATCCTATTCTGTTGAGGTTTATGTACGCAGAAAGAAAGTAACTTTCTTCTAAGTAGTGACAAATTTACGAGTTCTTACTGTAAATGATTTACTGGGGTAGATCAGATATAGGAGCTCAGTCGAGCAACATCGCTGAAAATAACAGCAGGTAAAAGAAAAGGCTAGTGCACTGTGATTAGCATTTTTGCAAGAAACAAAGTGTAGTATCTGTTTTGATTAAGGAATTAAATATTTTTTTAAGATTGAAGCATGTTTTATTTTTGCTCGAAACGGAAGTGAGCTTTGTGGTGGGGAGGACTGGATTTTAACCACTTTAAAACCGACCTAGTGTCTAATTCTGACCTCGTGGGGAGGTAGATAAATGCAGATGAGCTATGTCTTTTCTGTGGTATGTTTTATTGCTTTGTTTTATGGCATGTCAATTGCTTTCGTCTTATTTAATTCCGAACGAGTTATTTTGGAAACCGTTTTCATGCTTCAAGTTCTTTATGTCTGCAAACATTGATTAGCTGCATTGAGTAGGAGAATCAGACGGGTGAATGACAGAGGACTTTCTTCTAGTCAAATTAAGGCGGTTACAGATGCCGATTGCAGTACAATAACCATCAGACGACACTTACAACAAAAAGGCATGGTAAATAAAAAGTGTAAACAAATTCTTTGATTGCTTCCACGTCACAAAGTGGACTGCTTAAGATTTGGTAATGAATACCAAACCTGGGATGTTGGGAAATGGAAGAAAGTCCTGTTTTCTGATGAGAAAAAAATTCAATTTAGATGGTCCTGCTGGCTTCCAGCGATATTGGCATGACAAAAACGTGCCCCTTGAAATCTTTTCAACATATCATAGTGGGGAAGGGTACGTAATGGTATGGGGTGCCTTTTCTTACAAGAAGGACGATGGAGTTCCAGGTGGTGCAGAGTCGTCAGACAGCAGCTGGTTATGTTAGCATGCTACAAAAAGCATCTTTGTTTGTGTGGGGATGGATGGTTATTCCAACAGGATCATGCTGCAATCCACACTGCAAGACGGACCTTGAGCCTTCTACAAGAAAATAGAATTCAATCTCTAGGGACATCCTGCATGCTCACTGGACTTGAACCCAATTGAAAATGCTTGCGGATGGATGACAAGAGAGGTTTATCAAAATGACAAACAATATTCAACATATGCATATGAAAAATGACAACATGTTGGATTTAGGGAAGCATAAGACACATTCATCTTGGTATAGTAAAATAAAACGCGAAGTAACTGTCATAGTTTAAAGGGGAAATAACTCTCATAGCTTAAATTTATTTTATGGTTTACAAACGCAAATATTATCAGATATTAATAATTGAAAATATATTAAATTAACCATAAATTCAATTAATAATAAACCTGATATAATATTTCTAAATAGAACAATAAAAACGATTCTATTACAACAGACAATTAATAAAATCCAGCCAATTATTAAAATAGATTTTTTTCAATGTAATATGCAAATTATGACATTATCGAGTGTTACTTGGTTGAGGAAACCAGCTCCTGAGTGTTCGACACAATATCAACCGATAGGCACATTGAAACATCAACGGGTCGATATGTCGTCGGCTAAAACCGGCTGGCATGGGTCGCTTCTTGAGTTTTCATGGCGTCGTTACAGGCAGCATTTCCATTGTCGGCATTAATGGCAAAAACCGCATGCAGAATTCTAACGCTTGTATAGAAACAGCGAGCAAATGCATTTTATAAAAATACTCGTGACCCGTTGGGTCAGTATATTATATTAGTTATGGAATTAATGTATGAGCGTGACACTTGTGACGTAAAGAAAATAGTTTTTTGTGACATGACAGAAAGATTTTTACGAAAGTATATTAAAATGGAAAAATAATATTGATAGATTTCTATGAGTCGTTCTGTTTATAATTGTTTTAAAAAAATAACAGCCATTGAATTATAAGTGGTTTGCCTTACTTATAGGTAAATGTGCACTGAACAGATTCCATAATACTTAAAGTTAAATTCAAATTTTGATATATTTTTTATTTAAACGCGAAAACAAAAAAATTGAGACGTTGAAAACGTACACAATAAAACAATACGTTTTATTGTCGCATCGATTATTTATTTGTAACGCAATTATAAAAACACATATTTTCGGGGTTGTTTATTTATGTTGGTAGTGCAGAAGAAATGCATGAATGTTTTCAAGAAAGGTGAATTCAAAAATGGACAATAAATTAAAAAAAGGAAGAAGGCGGGTAAATCGCCGTTGTAAAATGCTTTTATGGTTGGCACCGGGTTAAATAGATTTATTTGTAAGAAAATTGCGTTAAAATAACTTAAACGTAATACGGAAATGAACCATGTAAAAAAAAGGCAGAAAGTATTAACAATTGTTTATTTAGATAATTTAAACGGGGGAAAAAAAGAAACAATTGGGACGCTGAAAACCTACACAGTAAAACAATACGTTTTTTTGTCGCGTTGATTATTTAGTATAATATATATCGCTATTTTGAATTTAAGCCTGACAGACAGATCGTCGAGTGGGAGGCTCTTCTTTAACAGGGTGAGACGCATCTAAAATAAAACACATCTATTCAGTCTCTGCGTTTAGCGTAAACGTTTAAAATTCAATTTGCGCGCTTATTGATTCACAGTCAGGTGAAAATGGTGAAGAGGATACCAAATCGGAGTGGCGTGTACCAAGTTCGAATCGAGTCGGTTCCAATAAAATAATATAGGCGGTAAAAACAATCGTATCGTGAAAATTCATACCAAATACTTTTGTTTTAGTGATCGATATGTTATTGAACACTTAAGCGTGACCGACCAGCAAACATGCTATTTTAAAGTAAAGCGACACAGATCCACGAAAATATTTCAAACTTACGCGTAAACTACCAATGAACCAATCACTCGACGGACGAAACCTGTTTATGGACATACGAGGACTAATCTAAAATAAATAAATAGATAAATAAATAAATAGACAAAACTACATAAAAAATTTACCCTCGAAGGCAAAGGTCTCCATTTTCTCATTCGGTCCCGGACTTCGAAAAAACAAAACTGATTGAATTTATTCCTTTTCTCTCGTCTCTCGCTTCCCTATCGGATCATTCAAATGAGGTACTTATCCGAAAGTGTATCCTCGTTTTCACACAATTATCTCTTATTGTCGCTTAAGCGCTTAAGTCGTTTCCCCTGCGGCCTTGTTTTTTTTTTATATCGTCCTATTTTCGTCCTCTTTTAACAAAGTGAAATCTACGCGGACGAGACAGCCGCAGGAGGGTGCGACATGATATTCTTTACTGCCTCGGTGTTTCAAAGAAAAACAAAAACGGACCAAAAAGCAGACAAAAAGAGAAAAATATGCTATACGATTCAAGTTTCAACTACTACTACTATTACTACTACTACTACTACTGCTGCAACAACCACAACAACAACAACAACGACAACGACAATAATAATAATAATAATAATAATAATAATAATAATAATAATAATAATAATAATAATAACAATAATAACAATAATAATAATAATAAGGACTGGATCGCACGTATCCAAATGTAAGTGTTCTGGGGCGTTGGGGTTATTTGTTGTCACTCGCACGCTGGTAGATACTATCAGTCCATCTCTACTGCTATGAATACTAAAATACAATAATACCTTGAGATACGAATTTAATCCGTTCTATGACCGCCGGCATATCTCCAAATAATTATTACTATTTGGATTAAAAGAAGTAGAATTAATCAATTCCAAAATTTACTAAAGACAAGCTCAAATTACACTAAAAGAAAGATCAGTACAACAATAATGACACGAAAATAGACATATAATAATAAATTCTAATGAAAACAATAAAGAGAAGTAGAGTTGTAATTATTGACTAGACAAGTGTTAGATTACGGGATACATACACGGAAGATAGAGGAGAGAAGTAAGGTACCACACACACACATACACACACACACCACACACACACACACACACATACAGACACACACACACACACACGATATGGTAACTAAAAACGGGGCAAAATTATACATACTTAAAAAAGATGAATGGATACACTAAATGCTTGATATTTAAGTCTTAATATAACAGAAACGGCGGAAAAATTATAGAATATATTGTAACCAAATTACCATGAAGATGGGGATGAGCGGCTTAAGATAGTGTGCTAGGAAGTGGAGGAAGCAGTGAGAAAGAAATGAGGGATTAGACAATAGAGCATAAGCTTGACTCTCCGATCAATCCTACTTTCCGACCCTGGTGTAAACGTTCCGGCGGTGGGAGAGGAGTAAATATTCTATACACATACAAATATACACTTTTTTCTTGCTTTGCATTTTGCATTTTGGCTTTACTTTTGGCATTTTTTTTTTGTTGTTTTTGTTTTTTTTTAATTTTTAGTGTCGCGCGATTTTTTTATATCGTATCTAAAAATCGTCGTATCTTAGAGCATAATTACTGATAGAATGTATCGTGGCATTTAAAAATCAATATCAGTGCATGTATATCGCAGGGTATTACTGTAGTAATATACGGCGCTTCTACAGAATTGGGACGAGATTTTGTAGTCGATAAATGGAGTTTTCAGATAAAATAATGGTTTCAACTGAATTTTTGTCAATTCTAATAAGTTACAATTGTAGCTTTCAAATTAAGCAGTCGAAATTACCTGAATAAAAATTTCCGCCATCTTGTTCAAATCTAAACCGATAATTACCTCGCTTTGGAACTCTCCTGTGTCTTACGGTCATTTTCATCAAAGTCTTTTTTTTAAATTTTCTTTAATAAATAATTTTCTACCTTATCAATTTTTGTAAGTTTTGGATATAATCATCGTAAAAATATGAAGAATACGTAGATACCATTGTTTTCATGTGGAGTTTAGTATTACGATTTCTGAAATTTCGTTCCAATAGTGTAGAAGCGCCTAATATACATATTAAAATATACACTTATAACTTAAATGTATGCTTATGCACATCCATACATGTTTCCGACATAGATTGTGTTGAAACGTCGGTGGAACTTAACTTCTCAATAATTTGTTTTAGTTGGATCATTCCCATTACTGTCCTAATCTTGAGAGTTATTTCACAACGTTTCAGCCGATGTAAGCCTGGAAAAGCCCTACATATATGGTATACAAACTGTGGTGAGTTTTCGGGTGGTGTCCTTTTTGTTTGTGTTTAATTTCGGTTTCTTGTCATGCTCTCTGGATGGATAATTTAATTTGTCCATCTCCCCCTTTGATATGTATTGCTGTTATTACATATTGCTTTTCCTCAGTGTGGATTCTTTTCTTTACATTACATGCGTGGTTGGGGTTGAAGTTAGGAAAATATTAGAGGTACTAAAATATACTTAAAGTACTTGTACGTACACTTGTACGCACAGTGTTTTACACATTTTCAACAATGACCGTGCTGGAAGGTTTATGAAGCTTAGTACTTTACGATCTGATTAATAAATCAAACATTCTTCCGGTATTAAAACTAAAAAGATTACACATACGAGAAAATAAATAAAAAGCTTAACTCTTCTTCCAGTGTATATATCCATCTAATAACATTCGTGTATCTGTATATACCACAAGCACGTATGTAAATTAGATGATAAAATAATACCTCTCTTTATTTGTATATGATAATAATAATGATAATAATGATAATAATAATAATAATAATAATAATAATAATAATAACCCTGTCAAATCGTAGATTTTTCTGTCCCAGCTGACCACAGTGTGAATATGAAAGAAAAGGAGAAACGGAGCAAATACAGAGAGTTAAAAGGGATTTTGATGATGAAGAAAATAAAAATAACACCTATAATAGAAGGAGCACTAGGAACAATTCCAAAATACTTTGAAAAAAGAATGAGAGAAATTGGAATCAGAGGAATGGCTGCAAAAATACAACGACTAACGATAATGAAAACGGCTGAAATATTATAAGGAAAGCCCTTGAATGTGAAGAATAATACAAGTATACCATATAATGAAGACGCGTTACAGGGAATGAAGGACACTGAAGTGGCATATCTACAAGTTCTACACCCCCATCACGCATCCACTCTAATTGTCTCATCACCCCCCCCCAAAGTGATAGCAAAGAGCCGAGACTGGTCAAGAAGAATGGAAAGACCGTGGAGGGAGCGCTGACCGGACCTCCGTTAGACAAGCGCGAAGAGAACTGGGATCTTGGGGAGGATTAATGCTACTCAAATTCCAATATAGACCAATGGCCGCTGCCAGCGAGAAATCAATGGTAAGTGGCTGTTGTGATGACGCAAATTTATTTGCAAATGCTATTGAAGGAGATGGAGATAGCTGGACGTCTGGGGAGACTTGTTATCGCCCAGCTCCCAGAGAATACCACCGATTTCCAATCAGATCTTTGATAACTTGTGTGAAAGCTTCACGTGAGCACATAATAATAATAATAATAATAATAATAATAATAATAATAATAATAATAATAATATTGACACCGTAATTACTGTAACGTAAGTACGTAGGTACGTGTGTCACGGTTTCCCGGATGATAAATTATTCGATCGGAAGGTCCTATTTATTAAAAAGGAAAATAAAAGGTGAAAACGTACTACGAACATTAAATTAATATACTAATATATACTAATATATACTAATATATACATACTGACCAGGCTTATCGTTGCTTATCTTCGTTGATCTGGCGAGAACCGATGTGTCAACGTGATTATGACGTAATAAAATTGATGAAATGTTTAAGTCTAGAAACTGGCAAAAACTATAACACCGACATGTGAAAAAATACCTAAGCTGAGGATTTATGTCGAATAATATTTAAATGCAATATTTTTTCTACTAATTCGATGCCCATGATAAGCAAGGTATCCGTGGTTTTATATACATCCTAGAATACGTGGCTTGAATATAAAGTTGACGAACTTGCAAATCCGAATGACGTAGAAATTGAATGCGTAATGAAGTAAAGACCAAAGTCTTCTTGAAAGGGTTAAAACGAAGGATTGCATGAAAATTATATTTTCTGAACACGATTTTAAAGACCCATCAACTCATGTTGGTGTTGGTGAGATTATTATTTGGCTTTGCAGTTGTTATGAAAAAAAAACTGCAATAAGAAAGTACATTACCCCACAAGCAACGACTTAACGCATACAAAAACATTGCAAATAAGTGATTACTCCCAGAGTATGTTTGACAGAGACAAAGACAGGAAATATTGCTTTGCTCTTGAAAGAAAAAAAGAAAGCAGTTTTGAAAATGGGTTAACTCGAGCATGACCGACACGCACGTCTGAAATGCTTTCTCCTTTTTAAAATATATAGATATTAAGTGGCAATTCTGCGAATCAACAGTTCAGAGTTCAATTCCAGATGAATTCACTGTCCTATTTATGTTTTAAGAAAAAAACATGAACGCATTCAGTCCTCAAACTATTGCCAATAGTACGTATGTGTTGCTGTGTATATATTTCTATGCATAGGAATCACTCAAAAACTAATTAACAGATCATTATGAATTATCGAACACGGACGCTAGAAATAGAAGGGTATTAGTGTGAGTTATATTTAGTGTGAATTAGTTTTATACGAATAGCAGTACAGTGGAGGGGATTATCGTTTGTGAAAATTCATATAACTCTGATTGTTGCATATTTTTGTAGTAAGTATTAAGCATCAATAAAGAAAAATTCCGCAAAGTTTAGTTTATTAGACATAAATCATAGTTTTAAAAGGAACTAGCAGGGAAACCTGACGTTCCTGGAATAGAATAAAATCAAGGAATGTTATACACCATATTGCAGACAATGCACACCAACGCAGTGGATAGAGACGTTGAGTCTCTACAGTTCCAGGTGAGCATTTTATGAAGATATCGGTTTCAATCCTATTCAGGTAAGCCAGGGATTAATTGGCCAAAACATAGTGAGACAATAAGTATAAAGGCAGTAATTACTGGGAATAAGTTACAAGACTCGGCATTCCTATCACGTCGCGGTTAATCATCTGAGGAAGGCTGGAGGATGAGTTGGCGAACATGTGGGGAAACAACAATTATCAAGATGAGGATAACAGTCCGCAAAAGAATGAATGAACAACAATGTTAATACTAATATTAATAACATTAATAGTAATACATACAATACCAGAAATAATCAGAATACAGGGTGGTCGCTAGAAAAGCGGGAAATTTGAAAGTCAGCTTAGATCATGCATAAAATGCGTGATTACTATTATTTTATTCGTTCCTTTGTTGTCGAATGGATGTGTAATCTGCATATTGATTACATTACATCGTGCATCGAAGTCCACGGACGACATTTTCAGTATCTATGAGTTTAATATAACATTTGTCTTTGAAAAACTTTGTAAAAATTATTCATTGTAAAAATAAATCGTTGTTTGACAAAATTCCCGCTTTTCTAGCGACCACCCTGTAGTAATAATTTAACAACCATTTGTTCTTCACCAACGGCATCATGTTGATCGGACTCAACAGCGTGGGATCTATCAAGATCGCCATGGACAAGAAAAAGTAAATGCAAAATCCTCAAGTCGATAACGTGTCTGATACAATAAAATCGGAAAATGACGCCTAACTGACCAAGGAGTATAGGAAAAACCTCCGATTGTCGTGCAGAACGAACGACACGAACTCACTTGCGCCTTCATCGTGAAAATGGGCGATAACAACCAATTTTCCGGAGATCAGTACCGTCATATTAACCATCAGCAAGGAGGTGACAGTGGCGAAGTGGTTAACGACACAGACTGATCCAAGTTCGAATCCAGTTCGTTCCACAGAAACGCTTTTATTTAGAAACGCTTGGAAGCTTCACGTCATGTGGGTCTTCTCGTTTATACTCAACATCCTTCTAGGAATTACCTAATAGTAAGCTATCGGGGAAGCGAATGCCAACAAAAACATTGTATTGTGATTAACAACAACACCAACAGAAGCATTTTGCCATTCAGTAAAAACAAAATAGAAACTTTTCATACGAATATTAGTGAATAATCACAAAAGCTTGAACCTGGACTAATCCGTAACAAGATTTATAACTCGCAGCGCTATGACAGATTTAACGATTTTTTTAATTGTTATACTTTGCGTGTGAGAAATCGTCAAATCTCACATCGGATGAACATTCACTTAGGTACTCTCATCGTACTCAAGATCTTAACGTCAAGCGAATTTAATTTATCTCTTCCCTCTCCCCCCCCTCTCTCTCTCTCTATCTATCTATCTATCTATCTATCTATCTATCTCTATGTCTATATCTATTTAACTATATCTATATAAATATATTCAGACAGACTTTGTTGAAAACAACAGAAAACTTGCTTAGTAATACCGTTTTGTATTATTTCAATTTTTCGTATTATTTAAACGTATGGATGTATGGTCCAAGCAGTTTTTCTTCTGTGTGAAGTGCAAGCTAGGGTCTTACTCAGGTCAATGCAAGACTAGGGTCTTAACCAGGTCACATTTCAGAACAATACCAATACACGCAAATACTTCGCATGACCCTTCTCCCTCCCCTCACCCACCCATTTTTCCACTGACCCTAGAACAGGCTCCTCATTTTCCCCTACCACATCAACGCCCTCACCGCTGTTAGCAGCACCCCAACTACTATTTAAATAAAGCTTCTCATAATACCTTAGGGAAACTAACCGCGGACACTTACGCAAGGACCCGTGGCGCAGTGGTTAGAGTACTTGGAAAAATCAATTGTAAAAAGTGATATTCTCTTGAAGGTTGAAGGTTCAATCCTCAGTGTGGGCAACCGAAAAATACAATTGCGAATTACTTAGGACCTTTATCCATGCATGACTGGCGGAACACGAGCATGCTACCCTCGTGAAGTAAAAAATGGGTTCCGCTCGAAATTCCGCCCAAAGTCCGAAGTTCGACAGAAACATTCCCGAGTTCGGCAAGACACACCTGAAATAGGTAGACAGTTACACCGACCGAAACGTTGTGAAAATCACACTCAGGATTAAAACAGTTGTCGGATGAATCCAAATAATAGGAATTATTTTTTAAATATTTATTATACAGTTACAGAATTCTGCCGCCAAAAAAATCAAATTTGGCAAAAAGTAAACGGTCTATCGGGATGTGCCGGGGAATGTGGATGAAAACACTGCTGGACGCTTGTTGCAGGAATGCACACTTGTACTCCACGACGATACATGCACGGCTACTTAACGTTTTTCTTCGTCACTGGTAGACGGAATTGTGGCTGCCCTCTCCAACGGATTTCAACATCGTTGGCTATTTCTTTGGGGATAGATTGAGGTGAAGACCGAGAAGCACACACACACACAAATTAAATAGTTTAACGTTGCCATCACGGAGGCACTGTTACTCCTTTTATATACGTCTTGAGATGGTCGTCTCCGTCGACGTTATATTAAAAATAAAGTAGTACACAACTTTAGCTGTTGCTAAATAAACTGTCGGGTCTTTCTATATAAACATTTGTTTTTATTGCATATTTATTTTTATTTTTGTTTTATGTCAGATTTTGCCCTATTCTTTCCTCATTGATCTGATTGTATAATAATGTTTTATGCAATTTTTATTCCTTATCTTTAATTTCATTCAACTGCACAATATCGTACAACATGGCAATGAGAGCAAGAAAGAAACCGAAGACTAATAGCGGATACAATATTAAAGGACCAAAGGAATGAAAACAGGGAGAGTGATAAGAGCAGTGAAACAGATGAGTAAAGACGCAAGAAACAGGGTTGGTCTAATCCGCCGTTTAGCGAGCATATCCAAAACAATATTCCTAAGGAATTCTACAGAATAATTGATAAAAACTTCCCACCTGAGAATGAATTAAGCAAAATAATTAATAGGAAATCAGTAAAAATATCTTTCTCCACCTCGACCAACTTAGCCAATACTATAATAAGCTCTAATAACAGGAAAATAAGAAACACAAGGAATAATAATAAGTCAGTATCGGATCAACAGATTTTAGAAAGAAACTGTAATTGCAGAATACCCGGCAATTGTCCGTTGGGTGGCAAATTCTTAACCTCAGAAATAGTGTACAAATGTGAGATTAAGGCTGTTAATATTAAGAAGGTATATCTTGGTGCCACGGAGTGCGTCTTTAAGGAAAGATTCAGAAACCCTGTTGTATCCTTTAAAAATGAACCGGCAAATGAAATTGTAAGTTCGAAACACATGTGTCTATAAATTGAAATAAATTCATTAATATTCTTCAGTATAGGAAGAGATAATTACAGTCAGTCGAACCTAATCACAATGTCATCGTTGACTTCTAAGGCTGGTATTAAAAAAAATACGCCATCAGCAATTAATACGAAAAATTCGGGAAATTGATAACTATGAATGTCAAATTAGGTGACATTAACAGCAAACAGAGAGCATTCAACGACAGAAAGTCAGAATATTGCATTGCATTTGCGTTTAGGTTAAACGCCTATTCTTAGTTCCTTTAAGAGGGCTAAACTGTTTCTCTCAAAGGGGTCTTATGAATATAGATTTTGAGAAATATTAGTTATGTTAAAACCTACAAACGTACGGGGTACTCATCAATATTTGAGATGATGATTACTGTTTCCTGACTGCTTATATTTACTTTCTAATAACACTTGTATACATTACATTATGTATATTTTACATTAATAGTAAAATTATAATATAATGGAAACATTATAATTACTCTTAGATGTGAAATCAACGTGAGATAAAGTCTAGAATCCAAAAAGCAATAGTGATTATTGCAAATAAAAACATAACAACATTGAAAATGTTCACTTTAAAAATCAATCACACATACAAACATAACACACATAATAATCAGAACGCAAACCATTCACAAGACAGAAATACATCATATATCCATAAAAATTGGATGATAATAATAATAATAATAATAATAATAATAATAATAATAATAATAATAATAATAATAATAATAATAATAATAATGCAGTAATAAAAACTAGGAATATATTGGCGCTTCGAATATCCAGTTCTTCAAAAACTACTTCAACTTGACAGCTCATAACCGAATAGAATTTTGACACTTTCTAAGAAAGCCATAAGCTCTTTTTGTTTCGATATATATATATATATATATATATATATATATATATATATATATATATATATATATATATATATATATATCAAAACCAATTTAAAATTTAAAATACTTCATCAGCCATTTTTTATTAAATCCTTATCAGAATAATTCGTGCCTCGTGAATTATTGTTTACTTAGTGTGAGTTAACTTTTATTTGATTTTATTTCATATTAGAAAGTGCCTGTCAGCAGACAGCTAGAGACATGATTCGTACACGCATGCGTAGACAGATATCTGCGGCGTCATCTTTTTCGTGCGTACTTTGGATTTCATTTATGTTCAATCTTTTGTTTTATCTATGCACTTTATCCAATGCTTATTTTCTATCTCCTCTGTTGATTTTTCAAATGAATTTGCTTTCAATTTTAAAAAAACAAAAACGGAGGTTACTTTTTGAGTGATTTTAAAGTGTAGGTTGAGATGTAATTTATTTTTAATTTATAGGTGACTTGAATGGCTTTTGACAAATAGACGTACAACAAAGAACTTTTGAAAACATCATGCATAATCTTTATAAGTTCACTTCGAAGTGCATGTAGTACGGTATGGATACGTTGACTTACTGGTTCCTGTTAGCCCACCGAAGTTGAGCAGCGTTGAACCTGATCAGTACCTAATGGGCGACAATTTAGGAATACCATAATACGGACACCTTTTTGCAAAAACTGCTAAAACACAACTCGTCTTCTTTCTTAACTGGGATATACATGCGACCGAGGACTTTTTGTCAATCTGATAGTCCCATGAAGCTACCTGGTTCGGGTGAGGCTGGTTCCACTCACTTAATTTCTTTCACAAACGATTTCTTCTTTATTAGGCCCTTTCCCTCGACGTTAATCTTATACCGTATCTTCTCTTCCTTTTTTAATATTTTTCCTTCCTTTCTTTCTCAATCAATTTCCTGTCTTGATTATATATATATGCATATCTTTTATATATGATATCTTTTATATCTGTTGCCGAGCTAATCAAATACCTTGATTCCAGTAAAGCAACCGACCCTGACGTTATTCCAATTATTGTACTCAAAAAACCTCAACCAGAACTAGCGTCCATACTTACAAAACTGTGTAAACGTTGTCTTAGAGGGAATTGCTTCCCATCACCAAGAAAATCTCATCAGTATGCTTTGTATTTAAGAATTCAGGTGATCTCATCAGTTTGCCCTGTATTTAAGAATTCAGGTGATCGCTCATCTCCCTCTCAGTACAGGCCAATAAGTCTCCTGTGCGTCATGAGTAAGTTGCTGGAATCTGTGTTAAATACAGAAGTAATCAACCATCTCAGCAAAAATAACCTTCTTAGTGACACACAATGTGGTTTCCGTTCTTCTAGATCTACAGCAGATGTGCTTACAGTTATATCTCATAGGATTAGCGAATCTCTCGACGGAGGCAATCTTTCTAGGGCAATTGCTCTTGATATATCAAAGGTCTTTGATAGGGTATGGCATAAAGGTTTACTTCACAAGATCTCCAGCTATGGTGTAGCTGGAAATGTCTTCTCAATTATTAAATCATTTCTCTCTGATATGTTCATAAGAGCAGTGGTTGATGGGCAAAAATCAGAAGCTAACAGTATTAATGCTGGAGTCCCTTAGGGGGCCATCCTGGCCTCAACTCTCTTCCTGATCTACATTAATGATCTTCCAAATCACATTCTTACATCATTCATAGACATGTATGCTGATGAGGCTACCATCTATGGTAGCACATCTAAGACCGTAAACGACCAAGTTCTCTTCGATTCTCTCTCCTGTAATCTTGAGCACGTGGTACAATGATAAAAAGGGTGGCTGGTTACTTTTAATGCATCTAAAACCAAGCTTCTATCTTTACATCATCAACGTTCTGATTCCCGTCTGGCATCAACTGAAATGAATGGCTCTCGTCTAGGGGAGGTCTCATGTTTTGACAATCTTCTGGGCTTGACCATTACTCCTGATCTTAAATGAAACGCGTATATCAAATCTGTTTCCAAGGCCACTGGAAAAATCTTGGGATCCTTCTATCGACTCAGTATATATCTCACTGCTGATGCAATTCTCTATCTATATAAAAACCATGTACGTCTAAGGATGGAATACTGTTGCTACATCTGGACAGGAGTTGCTAGAAAGGACTTTTCCTGCCTCGATAGAGTTCAAAATAGACTTCATAGTCTCATAGGGGATGCCCTTTTCTCTTCCCTGCAACTCTATCTCACAAAAGAGATGTTCCGAGTTTGTTTCTGCGTTATCGTTATTTTCATGACAAGTTCTCGACTGAACTTCAATCTATGGCCTCCCCTCGTCATACTTTCGCAAGAAACATTCGTCTCGCTGAAAACACGATCAATAACTCCCCCCACTCTTTATCTGTGCCTAAACATAAACGTAGATTCCATGAACAAAGCTTCTTCCTTAGAGCTGTATGCTTGTGGAATTGTCTTCCGTTTTCCTGCTTTCCAGCTGACTAAAATGTGGTTGTCTTCAAGTCCAACGTAAACACGTTCTTGATGAGCCGTTCCACTTAAGTTAACAAATTTATCGAATTTCCATGACTATCGATTACTATATTGTTCGATTGACTACTGTACACTTAACCCTTATCCTCGAGTGGTCTTTGGGCCTTGATAAGTGGTTATGCCTATGTAAAAAAAAATCTCATAATTTTGTTCCCCAGTATTTCGCATGGTCATATTGAGCTTAAGATGGTGATAAGGACCTGGAGACTATGTGCTTACATTTCGTTACAATTATGTCCGAGTCCAATTTGATTTGTAGTAGTAGCAGTAGCAGTAGTAGTAGTAGTAGTAGTAGTAGTAGTTGTCATAGTGCTATCCTGGGGTAAAAGGAATCTGCACGGGAGTATAACATTTGACAACCTCAGACTGCCCAGCCAAACATTATAAAATCCATTTTCGTAGCCATCTTTCAATCATTTTTTCTGTCTTAATCAGTCCGTAGTCCACGTCGTCGCAGGCCACATAACCTTACATGATCATGTTGTTTACCGTATTTGGAATTATTCTGTCTTAGCAGAAAGATTAAGCTTGGTAAGTTACCATAGTTTACTAGTAAAACCTCAAAGCTGTCCTTTAAGTGGAATAGTCTGCTAGGTACTTTTTCGATCGAAGCCAATATTCCATATTCCAGAGCTGGCCAGTCTGTCACTCCAGTCTGCTGCAACTAGATAAGAGAAGGTCGTCTTGCAGTCTTCAAACTACATGCAGGCTCTTATCTAGCATACATATATAGATAACTCCTTCACATATGAGTTATTACGTTTGAGAAAATTTATGCACATTTAAAGTGTGTTTTTACAATAATTAGAACGAAATAACTATTTAATAGTTAAATATTTAGATATTTATAAAGAATCGGAATCGATAATTGTAGCGAAATTAGTAAGAATATTGGAATCATTCCATCGCTAATAACCAATTTGGAACCCCCATATGGGGAGCGTCATATATATATATATATTGTTATTTTTTTTTTTTTAAATATGCTATATATATGTGTATTGTATTAAAAATAAATATATGAGTGTGTGTATATATATATGTATATCTATCTATCTATCAATCTATCAATCTATCTATCTATCTATCTATCTATCTATCGCTCTCTCTCCATATATATATATATATATATATATATATATATATATATATATATATATATATATATATAGCTGAATATCAAATGGAAACATATCATCAAGAATTCAGAGATGTACAACAAAAAAGTTTGCGGAGGGCGTCCCATGTCAATATTGGTAATCTTCTATAATATGAAGCAGCCAAAATTCTTGCTTAGCACGTCTGGGTAACAGTAAAAAGAAACTACATAACATACCATTACAAAGTTAGAATTAAATATTTGTGACCTCTATCAGGTTATGGTAAGAAAAATACTGCAATAATAATACACAACTACCAGAGAAACATATTTATGCATGCAGATTTTTTTTCTGTCGTATTTGGAGTAATTTCAAAAGTAGAAATTGAATAAGGCTAATTGTCTTGTCTGCCTTTTCGTTGTATATCTATTTATTATTCACTCTTTCTATCCTCTTCTCTCTATATATGTACATACATAAATACATATACATACATAAAATACACACATATATATATATATATATATATATATATATATATATATATATATATATATATATAATATCGGAATTAATAGGCGTGTAATAGTGAAGTGAACCCTATGATAAAAGGATAAAAAATAACGAAATAAAGGAAACATGGATAAATATGGAGTATTATGTTAATTAGCTATTAATTCATAGGTGTGTTAGTTTTATTGATCGAATACACAATTTTTAAAAACAAGAAGTGATAAGATTCAAGGATGATAATAGAGTTTGGACTTGTAACATATTCTTAATATTTCGGATTTTAACTTTTTAAAAAATATTTTAAACATTTAACTTTTTAATATTTATAAGTTAAAACTTTTAATATTTTGAACTTTAACCATTAAATATTTTTAACTGTTAACTTTCTAAAAATAGTTTAACTTTTAACTACGGGTAATTAACCTTTAGAAAAGAAACGGTAAAAACGGAATATATAAATTAAATGTATGATGTTTCATTGTTCGTTACAATAGTTTCGCGATCATTCGGACAATTTCAAACCTAATATCGTTTGAGAACATTTACAAGATCGACCTCTCATAAAACGATGTAAGGCTTGAAATTGTCCGAATGGTGGCGAAACATTTGTAACGAGCGATGGAAATACACTACTTGTTGTTATCAATCCAACTTTTGTTGTCTTCTTTTTATGAAAATAATACATGAATGGCCGATTACAAAACTTGTAATTTTGAAGCTTACAAATTAAGTCACTTTATACTGAGTTAAAATTTATTGGTATATAGACAATTACGGAATTCTCAATTATATAAACATAATCAAATTCGGAATATTATAAATAAGTCATACATATATATATATACATATATATATAAGACATATATATATATACGTCTTATTTATAATTTATAATATGTATATGTATATATATAAGTATATATATATATATATATATATATATGAATATATATATATAAGAGCAAATAGTTAATAAAACATGTTAAAACACTTTGAGAAAGAGTTAAACATATTTAATGTGAAAAGGAAACATTGAATAAATGGATAGTCCTTAATCCGCGGAGCGTCGAAGAAATACTTTCATTCTCATCAGAGGTTAGGAATTAGCAAAATGCGGGATCGGATTTTGCATGCAAAAGTATTTGGTGAAACTGCAAGTAAGTCAAATATCTTACTTGATAACAAAAAGTTAAGCAGAGGGAATAGGGCGAAGAAAAATGTGATTTCACGTGAATGGATAATCTGGTGAAAGGTAAAGTATCCAATGACGGTAAAATCCAACAATGTACATCCAATAAAGTTAGTGAAATTTCCATTCGCACAAGTAAAATTCAAGGAAATAGCGTAATTGGAACATGGTCCAAAATAATCCAAAAGGCCGAAATCTGTGGAATAATTCACAAATAGGTACAAGGAAAAATGGGAAAGAATTCCAATAATATTAAAAGAAAAATAAGATATGCGTTAAACTTGGCTGCCGATACAAATTGTAATTAAGAAAAGTCAGTGATGAAGAAGATAAAAAAGGTTGAATAGTGATTGAATTAAATATAAAATAGAAAAGCAAATGTCAAAATGACCCAGACAAGATGACGTTAAAAGGCCCCAAAAATATAGGGCAAAAAAGCGGCCAACAAAATATACAGGTTATTACTTAAGAAAATATTAGCAGTAGTTATTAAAATACGCTAAATGGAAAAACCATTTTAAGGGGAGAGGATAGCCGGTATCTGCAAATTCCGGATAAAGCAAGTAAGTATGTAAGTAAATGTATATAGTAAAATATAAGTAAAATATACATACAGGATATGAATGTGTAGGTAGATTGATATATTTGATATATAGGAATATTTAAACACTAAAACGGAAATTGCAGATAAAAAACCGGCCAAACAAACGAATTAAAATAAAGGATTATTAAGTTATAAAGTATTAAGAAAGTATGTAGAATAAAACGATAATGTTAAAGAAAAATTATATATCTGAAAGCTTAAAGTAATAGCTATGTAATTTTAAACTTACCATAATTAAATTTGGATTTATGTTTACAGAAAGACATCAGTTCGTTTTTAGAATGTATTATATTGTTATTTTG
Source organism: Euprymna scolopes (assembly GCF_053919585.1). Lineage (NCBI taxonomy): Eukaryota > Metazoa > Mollusca > Cephalopoda > Sepiida > Sepiolidae > Euprymna > Euprymna scolopes. The sequence continues at coordinate 24,988,723 of NC_136490.1, read as the reverse complement.
AGGGGAAGTAATTATAGTTATAGCTTCGGTTGTGCAGTTCCGACATGACTTAGAGACTGGAGTATAAGACAACTTTTTTTTATTATAGCCCATTTGATTGAGAAGGGGGTATTATAAGAATTAATTTTTTAAATTAAAGTGGTTAGAGAAGTTCCTTGGTTATTATTAGAATTATGGTTGTTAAAAGAAGAAATGTAGTTTGATATTCTTTTCTTAATTAATGTTGAAGTAGAACCGATATATGTATGTACTTTATTAAAAGCTCAAGGTCTGAAATTAATATTAATTTGCTGATTTGTATTAGGGATATAGTTTGAATTTTAATCATTGTATTCAACAAAGGGTGGGACAATGATTGTACGACAACTGTTTTGGAGGGAATAATGAGTGTTGTTAGTGCTAGGATGGCTGTTAGGAGCAATATTATTATTCTCATTATTATTATTACTATTATTATTATTATTATTATTATTATTATTATTATTATTATTATTATTATTGGCTCACATGGGGCTTTCACACAATTCAACAAATGATCTGATTGGAAACCTGTCGTGTTTTCTGGAAACTGAGTGACAACAAATCTCCCCAGACGTCCAGCTCTCTCCACCTTCTTCGATAGCATTTGCAAATGAATTTGCATAATCGCAACAGCCTCTTAGCATTGATTTCTCGCTGGCAGTGGCCATTGGTTTATACTGGAATTTGAATGGCACTAAGCCTCCTCAAGGTCCCAGTTCTCTTTGCACTTGTCCAGCCGAGGTCTGGCTAGCGCTCTCTCCTCGGTATTCAGTTCTTCTTGACCCTTCTCGGCTCTTTGCTATCACTTTTATTGGGGGAGCGGTGATGAAACAATGGGATGGATGCATGATGGGGATGTAAATATGCAGCTTCGTTGTTCTTCATTCCTTGTAACGTTTATTCGTTATATTGTCTTCTTGTATTATTCTCCGCATTCAAGGGTTTTCCTTAATATTTCCGCCGTTTTCATTATCGTTAGTCGTTGTACTTTTGCAGTTATTCCTCTGATTCCAATTTCTGACATTCGTTTATCCAAGTTTTTCAGAATTGTTCCTAGTGCTCCTGCTATTATCGGTACTATTTTAATTTTCTTCATCATCCAAATCCCTTTTAACTCTCTGTGTATTTGCTTAGTTTCTCCTTTTCTTTTATACTCACCCTGTGGTCAGCTGGGGCAGCAAAGTCTACGACTTGACAGGATTTGTCTTTCTTGTTAATTATTACGACATCTGGTCTTCTTGCTTGGATGGGTGTGTCCGTCTTTATGTCCATGTCCCATAGGATTTTGTGGTTCTCGTTTTCGAGTGCTGTTGCGGGTTTATGCTTGTACCATATGTCTGTACTCTCAAAATGCAGTCGTTTGCACAATTCCCAGTGCACCGCCCTCCCTACTTGGTCATGCCTGTTTTTGTATTCCTTTTGGGCCAGTTTGCTGCATTCACTTACTATATGGTTTATAGTTTCGTCTATTTGTCCAGAGAGTCTGCACTTGCTGTTTTCTTGTGTTTTATCGATCCTTGCTTTGATAAGGTTGGTTCTTATCAAGTTATGTTGTGCTGCAGTTATTAGAGAATCAATTTCTCGATTTATATGTTCTTTTCGCATCCATGTCCAGATGTTTTCGTTATTTGTCATCTTTTGTCATTCTTATGATTCTTACGTGGAGTTGTTTCTCTTCCCATTTCTCTTTTCTCGTTTTGTCATTTGTCTGTCTGTGTTCTGTTTTGTTGTTTTTTCAGTGTCTCTCGCTGTCATAATTATCCTTTCAGTGTTTTGCATTATGTATTTTTCTAGTACTTTTTCCGTGTCCTTCACACAGTCTTCTATACAGATCAGCCATCTCCCGCCGTCTTTCCTTTTCACGTAGAGTCTGTCAATATCGTCCTTTGGGTGTAGTGCATTAGGCACGGTCATGATTTTCCTGGTTTTCTGATCGAGTTGTTTCAGGTCTTCTTTTGTCCACATTATAAACGGTCCAGAGTATCTTACTAGTGATACTGCCCATGTATTTATACTTTTTATTAGGTTTCTACTATATAATTTCGTTTCCAGGAGTTTTCGTGTTCTCCTGATGTATTCCTTTCCAATTTTCTTTTTCATTTCTGTTGCTCTGATGGTGTCCGCTTCCAGAATTCCCAAGTATTTATAGCCGTCTTGTTTCCCTAGTGCTCTCATTTCTGTTTGGTTGGGTAGTTCTATGCCTTCTGTCGTTTCTAGTTTCCCTGTCTTATAAATAGTTGTGCGAACTTTTCCATTCCAAATTCCATTTGGATATCTTAGCTGAAGATCATGGAAGTGTTAATTAGTGTCTCTAGCTCCTTTTCGGTCCTTTCAAAAAGTTTCAGATCGTCCATGTACACCAGGTGGTTCATTTTTTCTCTGTATTGGGGAACTTGTATCCGGCTTGGCACTTCCTTAGAATACAATTCAAGGGCATCATTGCTATGATTAACAGTAATTATGATAATGAGTCTCCTAGTAGATAGTGATAGGTGATAGTGAGTCTCCTTGGAAGATGCCTCTTTGTTATTGTTATTATCATTATATCATCATTATTATTGCTAGTTGTATGATTGTAGATGGAGGGGCTGCTCGAGTGGTATATTGGATTAGTAACTATATCAGATAGAGGATGGGAAGAAGGATAACTTGAAGACAAAATATAAGTGTGTTATGGGAGGATTGCGTGGGAGCTCAGTAATTGTGCATGAATATATAACATCTTTATGGATGCAATCATTATTGAGTGGGAATGGATGTTTGTTATTACAATTACAGTTGGTGTTGGGTTTAATTGGGAAAGGGATTTTTTGGGCTGATTTTATATTTTGTTATTAGATTTTAAGATTTTTTGTGCTAAATTAGGCATTGTTGAATGAGAAATCCTTATTGAGTTTTTCTTGAAAATAGAATTATATCTGTGTGGGTATTTGAAAGAGCTTTGTACAATGTTGAAGAATTCCTTAGGAATATTAGTTTTGACATTTACGTTAAATGGAGGATTAAACCAAATATTTTTCTTTCTCCTGATGCGACTGGGTGGGTTAGAGGTATTACGATTAGTGATTTGGTTTAGATTATATATGTAGACTGGTTCATTGTTATTGATAGTGGCAGATCTGGTTATTTGAACTGGTTTCTTACGAGCCATATTGTGTGTGATTAAAGATTTAAGGCGGCTAGCAGGAGGAACATAATGGTTGTATTTAATTTTTTCATTGCGTCCTGAGTTCCTTAAGGCATTATTGAAGAAAGTAATATTTTGATTAAAAAATTTTTATCAGCAGAAAGAGCAGAAATTCTTCTAGAGACTGATGGTACTATAGATTTTATAATTGATTTGGGGTGGTTAGAAGATCTATGGACGTATAAAAGCATAAGGTCGAGTTTATGATAGATTCGATGTTAAGATTAAGTGTAACGTCTAGAAAATTTGAAGTTTTTTGGTTTGATTCGATAATTATAGAAATGCCTAAGTTATTAAAGAAGTTATGTAATTTTATAATTGTTTTGTTGTACTCTCTTGGCCTGGCTGTTGTAGTAAAAAGGGTATCATCTCCATAAAGGCCTCCTTGGACATGTTTAAAGTGGTATTTAAGTTCTTTCAGTAAGAAGAGTCCCACTAAATCGGTAACTTTTGCAGAGTCAGAAGACCTCATCAAGATATCAAAATTAATAGGAGTGTCCTTTCTAGTCCCAAACTTATTGTTAAATTGTATAAGGGAATTTGCTCGCTATGAGAATTAATTTAATTTCTAAATTAGTTAAGTCAGAATTTATATTAGCAGGAAAGATTGATTGACAACAATTTTGGATGTCAAAGGTTATGAAGTTAAGTAGGTGTTTATTTTTAGGTATATATATATATATATATATATATATATATTATAAATTGTAAATAAGACATATATATGTCTTATTATATATATTATAAATATATATATATATATATATCATATATATATGTCTATGGGGGGGACTAAATTATAACTTGCTGCTATGGCTTCAAATGATCCGAAATAACATCAAAGGGAGGCTTGATTCTCATATGTTTTATCTCCCCTCTTTTGAAAATAGGGTTAGGATTAAGGTTATAGATAACTCCAGTATTAAATAATCTTTATACACAGTGAAATCTACTTTATGTATTAAAACCAAAAAAGAAAGATATAACATATGATAAATATTTGAAACCAAGTCTTCCTTTATTGTCATTTCACATAATTTTAAACTATAGCAGAAAGTTTTAGTTTCCCCTTCCCAAGGCCAGAGCTTTTTTTTTTTGGAAAATCTCAGATATTTAGTAATTCATATGCAAAACTAAAAAAAACAAATGACTACGAAACATTTTATGGGTGTGAAAAAGTACCAAAATAGGCTTTGGATGATGAATGATCCCCTTCATGTGCGGTCTAAAGGGCAAATGTTTCATAGCACACTACACAAATTAAATCATTAATTTTTCCAACGAGTTTTTATTTGTAAAAATCTTATCAACAGTCGCTTTGATTTGGAACTTATAAAATTATCAAAAATGTGGTGTATCTCTATATATATTGATATAGTTATGCTTGTAGCCAAATTGAATATTGAAATGCTCATATCTTTGGTTTTATGAGACGAAATAACATGAATATTTGTAGGCTTTTTGAGCATTATTATACTATTCTGGAGATAAAATTTTAGACAATTAGGAAAGAAGTACCTATATTTTAAAACTAATAAAATAATTTGCCTACATTTCTATACACAGTGTCCTTCGGGTCAGCTTCAGTTATGTTGTTTCGATTGTTTCCTCTGTGGTCTTGCCAGCCCATTAATATATATATATATATATATATATATATATATATATATATATATATATATATATATATATATATATATTATGTCAGCTCTTTGGAGTTGAAATAAAGTCAGTCTCTTATACTCGCGTGCAGAGATCCTGATGTTATAATGATTGGATCACTATGGACGGCGTCTCAACATTTAAAAATAAATGATTAAATTTCAATCATGTTTCCCGCAGTTAAAGTTTACCGTGTGGTTTGTTACTTGTTAATAGAGTCAGAAATAGCTTTGTGGCCGAGTCTGAATCTCCCGACCGGCTGTAATCGTTACACTCTACACTGATGATTCCCGAAAGGTTGCAACACTAGTGTCCGTAGGTACTAAAAATATTTTCATAGTAATAATTATACACACACACACACACACACACACACACGCACGCGCACGCGCACACACACATACATATATATATATGTAGAAAAATATTTTCTTATAATATATACCAATCCTTATTTAAGAAGCTCAATAAAATTACAGACCAATATAGTGAATACATGCCAAAAAACTATATTCCCAACTTCATGATGTTGACCATCTTATAATTTATTCCTTTAATTCAATTGGCATTTACAATTCTTGAAAATATTTTTTTCGTAGCGCAAAATCAATCACTTGATTATTATACCAATTAGTGTCTTACAGGAATAAATTATAAGATGGTAAACATCATGAATTTTTGAATATAGTTTTTTGTCATTTATTCACAATATATATATATATATATATATATATATATATAATGATTCTATCAATTTGTTTTCATAGATGTAAATCCAATGAAACTGACGCGGTTATTAAAGGGTTTTATGCAGGGCAGAGCTGGTATACAGTCTGTGTATTATACAATCATTATTGGTTACGTATGTAACTTCAGTGGAATCGATTTTTTACTTTAATTCGATTCTTTTTGGGGTGCTATTCTTGAATTGTGATTCCACATAAACATGTATGCACATATGTAATCAATAGTGTTTTTATAATAAACATATATATATATATATATATATATTTATATATATACATATAAGTGAACGCGCACGCCCGCGCACGTGTGTGTGTACGTGCGTGCGTGCGCGTGTGTGTGTGTACATTTCCCTACGCAATAACTCTGTCAATTTTTAGTCTACAGACTCGAAATTTGATATACAGGGTACTGAGATTTGGAAAAATCTATGTGATGGGTTTTCGGCTAGAAATCTCGCTGCTAGGGGGTCAAAGTTCAACGATTTGACCTTTGAGAACTCTACCAAACTCCTCCGACAATTTTGGGTCTAAACATTTGAAATTTTAGATAACGATTCATTGGACATGGATCTAACTTAATAACTTGATCGAGCCCCAAAAAATAAAGTTTAAGGGGTTATAATAGGGGTCAACGTTAAAAAATTGACCTTTTTTTTTAAATTTTTTGCTCAGCATACACCTTCAAACACCCGGGCAACGCCGGGCACTCATGCTAGTATATATATATATATATATATATATATATATATATATATATATATATATATATATATATTCAATTTTGAAAACCGAAACACAACGTTCGGCCCAATAGTTGTATGATTTTTTTCATCTGTAATACTTATTGAACTGTTTCCAAAAAAAAACTCTGCAGACAAATACAGACATACACACACTTATCTATCTATCTATCTGTTTCTCTCTCTCTCTCTCTCTCTCTCTCTCTCTGTATACGCACACACACACACACATATTTGAAACACACACAAATATTAATCACAATTTTTATCTAAATTTTCTTGAATCCTAATAAATAAAATTTTAGATATTTGTCAAATATTGAATTTTCTCCAAAACTCTATCCCCAGTTTTTAGCGAAAAAGACAAAAAAAAACAAAACAAAAAAGAAACAAAAAAACAAAACAAAACAAACAAACAATCAAACAAACAAACAAAAAAATAAAACAAACAAATGTGGTAACACTAACTTTTTGGATTCACAGTAATTGTAAAGGGCGGAGACAAAAACAACATCCCTTACGAAGAAAATGCGTTATGTGATTCGATATTGAAAGATATATGATAACTAATAGTTCAAAATCATGTCTTTTCTTTTCTTTCATTATCTTTTTTTTCCAGTATGTAAAATTTTTTTTCAATCATCACTTCCGTCTTAATTACAATAATTCATCATATTCGCTAGATTCTATTAGTTTCCGAAAAAAAGCAGAAACAAATATCGCATTGGTATAATCAGAACCTTCCAAAAATCGAACAATCGATAACTTGTCAAATGCCCATCTTTAGTCATGACATATGCATCTTTCGGTGGCAATGTACACTGAAGCAGTTATAACTACATTCGATATCTTTCACGTGACCTATAACCTTTAATTCGTGTCTTTTACAGTTCTCCCGCGGAGAGATGATGATGCATTTCTTAAAAGTTGCTCTTACAAAGCTGCCTTTATTTTTTTATCGTAGTTGATCATTTTTTTGTTTGTTTTTTATAGTCTTATTATATTATTTGAGCCTTTCTTTTAAAACGTCCATTTCCGTAAGATGCTGGATCAATTTATCAAACCAAACCCGCTTGGAATTCGGCAAGGCATTTTGGGACATCCCTCTCGAACACTCGATACTTTATCACACGTTGTATTTTAATGCACTTGAAATCAAATCCCATATGTCTGTTCTCGCCCGTGAGCGATCAAAACACCCGATAATCCTGGCTCAATCTTTTTTTCATTATCTTTATTTTTTTAATTTTTATCCGTGGTTGTAACGGTCTACGTTTGTTAATTGTCTAACCTTTAAATTAGCTGAAATAAACTTTCGATTCATGAATGACAAGATACTTGGCTGCGTTTACATTGTTTTATTTCGAATGAGAATTTACTTATCGAGGGACAGACTCGTCTGATTGTTTATTTTTCAAATTTACTTTATGTTTAATAAGATGGTTCAGGCGAAGACATACAGACATCGCAGTCATATTCGCCTTAGTTTAATGGACCGTGTTACATTCGTACAGCTTCCGGAGCAAGACTGATTAGAAAACTCTTTTTTCCTTCGCTCAAAAACGTGATGTCTTATATCGTGATTGTTCGATTATATGGTAGAACGATACAATTTTATTAATCTAAATTACGTCTAATGGTTATACTTGAGGAAAGGGGGAATATTCAGCTATTAACAAATAAACAGAAAAAAAAACAGACAACAAACATCCTTTTTTAGATGTATGTATAACGGGTGCATATATATATATATATATATATATATATATATATATATATATATATTCAGCTACACACAATGCCATAACACATTTTTAATACGACACTTAGTCGGTCAGTGGAAAAAGTTGAATTAGGAAGAGATTTTATCTTTTGCAGTCCATGGTAGAATCTAATAAATAAATCTTAAAGATGTAGATACCAAGAGAAACATTGGAAAACCTTGAGGGAAGCGCGAGAATATATTCAAAATATAGCCGGCATGATGGTGTTTTCCTACGAGGGAGATACCTTTGGTTAAAGACCAACGGCCGAAAAACAGAATATGAAACATGATATGTTTGTCTCTACGCCACGCTGAAAAGCAGATACTATAGGTGTTACTAACACACTCACATACACGAACTAATAATACTACGATATTATATATTTAAAGTGACACGTTGTGTGTTTGTATATACACCCATTAAACATACATTTACTTGACTATCCTTTGAATGCACATATGGGTGGACATTGACAAATAACAACATCGAAATGTATACACACAGTAGACGATACGGACCGTTAACAATACAGTTAAGAGAACCATTGATATATATATATATATATATATATATATATATATATTATGATATATAACAACTATATGCCGTATATATATATATATATATATATATATATATATATATATATATATATATATATAGTAAGTTATAAAATATATATGGCGATTAAGCTACACTGAATATTCCGCGCTTCACCCACTCTAGGACTCTTCAGGCTTATGCTCGAATCTCGGTTAGGGAAAGCGGACATTCGCCGGTATTCGAATAGAAAATAATAAGACAAGCTACCACGTATAGGGACCTAGACGACCCATGTAGATTATGCCTTCATGAAAAATGTGCTATCCTGTACTTTGAAGAACCCCAACATCTATTAAACTGTAGAAGAGAAATAGCAAACAACTGTGTTCACAAGATAAAATTTACTCTAGGATAGCGATACAAAATAATTTTAAAACTAATAAAAACAATAGAAAATAAACAAATAAATAAATTAAATAAACATGAATATACATAAACGATCACACACATATATATGTATATATATATGCATACATATATGTGCATATATGTATGTACATATATATATATATTTATATATACACTAACATTAAAAAAAAACTAACCTAGATTTAAAACAGATCACGAAACTAGATATCCAGGCTAAATAGAGCGCACACAAAGGAACAGGTCAACCAGAGATCAAATAGGCCATTGTCCGATAAGTGCATGCTTATTGGCTGATAGGATGGGCGCGGTGGATACTAGAAAGCTGATTGGCTTACAAAAATCTCTATAGAAGATGCGTATATAAAAACGACAAACAACCACAAAATTCGCGCATAAGCCTGAAGAGTCCTAGAATGGATGAAACGCGGAATATTCAGTGTAGCTTAATCGCCATATATATTTTATAACTTACTAACTAGCTCTACTTACGTATTGAGCAGTTTTGAAGTAAATACTTAAAGTTTACGCATAAATTTATACTTTCGTATATTAATTTTATGTGAGTAAATTAAGTAGTTATATATATATATATATATATATATATATATATATATATATATATAAATGTATATACATATTTACAAATGCCTTTTAATAGTATACAGTTAAGAGAACCATTGATATATATATATATATTGTATGGTGCTTGTAAATAAACTAATAAATATTAAAAATTTTAACGGTCACCCACTAAGTATCGTTATTATTTTTTTCTAAATAAAATAAAATAATTGGAATATAATGGTAACACTAGTCCTATTTCTTAATAAATTACGTTAAAATTCTATTCCACTCAACGCATTTAGTTAAATGAATTAATTTGTCTTTGAAATCAAACTTGTCTATCAAAATGGATATTATATAGACATACGCATTTTACACATCCATTTGTAAATGCAAATGTATCCCCATACGTGCGTGTATCTCTCGTATATATGCAGGTAATTAAATAATAAGTAAAAAAATCAGAGACAGGTACATATACAGGGTGACCTCCCCCCCAAAAAAAACGGGCCCCAACTCTAATTAGACCCCGTTTCCTAGTGTTTTGTCCGAATGAAATGAAACTTCCTCACTTCCGTCTGAAACACATCAAAACACTAGGGTCTTTGGCCTTTTTTCTCCGTTCTATAGCATATGTTCTAGATGGTCTCCATTTAGTTTTTTTTTTTGGTCACCCTATATATATATATACACGGAATATATTTGCTATATATCATAATATTTATATGTATATATATATATATATATATATATATATATATATATATATATATATATTTACAGTAGTATATGATATGGCTTACACGTTTTCCTTTAATTGTATATTAAGCAACTCATCAGAGACGCATATCCATTCATAAACTTATTTCATGGATTTATATAGATTTCTGATGAATTGTATGATAAACTATTCAACGAAACACATGTAAGACATACCATTTATCACATAAAATTATATAAATGTGCTTTAAATATACTTATGGTATTGTAATTGTTTATAAATAATATGTATATATATATATATATATATATATATATATATATATATATAAGTCACTTTACGTGTGTGTGTGAGACAGTTTCTTCCTCATAGGTTCTGCATTGATTGAGCCTATTTTTTGCAAATTTCACACAATTTATACGTCTGGCAGTGTTCTTAGATATGTTTTGTACATAAATTTATCCGATAATTATCGAAAATAGAAAGAGAGACAATAAAATCTTAGCAATTTACATTAAAAGAAGAGGTTCGATTAAAAATCTCCGCAACTCATTTCGTCGTTGGCCCATTTTAAAACTAAACATTAATCAGAAGTGACTTTCCAGGGCAGTCATCGTCAAGTCCAAATCTCAACTGACGTGATCTTCTTAACAAAGACAGACGGAATTTGATGAACGGCATTACCAGTATTATTTTGTATTTTCTTATTTTTCTTTTTGTTTGCGAATTAATTCACCGGGCAAATTATTTCTCGTAATATATAATAATCAATACTAGATTGGTTCTATAATAATTCATATGCAATCTGAATAAATAAAAATATAATGTTTAAGCATTTTGTACTACCGGGCAATGTTGAGTTGCTTCATTCATGAATTGCTATTGTGTATATATATATATATATATATATATATATATATATATATATATATACGAGGGGCGTGCAATAAGTAATGCCCCCGACCCACTTCCCCCAAAAAGTAGAGCAACAAAACTTGACACAGTTAATAGTCTTTCTCTACGTAGGAACCACCCAGATTTATGCATTTCTCCCATCGTTTGATGCAGCTCGTGCGACCGTTTTTGTAGAAAACCCAAGGTTGGTCCTTCAACCAAGACGTGACTTCAGAAATCAAGGCTGCATCATCTGGGAAACGCCTTCCTTTCAAAAACAACTTCATGGCTGGGAAGAGGTGAAAGTCAGAGGGTGCAAGGTCAGGATAGTAGGGAGCTCCCTTGCCTTCTTTGGAGTGGTTAGTCAAGTGCTTTCACTGCATTGACTGGACTTTGTTCTCTGGATCATAGTAATGGACCCAGGTTTAATCCTGTGTAATCAGTCTTTTGAAAAACTTTGACTCATCTTCTTGGTGCATCTCCAAATTCATCCTCGAGCACTCGACGCGTTCTCGCTTCTGGAATTGTGTGAGCAACCTGGGAATCCATCTGGCAGAAACCTTATGCATATGCAAATGGTCATGAATGATAGTTTCCACAGACGCTGTACTAATCTTGACATCTTGGGCTATTTGGCGAATAGTAATGCACCGATCTTCCAAAATGGCAGCCTCAACTTGACGGGCAGATGCCTCATCAATGGCAGAAGGAGGGCGACCAGGTCTAGGAGCTGTTTCCACAGACTTCTGGCTATGTTTGAATTCACGATGCCAGCGTTTTACAAGGTCATATGATGGGGCATTACCACCATAAGTTTGTTTCATTTCATCAAAAGTCTCCTGTGGTGTGCGTCTTTTCAAATACAAAACCCGGATCACTGCTTGACATTCAACAGGCTCCATTTCACACCTGACTCAGTTCAAACACCAGTAAAACAGAAACCACAATTAGTTCAGAGCTGTAATTTGCCACATAATCCGTAGAGATATAAATCATTGCACATGCAAAATTGCAGCTAGTTCAGACAACTGGAAGTGGGTCAGGGGCATTACTTATTGCACGCCCCTCGTGTATATATATATATATATATATATATATATATATATATATATATATATATATATATATATATATATATATATACACACACGAGGGGCGTGCAATATATATATATAAATTCCTTTAGATTTTCATCTTTGTTAAACTTTCAGGTTTATACATTGAACAAACTTCGTTAAAAATCTTTACTTCATTTTTTAGGACTTTTTTCATATGCGCCTAATCATTCAATCTTTGTCAGAGAACGGATGTCAGTTTATATTCGATCAGGAATTAGACGCAATTTCAACTTGATATGCAAAGATGAGTAAAATCATGATATTTGCTTCTATTTGTTATATCCCAAAAAAACAAAAACAAAAAAAAAACTAGCATTTTCAAAACCCTATCTTAATTTTCTGTGCAGAGTGACGTTGGTAATAATTTGCTGAAACTTTAATGTGCTTTCCTCAACTATAAAAAATATGAAAATAAAAGTAATATGCCGATATATCATAAGGCCTTAAGTAATACCCATGCATCATTGTGAAGTTATCCCATTATAAGTGAAACAATATCTATATGTATGTATATGTATGTATGTATTTATATGTGTATGTATGTATTATTTGGACTCTTTGGGATATTGCTCTCCTTTTTTTTTACATAGTGATCACCACTTATCAAGGCCCGGAAGCCACTCAGGGATAAGGTTATTGCAAGTACATTACGTTAGTGTGGAGATTTGATGAAGTGTTTACTTAAGGGGGCGGTTCATTAGGAATTTGTTAACATTTGGAAATCATTTTCACAACGTTTCGGTCGATGTACCATTCGACCTTCTCCAGGTGTGTAACATAGCGCGGACGAGTGTATGGAAATTCTGAGCCGTGTGCGAAATGACATCACCGTAAGGAAAAAGACTATAAAAAAGAAGAAAGAGAGATAGAGAGATTGTAAGAGAAGACGATTCCCTCGGAGACGTGGGTAACACAGAATAACGAGAAGTCACGCGTGGCGGGAGAATGAGCAAATAAAACTCCTTGTTACGAAAGAGCGAGTTCGATTTATTTTTTGTCTTAGTTTCCCTTGCGACGTAGCCTGCCACAACAACGGTAGGGTGTATATTGTCGAACTCAAAAATCTTTCTAACGTAGTCGTAAATATTTCTGTTGAACTCGAAAATATGTACGGAATTTCGAACGGTGCCTTTTTATTTAATTCACAAGTTTATTATGGTCTCCTTTCATCAACCATAACTGGGTAGAAGTAATTCGTAATTGTATTGTGTGTGTCGCCCTCACTGAGAGTTATAGCACGAAACTACATGAATATTTACAGACTTTTAAAAGTTTTAACCATTATAGTGTCTTGCAAGCCAACTTTAGTTTTGCTGCTTTGGTTGTCTCCCCTTGTCTCCCCCTGGCCTTTCCAAGCCACTAATAGATATATAGATATACCACTTTTTTTTTGAAATTTCTTAAGTTCAAAACCATACCGACTATTAATTCGAATTAAAAAAAAATGAATGAATAGGTAATGACATGAATTGTGTAGTGGGCTATATGACATTTGTACTTAACATAGCATATTAAGGGAATCACCCATCATGCAGAGCCTACTTTTGGTACATTTTTACAGCCATAAAATGTTTCAATCATAGTCATTTTTTCCTGGTTTTGCATATGAATTACAAAATATTTGATATTTTACCAAAACCTTGATGGAGGGGAGACTAAAACTTGCTAATATGGTTTCAAATGATCTGAAATAAAAGCAAGGGGAGACTTGATTCTAAATATTTCTCATATGTTATATCTTCCGACTTTGGTTGTTATGCATATAGTAAATTTCGCAGTGTATAATGATTATTTGATATTGGAGATATTCATAATCGTACCCTATTTCCAAAAGATGGGAGATATAACATATGAGAAATATCCCCTTGCTGTTATTTCAGATCATTTGAAACCGTAGCAGCAAGTTTTAGTCTCCCTCTATCAAGGCCTAATGTTTTGGGGGAATATATATATATATATATATATATATATATATATATATATATATATATATATATATATATATATTTGTAGTTATCGACATACAGTCCTGTTTCGTTGTATCACAACTCATCAGTGGCGCTAGACTAGCATCTCTCCCAAGCCAAAGATTGAACCTAGAACCGTCGTGTTGGCAGTCGGCAGTTCTCTCACAGAAGCGACGTCCGCAAATAACTCGTTGGAATGCCTATTTAAATAGACATCCGCCAACAGTAGAGGTGCATGAAAATATTTAACAGGTAAAGCTTAAACTATCGGTCACATAACACTGGAAGTTAACAGGAAAAAGTGATTATACACCAAAGGTGATTTATAACGAGTAAATTCTTTGCTTTGGTTGATAAATAACGCGTACTGACATATATCGGCAAGTTGAAATACAAAATACTCATTTCAACTGGCCGACATGTTTTTACTTCTTTCTGCGCATGCTCACATAGAAAGCATTTGTTCAAGTTTTTGTATATTTAGACTTGATGATTTTTGTCTCGGTAGCAACATCGGTAGATGTTGGATCGCTGATGTTTTGGTTTCGATTCTAGCTGAGGGCACCAAGTCATATTTTTTTAACTGTTGCCATCATGTTTTTGTATTAAAAATGCGAATTTCTGGCATGAGTTTAAATATATTTAAACGTATTCTACGGCAAGCAGAATAAAAATATTTATTTGCAGGTAACTTTTCTTTTTAATTTCTTATAGTTTTTAAGGCGATAAATACTTTTTAACAATTATTTTTTTGCCACGAACGAAGACAAAATTCAATGAAAAAAATCATACTTTTCTGTAGTAAATCTTTCACGACAGGGGACAAATTGTAAGTACAGTTTTGATAGGTTTCTACGTTTCTTTACTTTTTTCTTCTTTTTTCCAAGTAATACGTAAATATGTCTAAAGATTCTGGAATTGAATATACACACACACACACACACACACACACACACACACACACACACACACACACATATATATATATATATATATATATATATATATATATATATATATATATATAAAAGCTAGCCTTACTTTAATAATGTTATTTTTCTTTAAATTACATTATTACCCATGCTCCCTTTTAGAAAGGTTTCTTTTCTTTAAATACTTTTTTCTCTTTTGAAAAGAAAAACAAGACGAAGACATACCTACATATCTTTTCTTTTTCATTCATTCATCGATTAGATAAACAAATATTACTTTCAAACCAAAATTCTATGTTGTTGTTGTTTTTAAGTATTAAATACACATTACTGCATTTAAATATTTAAGGAAAATTATGACAACAGAAAATAGACGTTTATTTTAATACACAATATACATTTTCGTAGCTAATAAAATAAATTAAACATTACATTTTGATGAAAATAAATATTAATTCCAAAGACACATTTTTTAAATGATTGGTCTCTCTTATAAAGTAGAAATATTTTGGTATTTTTCACATTAATTGCAACTCACTGTTCACATTCGAAATGTCGATTTTTAAAAGTTTTCTGGTACGCTGACAACGAATATTCCAGTTAAATTTAGGGCTGATTAGTAGTTTATCAGATATGAAACATTTCTTATCCAACGTAAAAGCTAATGACACCCCAAACCTCTCTATGTTAAGAACGGCTCTCGGAATAAACACTTCTAACCTCCCTATGTTAAGAACAAATTTCGGAATAAACACCCCATTTTTCCCATTTAGAGGAGGGTGAAAAATATTTGCTTTGTCGTCTGCTTCAGTTACAGGTATTCGCATTATTAATTACTCGGTCATAAAAACAAAATTACTACTAGGAATTACATTGGACTTTACGTTTGATATCCTATGTTTTCATAACTAGTAAACGACTCATCAGCCCCCAAATTAGCCGTGATATTAGTTATCTGCATACTCGAAAACCTTTAAAAGTCCACACTTACAACCCAAAAACCGCCACGAGATTAAAATCAATCAATGAAGGTTGGCACGAAAGCAATCATTCAAACATAAACCGAAGTTCTCTCGCCCATTACTTTAAAAAGAAATTCAATAAAATTTGAATTTTCTCAAAAATAGATTTTATAAAGTTTATGTTCATACACCCCGCGCCGGTAGAAGTGCCAAGCGGCAGTTGACAAGCCATTTCAACATTGTAAGTAAATTCTATTATTTTTACATCGTATTCCAAATTCGTCATACACCAGAACTTTACATTATTAATATGTAATTATGTAACTTCTATAAGTTGCCCTTAGAATGGTAAAAAAGGGAACCAGGTTTAACAAAACGTTATAGTCTGTACTGGGTTATCTATTAAACAAAATGCCGCTGTCCTTGGGAGCCGAACGTTTCATCCGGTCCCGAATTTTTTCATTTCCATTTAAAATGTGATCGGAAAATCCGAAACATCTGCAATACTGCGTGATAACCACGTTTTTGGTTTTTAGTTGGAGAACACATTTATTTGATGATCAGTCTTTCCTCAAATCACATCCTTTTCATTGGCACTGGTTCAATAACATTGAATAGAGATCTTCAATTGCACAAATTACCATGTGGGCAAATGGTCAATTAAATTGGTAAGCTGATGACTAAGATCTTCCCAGATATTACTCAAAATTTTCGCAATGTTGGATGACTTCGTTAAATGGCAATCCTGGCCCCTTGAAATGCTGCTGTTGATATGATCAATTATAATCTGTTGCAAGAGTTACTAATCTATTGATTGTCTTATTAATGAAGACCAAGCCGTAGAATTTCGTGTATAATTCACTTCAACCGCATGGAATGAATGCCACATTCAATGATATTGAAGGAAGGAGTTTCAGTTATATTATTAAGAAATCTTGATGCATCTAAACTGTTTAATGACACACGGTTAACAATAAAAATCTTTGAAAACTAATGTTCTGGAACCCATTATAATAACTGGAAATTGTAAAGGTGAAATTGTTAATTCCTCAGGTTTTTCTAGTTCCTTCTCGCCGCCATTTCATTTCAAACGTTTAAAATTGCCAATAAAACTTAGTATTGTCATGTCTACAAATAACACTAAAAAAAGGCTCAAAGTTGTTGGCCTTAATCTTCTAGACATCTTGCTTTTCTCATAGCAAGTTGTATGTTAGATGCTCACGCATTGGAAGTCCTGAAAAAACTCTACATTTACACACCTGTTAAAGGTCAGACGCAAAGTGTTGTTTATATAAAGGCTCTTCAAAATTAATGCTAAAAGTACACTTACCAGTGTTCAAATATGCACTGCTTGAAACTAACTTTTTATTATTTCATTGACAGAATAGATTACTAATGTCATATATATATATATATATATATATATTGTACATTAAATAGTTAAATAGTTAAAAAGAAAAAGAAATTTAACAGTTTTCAGATATGCACTATGATAAAAAAGTAATAATTGCAATTCTTACATCATATTTTGAAAGAAGAAATACAAAAGATTGAGTTAGAAAAGAGGATTGGAGCTACTGGCAAGACATCCATAAAATAAAACGCATCTATCGCCCCTACTTCATGTTGGAGTGAAAAAAGAAATTGTGATGCATTAATGTTTTATTTAATCAATAAGAAAGCTATGTATCAGTAGGGTACTTCAGCTAGTATATATATATATATATATATATATATATATATATATATATATATATATATATATATATATGTATGTTTGTGTATGTGTGTGTCTGTGTGTCTGTGTGTAAAATAACGTAACACGATGGTCTCCCGAAAAAAAAAAAAGAAAACATCGAACCAATAAAAATACCGTAAATGTCAAGATTTACGTTGAAGGATGGAGAACGAAAATGAATTACAACGTCCTTATTTGTGTATTATTTTTCTTATCATCATCTTGACAAACATATTTTGCAGAGGTGTGTGTGATGATGGGGTGGATTTCGTTTTGATCAAATGTCTGGAACTAATAACTGACGCCGGGCCCGGATTTTAATGTGTCTGGTACTATACATGGTTTGGTGCTGTTTCTGGGGAGGCCATTGTCATTCACGTGTTTTTTTTTCTTTTTCGTCACTTCGACCGGAAGTGGGTTACTTGTTGACAGGGGAGATTTGTGGGGTGGTGAATGGTCAATAAAATTTTAAATCTATTTACGACTTGCAACATCTCACTGGGAGCCCGACCACACCGAATACGTAGAAGGTGCATCTTTTGACTTGAAACTAAGCCCATGGGTAACACTTGCTAAATCTAACGGAAAATATTTTCGCTGTTGTAAACACACGCATCTTTTGCGCAATAGATTCATGAATATGCACGCGATAATTATTGGCTATATTCATAAACTGATTGACTATATCTTTATCTGTTATTAAAACCCATGGGACTTATCCAGCATACGGATCGTGCTAATTTCTGGATAGGATTTTCAAATCGAATTTAATTTTTGCTGTATCTTTTGTTTATAAAATTGTAAAGTGAAAGTACTGAAAAGGTAACAAAGCACTACGCTTTCCATGTTTAGAATAGTTTTTCTAAATAAGAGGGTTACTATTAAAATTTGCATACGTATCATCCGCGTTTTCTCATCACAGCTGCAAAAGATCCCTTCTCTAGTCCAAGTGCCGAAAATAGAACGAAATGTCCATAAATAGATTTTCCTTCTAACAATTCCCCATCTATCGAATAGGTTAACACGAGATTAAATACCTGCGGGCAACAGCATGGCTATTTTTAAATCCAATTTTAACAAGTACTTGTAATAAACCGTTTTTAATTGTTATTTTGTTCACCTCATTTTCAATCCTCTTATATTATTCATCACCAAATCGGTGATGTATCTAACTCATTTATTTTTATCCTCGGGTGTCTTTTAGCTTTGATAAGTGTTACTATTAGTAAATAAACTGCATATTACACCTTATATCAGTACGTATTGTAGCAGATTGGGGCCTTACGGCAGCAACCGAGTACGTTAACTAGTTAAATATGCAATTTACACAGCAAAGCTTACGAAATTGTAGTATATACAGTTTTGAAAACAGATAGATAAATATTTGACAGATATAGAATTTACAAACAATGATAGTCGATGCCAATAACAAACATGGGTTGTTCTTAACTGTAAGAGAATCATGCAAAAGTTTAGATAGAATGTGGTCAATATTTTAGGAACAAATAAAAATATAACGACCGAATTGGGGAGTTAATTAGAGAGTTAGAGGTAAAATCTATGAACGTTCAATCATGTACGAGGTGCTCTAAATAATTTTCCAGACTTTTTCGTATGCCCACTTTTATTGACATTACACATATGAAACTCTAGTCCCCATAGACGTAATCTTTTCCGGTAGCAATGAACTTGTATAGTTCCAACAAGTTCCTGAAGGCCCTATGGAAGTCCTCTTGTGTGATCGTGTCAAGAACCCTCGTCACAGCCTCTTTCATTTCCTCAATTGTCTCATAACGACAGTCTCTAAGGTTTTCCTTGAGCTTAGGGAATAACAAAACGTAACAGAGAGCGAAGTTTGGGCTATAGGGGGGTGTGACGAACTGTCTTATGCCCATCTTAGTCAAATAGTCTGTGACAAAGATGTAGATTGCGTCATCTGGAACAAACCACGTACATCTTCCGCATTTTCAGTTGCTCAAATAATAAAACACCAGAGTTAATTGGCCAAATAAAGAATATTTGGATAAGGGTCGATGTTTGTTTATAGCGACAATAAGTGCACAGTTTGATATCAGTGTGGGAACTGCACACACAATTATTCATGAGGAGTTTAAGATGCGGAAGATTTACGTGAAGTTTGTCCCAAGGGTGCTCAGGGAAGATCAGTAAAAAGAAACGTTGTCATGACAACAGGAAAATGACTGAGCCGATCAATTCAGATTCTTATAGTCTTATAGTTGCAGCCGGAGGAAATTACTTCGAAGAGGACTAGAGTTTCATGTGTGTACTATCAATAAAAGTGCCCATACTAATAAAGTCTGGAAACTTATTGAAAGAACCTCGTAATTGTAACATGTTTAGGTTTATATATTTGTATGCACTAATTAATCGATCACTATGAATTTTGACACACAGCTAATAAGATTAAGGTGTTGTGATGTGAGCTATATTTAGTTAAAGTTATTTTTATGTAAATGGGCTAAAAAAAACTGGTCGGATATATTACTGATGCTTGTGAAATTTTAAGTATAGATAGTAACCATCAATTAATATTCCCCAAATTCCAGGTTTTGAGTATTTTAAAGTGTTGTTAAGCTGCTAATATGGGAACAACCGCCAATTTAATTATATAAATATTTCCGATTTGCATTAATTTATATCGAATAAAGCAATATTAAGCTTACTCATTGAGTTTTGACATTTTCTAGAATCAAAATCATATAAAGAATGTTAATCCGAATAAAAATAAATGTATCTTAATTTATGACTTATGCAGAATAAGGACTCTTTTATCGTTAGAATTTTCCGGGAAGTTTACGGAAAAGCTCGAAATATGCCGAGACGGTGAGTTCAATGAATTCGCAAAAACCAACATCATTTGAAAAAAAACAAACATTTATTTCCTATCATTGGTTTATTATATAAAAACATATAAACACATCACATAAAACTAAAAAAAAAAACTTGCAAATTTTTGTTCGCTACAAATTGGTTTTTAAAAAAAATAAATATTTATACATAGATCTTACCTTACAATGAGTATTTTTTCTTGATTTATATTTTAATTGTTTGGTTAACATTGTCAAAATTATTCATTGCATTTTCAGCATAGCAATAAAAAAATGTTTTTCATTTTATACATTACATTTTCAATGAATTATCTTAGTAATAACAAAAATAATATATATTTTTGTTAAAAAAAGTTGGCCAGCTTTTGATCGAACCCCCCCCCCCCGAAACTTTCGTTTGGTACATTCCGGTGTTTTACCTATGTACCGCGGGAAATGTACACGAAAGCGAAATTCTTATTTCGCATAGGTACTCCTGATTTTACTCCACGTAATAAGACATGACATTTGAGCAAAACTGTTGTAGTCGGTGAATTTGTCTGACATTAGACGAGTCATCTTGTAGTATATATATATATATATATATGTGTGTGTGTGTGTGTGTGTGTGATTATAATATAATTTGTATATATCTTTAAAATATATATTGACAATTATTTTTGCACCTCTACGCACAAGCGTTTTATGCTTACGCAATCATCAGTGTGGGACGTGATAATTTTTGCTGGTAGCGAGATTCAAATCTAGTTACAAAGTCACCTTTTACTTCAAGGCCACCGGCAATTAACAGAATAATTGAAATAAAGTAAGTGAAATTTGATGTTGGCGAACATTCATAGTAATCAATCGGAGAGTATTCAATGAAATGCTGCATTCTTACGAAAGTTGACCGCTTTTTTAATTCGTTAAAGAGGACTCAATATTTACTTTGCAAAAGAGTCTTTATAACTATGATACAAAGTTGTTCTAAAAGTAAGACCTCCTATTTTTTAACTAAAACATAAAGGGAGTGGTGTCATTAAAACTAGCGACCTTCTGTGTTCCAGAATTTATTTTTCTAGGTAGTCATATCCATTATTAATATACTTTTGCCTGCCTCTTGATGCATCAATTGCAAAAGTCTAGAGCGCGTTTTATCGTTCACGTCTCTGTCGACATTCTAAAATAAGCGAACATCATCTACTAACGATGCTGTTGAACGTTTACGAAACCGATGCAGTTGATTGATATCAACTGCATAGGTTTTGTCAACGGTGAATGTTGATCGGTCAATTTTCTCTGCATGAATATACGCATGTACGCTTCTGATGCACGTTCATGACAAGGGTTGCTTTCTCACGCTGTCAATATCTGCAACAGAAAGATTAAACTTTCAGGTCAAGAATGCATCATTGTATTATTTGGACACATCTTGTTTTAGTCGATGTAAAATTCCGAGCGGAATCCATTTATTTACTTCACTGGGTAGCATGCTCTTGTTCTGTCAGCCATGAAAAGGTAGAGGTCTTAAGTAATGTGCAATTGTATTTTTTGGTCGCCCAAACTGAGGATTGAACCTTCAACCTTCAGGAGAATATCACTTTTAACAATTGATTTTTTCAAGTACTCAAACCACTGCGGACCATGGCGCAGTGGTTTGAGTACCTAGACCGTGGGCGACCGAAAAATACAATTGCGAATTACTTAGGACCTCTATTCAGTCATGGCTGATAGAACAAGGTCATGTTACCCCTGTGATTAAATAAAGGATCCCGCTCGAAATTTGTCCAAATTCCCGAGTTCAAGAGAAACATTCACGAGTTTGACAAGATGCACCTGAAGAAGGTCGGTGGCTACATCCGTCCCACCGCTTTACTGTCTGGCTTCTCTGCAATATATCTTATTATTTCATTTCTAATGTGCTCATTGTGAGACGTCGGATTTATTAATTTGTTACCTGGGCCTCTCTCTCTCTCCTCTTCTGATGTGAAGCATTAGCCTTCGAAATGCCTAGGTATAAAGAGCATTTATAACCCTTTCTCCCATTGATATACAGGAAGGAACGATAAAATTGTAGCACGAGAAAAGACGACATGATTCCTTTTCCGTTAAATGAAAACCGGTTTTGCTTTTTGTTGGAGACCACCAACTAATTGTCAATTGTGTACAATCTTAAGAGCGATAGGAGCCTTCTATCATGTCTGAAAGTAACACAATGTTCAATGATAGAAATCAGAGATGCTCTGCTGTACAACTTGTGTTCTCTACAATCCAAGTTATGACAGCAGAACCATTGCCAGCACCCCAAAATTGAATCGCTGTTTTGCCATAACATGGACGTGCTTAGGGTGACGAAAACAAAGTTTCCGGCCACTGTTATGGTCTTTGGTGTGGTTTCCAGTGAGGACAAAATCATTCCACCTTATATCTCCGAAGTCGACTTGAAAGTCAACACCAAAGTATACCTGGATAAAAAGCAATTACCTCGGCTAGGTTTATATAATATTACTCAATAATAAAGAGCAAGGTGTACCTTTATTCCTCTTCAAATAAACATTATTTTTAATGTCACTACACAGTTAAAATTATGTTTCGGCCAAATTGGTTATAAAAAATAACCTACCATATCTCATCAGACGACAAAGAATAGTTTTTCATCAATATCTGAAAAAGTCGTAGTCTCAAGTATGTATATATATATATATATATATATATATATATATATATACATATATATATATTAAGTAATGTGATTGATAATTTAAAATGTAAAAATCAAATTATAATTAAATTAAAAATCCGTTTCATGAGAAGGAACAACAACAAAATCAATTATCTGTACGATCGTTTCGGAAAACAGTGTTTTTATTGTGGTAGACATCAAGTTACGGACAATAATTATTACGTATAGTTTTTTAATAAACAAGGTCTCCTCGTCAGCAAATTTTGAAGGGTTTTTATTAAATTTAAAAGACACCATAAATAAACCTAGCATTAAAAGTAAGGCAGATGTATCTTTTAATTTTTCGCCTTTTAAAATCAGGAACTATGGTTAAAATACTCATATAGGTGTTTGCTATAGCTTTTCACCTTAATCAATCAATAAGGTGAAAAGCTATAGCAAACACTTATATGAGTATTTTAACCATAGTTCCTGATTTTAAAAGGCGAAAAATTAAAAGATACATCTGCCTTACTTTTAATGCTAGGTTTATTTATGGTGTCTTTTAAATTTAATAAAAACCCTTCAAAATTTGCTGACGAGGAGACCTTGTTTATTAAAAAAACTATATGTAATAATTATTGTCCGTAACTTGATGTCTACCACAATAAAAACACTGTTTTCCGAAACGATCGTACAGATAATTGATTTTGTTGTTGTTCCTTCTTATGAAACCGATTTTTAATTTAATTATAATTTGATTTTTAAATTTTAAATTATCAATCATATTACTTAATATTGAATTAGCTCTAGGATATTTACCTATCGAGCTTATTATATATCTAAATTACAACGAGCACTTTTTATTTCCTGTATTTTAATTAAACTAGTAATTTCACTGTTACATTAAAATACACTCAGCTCTTTAGACTATTGTTCTAATCTCCTTTATATATATATATATATATATATATATATATATATATATATATATATATATATATACATATATATATATAACTACTTCATTTACTCACATAAAATTAATATACAAAAGTATAAATTTATGCGTAAACTGTAAGTATTTACTTCAAAAGTGCTGGATACATAGGTAGAGCTAGTTAGTAATTTATAAAATATATATGGCGATTAAGCTACACTGAATGGTTAAAGTGTAGTATCTGTCTTCGGATGCGGCACTTCCGTTTCTCGTTCTCTTTCAGTTGAACAGAGATCCTTCACGACTGAGACAATTTTTATTTTTGTACCTTTTTCCACGTTAAAAAAATACGACCCTGGTGTCTAACTCTGTCCCGTGGGTAGGCATTGTAAATAGGTACACTGAATATTCCGCGTTTCATCCACTCTAGGATTCTTCAGGCTTATGCGCAAACGCATATATATATATATATATATATATATATATATATATATATATATATATATAACTACTTCATTTACTCACATAAAATTAATATAGGAAAGTATAGATTTATGCGTAAACTTTAAGTATTTACTTCAAAAGTGCTCAATACGTAGGTAGAGCTAAATTACTATATATATATATATATATATATATATATATATATATATGCGTTTGCTCGTGTAGAACCTCTTTTGCATAGAAAAGACATACACTTTCCTGCGAGTGTTTTTGAATAAGCCTTTAAAAGAATCTCTCAAAGAGAATGATTATACAAAGCGAGCTCGGGTGAAAATAACTAAAAGTCCGGCCCTTGAAACATTTCCATTGAACTACAAATAAGCCAAGTTATGGACGCTTTTTTTTCTTCTCGATGCTTGGTTTAACCGCTCTGATTCTTCAATCAACCAGCAACAACAACAAAAATAACGAAGAAATCTAATAAAGCAAATCGCATTAGGTCGACTTTGATAAGCAATCCGTAGCAACAACTATTTGCTCATCAAATACTGATTTTGGCGCCCTTTTCTAGATGCGTCTTCCCTATTCTGCGGGAGGTGTTGTCCGTACGACAGCCTCGCTTAAGTTTTATATAACTTTTTTGTTTGTCAGTCACGCTCAGTTTTATGTTATGTTTATATCATACACAGCATTTTGATTTGTCTGTCACACTCATGCTTTAAATAACAAACGTAATATAAACATCTTTCGTATTCCGGCTTTTGTTTTCCCTATCATTTTCCTTTATTTTTTGTCGAATATTCTCGATTTCTGTTTCTTTTTTCGCTTTCTTCTGTCCCCTATTTTATTCGATTTCTTACTTTATGCTCCTAATTTTTTTTTTAGATGAAGATGAATATTATTTGGGGTATTCTGACGACTGTTCTCATCTTGAGTGTTATTCACAGAAAGTTTCGGTTCATGTAACCTCCGACCTTCTTCAGATGCTTTTTTGCCGAACTCGTGAATCTTTCTGTCGAACTCGTATATTTTTCTGTCGGATCCGGGAATCTACACGGAATTTCTTACATATATCTGTATTTAATCCACGAAGGTAGAATGTTCCCATTCTATCGACCATGACGTAGGATTAGCCCTAAGTAATTCACAGCTGTTGTTTGAGTGTCGTTCGCACTGAGGACTAAATCTTAAACCTAGCTAAGAGTGTATCTTACAATTGGATTGACCAAGTATTTTATCTACTCCGCTATGGGTTCTTGCATCCCTGACAAAAATTGCATCAAGCATTAATGTTTTTGTTTTCCCTTCATTTTACAAAACTACAATTTTAAAAAGAAAGCCAAAATTTACCAATTTGACAAACCAAAGATCATAAATAAATAATTAAAATACAAAGAACTTAAAGCATATTTTTTTTTTACAATAATGACTGCATTCGGCATTAAATAACCCGAAAATTGTGAATATGTCGTAAAACAAAACAAATAAACCAAAAACCATGAATAAATATTTAAGATATAAAGAAGAATCATAAAACTTTTACGAAAATGTAGGATTCGGCATTAAATAACCTGGAGAAAATGTTGATATGCCGTTAAATAAACTTAACAAAATCAAACACCATGAATACATATTTTAGAATATAAAAGAACTTGCGGCATAAACACATTCATCAAAATAATCGGATTTGGCATTAAATGATCTGACAAGCTTCATATTGATTTATTTATTGCCGACTATTATCCTCATCTGTTCTTAGTTGTTTCACGACGTTTCGGTCAACTATTCCTCTGGCCTTCGTTAGGTGCTAATCGCGACAGGATAGGAGCTCGGAGCTCGTGGCGCAGTATATAGAGACGTTGAATCTCTACGGTTCCAGGTGAGAATTGCCTGAAGATAGCGGTTTCAATCCTACCCAAAGCCGGCCAGAGGCTTACTTAACCCTTATCCCCGAGTGGCTTCCGGAACTTGATAAGTGATGACTATCTTGTAAAAAAAAAACAACAAAAAAAAGTGGCGAGACGACAACAACTATGGATGGTAGTAATTACTTATAATGCCGTCAGAGTTCCTATCCCGTCGCGGTTACCACCTGACGAAGATCAAAGGAATAGTCGGCTGAAACGTTGTGAAACAACATTTGAAAAAAAAGATGAGGATAATAGTCCGCAATAAATAAATTAATAAGTAATACTCATCTCAATAATGAATTCCAATTACATAATATATAAGCGTGATTAGACCGTCAAAAGAAAACAGCAACCGATTCTTTATTTTTTATTTGTTACGCGTTTTTTTCATTACATATCTTCGTTCTTTTTTTTGTTTTGTCTGTTTTACGTTTTCTCTTTCTAACTTTCTTTCCTTTTTACTTTCTGTCCTTCTTTCGTTCAAGTTTTCTTTCTTTTATTCTTCTTTAACTCCTTTTAATCGATTTTTCTTATGGTATCAATTACTGACCATTTTTGATGCCGAATTAAGATTTTCAATAGTTGCAAATAAGTTGTGCGCATTTTATGATTTTTCTTTTATATCACACACACACACACACACGCACACACACACACACACACACACACACACACACACACACACACACACACACACACAAACACACACACACACACACACACACGCTTATTCCCTCCTATCTTTCTATCTCTCTCTCACACACACACACACACACACTCTTCCGTCCTTTTTTCTCTCTCATACTCTCTCTCTCTCAGCCATAAGCATGTTCCATTCCCCATCTTAAGATTCTCATGGATGATTCTCCTCTGGTAGAGAAATCGACTCTGAAATTTCTTCCTCATCAAATCTTTCTTGGATTTCATAGCAAAGCTTTCTGCTTCTTGTAAAGTCAGTCTATCAATAGTCCCAATTACGTCTTCATATCCGAGGCTAGTCTCTATCTCCACAAATGTATTTCCACACCATATCCGAAGTACCGCTGTCAGAATTTCACGAATGCATCTCTGTCTCATTTGAGGGTTCTTGGTAAAGTGCAGAAAATTAATTTGGTAATTAGATTAAACCCCACCTTTTTTCTTCATATAAGCACAGCACCTCCCACATTTATAACAAAATTGGCCCCGCCCTTTTTCTTCTCATGAACAACGCCTCTCTCACATTTTTAATTAAATTGATCCCACCCCTTTTCTTCTCAAAAGTAACGTCCCTTTCACATTTGTAATTAAATTTATCCCACCCTCTTTCTTCTCATAAGCAACGTCTCTCTCACATTGGTAATTAAATTGACCCAATCTTATTTCTTCTCATAAGCAACGCCCCTCTAAGATTTGTAATTAAATTGATCCCACCATTTTTTCTTCTCATAAGTAACGCATGAAATATGTGCCTACATCAAAGATGGCTTTCCATGTGGTTTGAGAAATCTCCAGAGAATACCCTAATTTACTTATATGTGTTTCCGGGTTTCACTAGCTTACACCACTGCATTTATATTTGCCCTCTATCGCCCCCACAATAGTGGGGTTACTATCTTTAATAGTATATCTGAGAAAATTGACCACATCCTGTCTCCTCATCACATTTGCGGTGACTTCAATGTCCATAATGTGGAATGGCTGACCCACTCAAATAAAACCGATGACGAGGGGAGGTTTTGTCATGATTTTGTCATTGTTTATGACCTCACTCAGATTGTTCACGAAACCACCCGTGTGCCCGATACACCCGGTCAATATGCAAGCCTTCTAGACCTTTTCCTCACAACTTCCCCTGAGCTGTGTTCATGTTCCGTTCCATCTCCTCTGGGATCCTCTGATCATTCCGTTTCATCAGTTAAAAAATGAAATGCAATAAGTCTTCAGGCGTACCTCTCCACCGTAATGTGTATCGATACTCTATGGCTGACTGGGATAGCTTCCGTACATTCATATCTGCCCTACCTCTGTTTAAAAATGATGTCCTCTATAGTATCAGATCTGACCGAATCGTTAATTGTAAGCATAGATCGATTCATACCATCCAAAAAATTCCAACAAAAACCCAACAGCCAGCCATGGTTCTCCCCAGAAAGTGCTGCTGCCATCGCGCACAGAAATCACTTTTTTCCATAGCTACCAACGTAATAGATGTACTGAGACTAAAGCTGCTTTCAGGACTGCCAGCAACCACTGTAAAAGAATAATAAAACATGCAAGAGAGCTATATGCTCAGTCTGTTCAATCCAAAGTAGCTGAGCAGCGGCTTGGTTCCCACCAGTTCTGGCAAATAGCAAACAGGATCTTTAACAGAGGTGTGCGTTCTATCCCAACTATCATCAATGGACTTGAGGTCATCTCGTCAGCATCAGACAAGGCCAGACTATTTGCCAAGAACTTTGCAGCTAATTCTACCCTATGCGACCATGGCCATCAACTCCCTGTATTTCCCCCTATAGCAGACAACACGCTATGCAACATACAAATATCTGTGCGTGAGGTCTCCAAGCTAATCAAGAACCTTGATTCCAGTAAAGCAACTGGCCTGACGGCATTCCAGTTATAGTTCTGAAAAAGCTCCAACCAGAATTTGCCCCCATACTTACAAAACTGTTTAAGCTTTGCCTTAAGGAGAAGTGCTTTCCCACACCCTGGAAAACCTCATCAGTATGCCCTGTATTTAAGAATTCAGGTGAAAAATCATCTCCCTCTCAGTAAAGACCAATAAGTCTCCTGTGTGTCATGAGTAATTGTTGGAATCCATATTAAATAAAGGAGTAGTCAACCACCTCAACAGAAACAACCTTCTTAGTGACATGCAATATGGTTTCCGCCCTGCAATATCTACAGCAGATGTGCTAACGGTTATATCACATAGGATTAGTGCATCTCTTGACAAAGGCTTCCTTTCCAGGGCAATTGCTCTTGACATATCAAAGGCCTTCGATAAGGTATGGCATAAGGGCATACTTCACAAGATTTCCAACTGCGGTATTACTGGAAATGTTTTCTCAATCATTAAATCATTTCTCTCTGATAGGTTCATAAGAGTAGTGGTTGATGGGCAGAAATCAGAGGCCCATAGTATTAATGCTGGAGTTCTCCAGGAATCCATCCTGGGTCCAACTCTCTTCCTGATCTACATCAATGATCTCCCTAAACACATACTTAAATCATTCGTTGACATCTATGCTGATGATACGACCATCTATGGCAACATATCAAAGGCCGTGAATGACAACTTTCTCTCTAATTCTCTCTCCTCTGATCTTGAGTGTGTGGTACAATGAGGGAAGAGGTGGCTGGTCACTTTAATGCATCCAAAACCAAGCTTCTATCTTTACATCATCAACGCTCTGATCCCCATCTGGCATCAATTGAAATGGATGGCTTTCGTCTTGGGGAGGCCCCATGTTTTGACAAGCTTCTGGGTTTGACCTTTACTCCTGATCTGAAATGGAACACGTACATCAAATCTATTGCCAGGGACGCTGGGAAAATGGTGGGATCCTTCTACCGCTCCAGAAGATATCTCACTACAGATGCAATTCTCTATCTGTATAAAAGCCAAGTACGTCCAAGGATGGAAAACTGCTGCCACATCTGGGCAGGAGCTGCAAAAAACAGCCTATCCTGCCTTGACAGAGTACAAAATAGACTTCGTGGTTTATTGGGGGATGCCCTTTTCTCTTCCCTGCAACCTCTCTCTCACAGAAGAGACGTTGCGAGCCTGTCCTTGTTTTATCGTTATTTCCATGGCAGGTGCTCGTCTGAGCTCCAATTCCTCGTCCCCTCGCCAATCGTTCACATTCTGGTTGAAACTACTGTCAATACTTTTCCCCACTCTTTATCTGTGCCTAATCCAAACGTAGATTCCATGAGCAAAGCTTCTTTCGTAGAACTGCACGCTAGTGGAACTCTCTGCCGCTTGCCTGTTTCCCACCTGACTACAACTTGGACGTCTTCAAGTCCAACATAAACAAACTCCTGACAAACCGCCCCCTTTAGTAAGACACTGTATCAAAACCCCCAATAGTAATGATTACTACAATACTATATCATTGAGTACTGTACACGCAATAACCCTTATCCCTGAGTGGCCTTCGGGCCTTGATAAATGGTTACCCCAATGTAACAAAAAAATCATAAAAACACGCCTCTCTCAGATTTGTATGATATTTATCCCACCCTATTTGTTCTCATAAGAAACGCTCCTTTCACATATCTTATTAAATTAATCTAACCTTTTGCTTCTCATAAGCCACGCCCCTCTCACATTTGTAATTTAATTAATCCCGCCCCTTTTCTTCCTAAAAGAAACATCCCTCTCACATTTGTAATTAAATTGATCCCATCTTGTTTCTTCTCATAAGCAACGCCCCTCTCACATTTGTAATTAAACTGATCCAACCATTTTCCTTCTCATAAGCAACGCCTCTTTTACATTTGTAATTAAATTGATCCAGCCCTATTTATTTCTCATAAGCAACGCTGCTCTCACGTTTGTAATGAAATTGATCCCACCATTTTTATTCTCATGAGCAACGTATTTCTCACATTCGAACTTAAATTGATCCCAATCTTTTTCTTCCCATAAGAAACGGCTCTCTCACATTTGTAATTAAATTGGTCCCATCCTTTTTTTATCCCATAAGCAACGCCCCTCTCACATTTGTAATTAAATTGATCCAACCTTGTTTCTTCTCATAAGTAACGCCTCTCTCACATTTGTAATTTAATTGATCTCAACTTTTTTTCTTCTGATCAGCGACGACCCTCTCACACTTGTAATTAAATTGATCCCACCTTTTTCCTTCTCATTATCAAAGTCTTTCTAACATTTGTAATTAAATTGATCCCACACTTTATCTTCTCATAAGAACTGCCCCTCTCACATTTGTACATTAATTGATCCCACCCCTTTTCTTCTCATAAGCAACGCCCCTCTAACATTTGTAATTAAATTTATCGCACCCTTTTTCTTCTAATAAGTAACGCCTCTCTCACATTTTTAATGAAATTGATCCCACCCTATTTGTTCTCATAAGCAACGCCCCTCACACATTTGTAATTAAATTGATCCCACCTTTCCTCTCCTCATAAGCAACACCTCTGTCACATTTGTAAATCAATTGATCCTACCCTATTTCTTTTCATAAGCAACGTCCCTCACGCATTTGTAATTAAATTGATCTCACGCTTTTTTCTTGTAAGCAACGCCCCTCTAACATTTGTAATTAAATTGATCTTACCCTTTTTCCTTCATAAGCAAAAACCCTTTCACATTTGTAATTAAATCGATCCCACCCTTTTATTTCTCATCAGCAACCCAGACGTATTTTCGATAGTTTCAGTCTTTTCATAAATAGTTTTTGTATGTGTTCTTAAGAAATGTCTGATATTGTGTTCTAGCTTGTTTTACTCATTCGTTTTGTTATTATACTATCGTTTCCCGGAGAGAGTTACTTTGTTGAGGAAGGTGCTGGGAACGCAACCAGCTTCCCGGGGGAATTAACGATATCCAAACGATAGGCATATTGTTACATAAGGGAGGGAGAAGAAGAGGATTTTACTTGGACATTTTACTTGAGGGATACTGGTACCCTGGTGATGACGTGTCCATTTTACTAATGAAGAGAAGTTTACGACGATGAGAGAGAGAGAGATAGAGATATTACGAGTGTTAAAAGACGAGAGAACGGGACCCAAGATCCCTTAAACCGTTTGTCTAGTGGTTAGGACTCTTGTTGTGTATTTATGTGTTTGAATTAAAGAAGTTCATACCTGGTTCCGCTGCTCTGGGAGAGTCTTCATCTGGGTGGAGCTCTCTTGCTGTTTTCGCCGGAATACACAAGATGAAGACAGATGTTGGGGTTTCAACCTTTTATTCTCCCAGGCATGATCTGCAGATGCCGCCATCGATGGTCTCCACTGTGGGTACCTACCACGTCCCACGTCTGGGGCGCGCATCTCCCCCCTGACTTAGGAGACAACCATTTTAGACTTCTGCTCGGCTCGGCATTTTCTGAGAGACTCAACGTTTCACCAACCTTGCCACGTAGCATCACATGACATCCGGTTAGATGAAACGTCACTTCCTGCAACGTGAATTAACTACAAAAATATCTCTCTGACCTCCTCCCACCCTCTCCCTCTCCTTCTCTCTCTCGATCTACTATCTAATAGAGACAGAGAGAGAGAGAAAATAGAGAGAGTATGAAAGAGCCAGAGAGAAAGAGAGAGAGAGAGAGAGAGAGAGAGAGAGAGAGAGAGAGAGGAAGATGCTCTTTAACATTCCTCCACCCCTTTTTTAATAACTTACTAACTAAACTAAGGAGGGAATACATACGCTACCCGCTGGCAAGAAGACTGTCCTACGATAAATCGATAAACTCAAAATTAAATAAATACAACAATAAAACTGCCATGTAGCGCTACCCTGCGCTCTTCAAGGTCAAACTCCTTTATGACCCCATGGCTTCTTCGTACCCATCTCGGGACTTCCAGAGCATCCTTTGCTCCCGGTCGACACTACTCGTGGTCGATAATTTCACGGCTCCTAGCCGAACAACAATAAAACACAAAATCGAGGTCCATCTGCCTCCTACTTACATCTCAGGATTTACGGACAATCTTCTTTACTCCTAGGTAGCACAAAAACAAAAAAAAAATCCCATCCCAAACCTTCACCATTTCACATCAAATGTTCTTAATTAATTTACCTCCTCTATGACTATACTTAATTGGTCCAAGAGTAATCAAGTCGGTTTTATTTATTCTACCCCATTTACCCCCATGTGGTCAACACACAATGGACACGTCTTCCGACTGTCCATATTAGTTACAGAGATCGCCCATTTCTCTATAACTATCACGTGCTTCCCTGAGCACCTACCAAAATATTGATTTTTTATTTATTTATTACGAGGACGTTCTGTACCGCCCTCCACCGAATTACGCATCCGGAACAAAAAAAAATCTGTCGAAACTACAAGAACAAAACAACAAACAAAAAGTATGCATACATGACCACCTCGAAACTAGAATAAATACCGACTGACTTCCTGACCTCATTACTCATAATCCAGCAAACCGTCTGCCTGTCCAACTACTGTATTTCGATTTAAAAAAATCCTTATTCCTTATTCTTTTGTCTTCCGACATCATCCCATTTTAAAAATTCTCATTTATGTTTTCCTTGCATAATCCCGTTATCTCAAAAATTATTATTGATAATTGATATACCTCTATCCTGGTCACGGCACCAAATAACAGATATGTTACATAAAGGAGGGAGAAGAAGAGGATTTGACTTGGACATTTTACTTGAGGGATACTGGTACCCTGATGATGACGTGTCCATTTTACTAATGAAGAGAAGTTTACGACGATGAGACAGAGATATTACGAGTGTTAAGAGACGAAAGAACGGGACCCAAGATCCCTTAAACCGTTCGTCTAGTGGTTAGGACACTTGTTGTGTATTTATGTGTTTGAATTAAAGAAGTTCATACCTGGTTCCGCTGCTCTGGGAGAGTCTTCATCTGGGTGGAGCTCTCTTGCTGTTTTCGCCGGAATACACAAGATGAAGACAGATGTTGGGGTTTCAACCTTTTATTCTCCCAGGCATGATCTGCAGATGCCGCCATCGATAGTCTCCACTGTGGGTACCTACCACGTCCCACGTCTGGGGCGCGCATCTCCCCCTTACTTAGGAGACAACCATTTTAGACTTCTGCTTGGCTCGGAATTTTCTAGACTCAACGTTTCACCAACCTTGCCACGTAGCATCACATGACATCCGGTTAGATGAAACGTCACTTCTTGCAACGTGGATTAACTACAAAAATATCTCTCTGATCTCCTCCCACCCTCCCTCTCTCTCTCTCTACTATCTAATAGAGACACAGAGAGAGAAAATAGAGAGAGTATGAAAGAGCCAGAGAGAGAGAGAGAGAGAGAGAGAGAGAGAGAGAGAGGAGAGATGCTCTTTAACAATATGAAAACAGCAACAAGACGGGTCGAGATGTCGTCGGCTATGACTGGCTGGCATGGATCGCTTCTTGTCTTCATTGCGTCGTACAGGCATCTTTCCATCGTCGGCATTAATGGCATGTTGGAATTAAACGCTTATACAAAAATAGCGAACAAATGCATTTTTATAAAAATATAATTTATTTAAGATTTAACAATGAGGAGCATATTTTTTATAAAGACCAGTTGACACCATACGCATGATTTTTCGCGTCCGTCTGTCGACCCCGAATGTAAGCTTCAACTGTTTTAAAACAATCGAATTATATTTAATTCTTTTTTTCTTCATTGAAAAGAGAAGGGGAGTGAAAAAGAGAAGAGAGAGAGATTGGGAGAGGGAGGCAATTCATACATAACGGTTAAATATTGTTTTGTTTTTGTATACAGTTATTTCATGTTTGACCTTTCAAATTCTAAGGTCTCATATCGTTTTGCCTTGGTTCAATATTATAAAAAAAACTGTCATTCTTGGCTTGAGTCATGCCAGAACATTTCAAAATCACAAACACCTGCTTAACACATCTGCACCTCACAAGTGCAGATCAAGTTAGGCACAAGGTTCATTTATGTACAAGCCCCCAGCTCCCTCAAAGGGGCTACGTCATTGTGCCACATTGTGGTCTTCATCAGTTCGTTTCTTTGTTGCATCAATTATCTTCCTAGTGACTGTTTTTCCTCAATCCCCATAAGCTTGGTCTTTTCAATATGGTCAATAGGCATCTTCTGAATTTGTTCTCATAAGCTTCTCATCTTAAATGGTTTCATTCATTGTCTGACGCCATTTTCAATTTTTCAAAAAATCGTCGCCCATTATTGCTTTACTTTGTTTTTTAATTTTATATTGTGTTTATGTTTTTTTTTAAAAATATTTTTCATATTCGTATGTTTTGTTAGATTTGACGTTTCTTTCCGTATTGTATATATATTCTTAAGTATTAGTCATAAAAGTTGAGATTTGGAATATTAAAACACTCGCATTAATCGACCTAGTGAAGCGTCGTTTACACTTATGATCCAAAACTTCCTTCGAATGTCTGAATATTTATCGTTTTATATCGAATTGCAAACGTTCAAGCTGTTATAATAACTATATCTTTGTCACGTGTCTGCGGTTTTGCATAATACTAATGGAATTTCTCATCAAAATAGGGTGGTCGCAATTTAAACAAGTTGTCGTGACGAAGTAAACTACTACAAACGAAATTTAGACAACGAAGAAAATCGAAAATTGTTGATAAAGAAATACAAGGAATGAAGTGATTATGCACCTGGTAACTTTTTAAGACAGCAAATCACACCAAGTATCTTATTTGCTAGAGCGAAGAATTCTGAAGATTAAGTAAAATATCTATTATATTATAAAACTAAAAAAATCTTGTTTAAGTGTTGAAACCATTCATCCGGTTTACAGCTTCCGGTTTGAAAAATTCTGTAAGTAAATAAGAACAAAGCTATGAAAATTTTTTAACCGACAATTTTTCGCGTTTAAAGAAGGCAAATAAAAACAAAACTAAACTTTTTTGTTTTTTTTTACATCGAAATTTTACAGATTTTATTTGTGTAGTGTTGTAAAGGAATGAAGACGTAGAACAAACCTCTTTCCAAGGTTTTATTGAACAAAATTCGCAACTACTTAAACAAGAGAGAAAGAATTCAGTCTTTTAAAGAAAAAGGAACGCGTGCAAAATCACGTGGCAAGAAACTGAATTTGCATATCTTTTCTTTAATAGTAAGAACAAAACAATTTAAATGAAAATATTTAAATCAGAAATAACAGAATAATTTAAATGAGAATATAACAATCTCCCCCACTGGTAAAAGAGATTGTAAATGGTTTTCGTTTTATCAATCCAGTCGCTGGACTGGTCTGCGAATTCTGTTAGATGGTCGTGGAGGTAGTTCGCTATTCGTAGGACTGGTGTTCCTCTGGGAAGGTTGGTTCTCAGGGCTCTGACTATTATAATCAAATTCATTTTCCGTATTAGGTGTAGTACTAACAGGATTGTTTCGGTCAACTGGGTCGGGTCTGCATTTGCAATGTCAGGTTGAATACTTTTAGCAGGATTTCGAGGTCTATCAGAGCGTGGAAAACGAACTAGATGTCTCAGCGCGACTGAATCTTCCCTGCCATCATTATGTCGAAATCTATCATGTGTAGGGTTAGCTTCGAGGAGATCCATAACCTCGACAATCGGGTCATATTTGCTTCTGTTATCAAACCGTTTTAATAATACGTCCCTAGGGTCACAGAGCCAAACAGGTAAAGCAGTACCAGTAGAAGAGCGCCTTTCAAAGTTGAACATGCGTTCGTGAGGAATTGCATTTGTAGTAGTGCACAACAAAGAATGAATAGCATTTAAAACATTCTGTAGAACATCCTGCCAAGCGCTAAGGGGTAATCGTCTAGATTCCAGAGTTAATAACAGAGTGTTTCAAATAATGCCGTTGTAGCGCTCTCATTGACTGTTGCCTCTTGGATTGTATGCAGTAGTGTTGCTGGATCCAATTCCAAGTCGTGCCAAAAAGTTTTTGAATTTTTCCGACATAAACGAAGTTCCTCGATCGGAATGGATAAGTGAGGGGAGTCCGAATATGGAGAAAATATTTGTCAGGCACTGGATTGCGGTTTGCGAAGAACAATCGCGACAAGGGAAAGCAAAAGGAAATCGACTGTATTCATCGACGATAGTAAATATGTAACGATATCCCGTCGAAGGTGCTTTGTAGTCTATGGAGAGGCGCGGAAAGGGAGAAGTAGAACAGATCAGTGCATTAGAATGTAGGTTTTATTTTGGCACAAGTTGTACATTTACATGCTCCACGCCGGACTTCATTAATTGAATATGTCATATTTCGTGACCTTACAAAATGACAAAAGCGCTGTAATCCATGATGTATTAATGACTTGTGTAGTAACTTTAGTTCCTCCAAGGAAGAAGCAGCAGCACCACATACTATCAATAATGCACTGGCAACAATGTTTTCACTTCCGGGACGGTGTTTTATGTCGTATGACAACGGGAGAAGTTCCATTTTCCACCGTATAATTTTATCATTTTTAATTCTTCCTCGGTTAGCAGGTTTAAATATAAAAGATATGGCTTGCTGGTCTGTTACCGAAGCAATAGTTGATAAATAGTAATTAAAGTTACGATACCACAATCGCCAAAGCTTGCTAGCCTGAGGGTCTGCCGAGGATATGTCAAATTTGTCCAGAAGAATGATCTTTTCCATAATGGAAATATTTTTTTTTCAATAACTTGCAATGTTGTAAAGAAATGAAGACGTAAAACAAAACCTCTTTCCAAAGTTTTATTGAGCAAAATTCACAGCTACTAAAACAAGAGAGAAAGAATTCAGTCTTTTAAAGAAAAAGGAACGCGTGCAAAATCACGTGGCAAGAAACTGAATTTGCATATCTTTTATTTAATAGTAAGAACAAAACAATTTAAATGAAAATATTTTAATCAGAAAGAACAGAATAATTTAAATGAGAATATAAGAATCTCCCCCGCTTGTAAAAGAGATTGTAAATAGTTTTTTGTTTTATAAATCTAGTCGCTGGACTGGTCTGCGAATTCTGTTAGATGGGCGTGGAGATAGTTCGCTATTTGAAGGATTGGTGTTCCTCTGGGAAGGTTGGTTCTCAGGGTTCTGACTATTATAGTCATATTCATCTTAATTCATCTTGTTTAAACAATAAGAACAAAATAATTTAAATGAAAACATAAAGATTTTCATTTTTCATTGCAAGTTGAGATTGCTATCAAATAAAAGCTAAACAAATATGTTTACGATTTAAAGTCTTTTATATATTCTTTAATTGATAGTTTAAAGACGTTAAATTACTCAGATCAGCTAGATCAGACGTGAAACCGTGTTTACAAAAAGAAAGTACTTTAATATCAGCACATAATAACATTTAACATTTTTAAAAATTATTTAAAAAAAAATTGAATTACGTTTAAATAAAAAGAATCGGGTAAGATTGGAGACTGAGTGGTAAAACACCCTCGATCCCTATATCACATCCAAGAAACCAAATTACTCTAATGACCGTTATGTTACTATGCAAACAATATGCAAAGTTAACAGTTTTAACTAAGCAGAACTTCTTTTACAAAATAAACAATATAAACGTTACTTTTTCAAAAATAATAAACACTATTTATTTTAAACAATATATACTGAACTTTTTTTTATTAATTTTAAACAATATATACAGAACTTTTTTTAAAATTAATTTTAAACAATATAAATATAACTTTTTATAATTTTGAACGATACAAACTTTTTGGTCCCATGTCAAAAGGAGGGTGGACTTGTAAATTCACCCTTGTGCGTTCGTATATCCGCACTTTTCTCAATAACTACGCCTTGGATTTTTTTTAAATTTTGCACAAACATGATATGAGTAAAAATGTAACAGGACGTATTTTTTGGGAAAACTCCGATTGCCCCCCCCCCCTAAGGGCGCCTTTCGGGTTAAAATGGCTAAAATTGACACTTTTGTGCTTATTAAAAAAAAAAATCGATGGCTTGGATTTTTATCAAACTTTCTGAAAAGTTGCAACTAACTGATTTCTATATAATTTTGTTTGTCTATACTTCGCATAACTCTTGGGTGTGCCCCAGGGGCTCTTTTAGGGCTAATAAAAACACTCCATTTTTGGGACTATTTTACTATATTTGTCCAAAATTTTCTGTGTAGGTCTATATAGAAGTTTTGCATGGTGCTGAATTCAAATTTAAATATGTTAAAGCCTTGGGAACTTTTGGGGCTAAATGGGGAGAGGTAAATGATGGACTTACTCATTTCTTTTTTTTGCATGGTGCAGAACTCAAATTTACATATGTTAAGGCCTGAAACTGCACCGTTTGTTCATTTTCACCAGGATTTGACGCCCCCTGGGGACTTTTGAGACTAAATGTTGGGGGGAGGACAAATGCTGAACCTAGTCATTTTTTATGCCTCGTTCACTGTGCACTCACATGGGGTACCATGCATACTTTACTTTAAACAGTATAAATAATTTTTTCAAACAAATATTATTCACGAATGCTTTTGATTATACAGGGAAAACTACCCCTCTAAAACGCTGTACGTTTTTTGCGTCCTAAATCTTTAAAACGATCATTTCGATTGCATTTTCATTGCAAGTTAGAATCGTTGTCAAACAAAAACAAAGCAAAACAAAGCAAAAAAAACTACTTGATACATTTACATAAAAAAACTACTAGGACAATTTACATATTTAAAAGTACTCGGTATATTTTTACGACCAAAATCAGTATTTTTTACTAAGAAGAAAACAAAATCTACTTTTTGTTGGCTAATACGTTTCAACAGCATTTAAAGATAATATAGACTAAGGAATTTATAAAAGAAATGAATATTTAACATTTTAGAGAGGGGATCACTTTACTATATAAATTTAACATAAAGTGAACATCTACGTCTTAACCATGTATGATAGCTGAGACATGTAATCGTTGGCCTTTTTTCAAATTGGGTGGAGGTGGAACAACAAATTGGGTGGAATAAGGAACAACGTGAGTTCTCGACTCTATCTTAACGAACACCCCTTTCTTAGGGGTTGAACTTTGCTGATAGAAATTTGGTTTCGTTTTGGGTAGGTAAATAGAGAAAGAAAATAAGGAAGAAAGAGAAGAAATTAATGGCAGTGGTTTTAGCAAGACGAGTTTTTATTTTGAGTGTTTTTCAGTACTATAGATTGAGGCTCAGCCGGCCACTTGCCATCAAAATAACGACTGGGCAGATAATGACTAGTGACTTTTTGTCTGTTAGAAAGAGGGGGTAGAGAAGAGAAAAATGATTTTAGAGGTGTGTAGATTAGTTTAATTTGTAGATGTATAAACTGTTAATGACGGATTCTATAAGTAGAACCCTACTAAGCAACTTATTAGGAATTGAATCTACATCCTTAGAAGTTATCACACAAAGACTTGACTACCGCATCCGATGCAAATAACGCTGTATTACAGAACACCGTAGCGTAAATATGCTATCCTTGGGGTGGGCTTCCCACCAGCTTCCCCTAAAATAAGTGATTCGTGTTCCGAATGTCAGGTTTACAAAGGTAATGCTATCGTGCCGCTTCAATCCATCACCCTCACCCTGCAATTAACAACCACACAACTGTCCAAAATGATTTTTTAAAAAATGACTTCTCAACTGACGTGTTGGGCTATCGGTGATGATAGCGATATGATATGAAGATAACTGTGTGGCGACCTGACATCTTGGATATTATTATGATAGATTAGGCTTACGATAAACATCTTTTCGTTATTTTTTTATCTTTAAGAAATTTAAAAAAAAATAAAGGGAAAGAAATTGGTTCGGTATCTTCGTAGATTTTTTATTGTCAAGGTTATTGGTAGCTAAGGAGGGACGTTTTTTTTTTGTCAGGATGTAAGGCAACCGCCTAGTTTATTTGTTTACACAAAAATCCGTTGTAGATAGGATAGCTGTCTCATTGTGGAATAAAGTAAGTTATCTTCATTTTTTTTCTCATCCAAAGATAATATTTAAGTCCATATTCTATAGGCATGTTTTTAGTGGTTTATCATATGAGGAATTTTCGTGTCTAACGTGTAAAATATTTCAATATTCCCAAGAGTTGGAAACTGCATACTGGCCAATGAAGTGTAATACAAGCATATATATATATATATATATATATATATATATATATATATATATATATATATGCTTGTATTACACTTCATATATATATATATATATATATATATATATATATATATATATATATATATATATATATATATATATATATATACTAGCATTCCAGCCTGGCATTGCCCGGGTGTTTGGAGGTGTATGATGAGCAAAAAAAAAAAAAGTGGTCAATTTTTTAAACTTTGATCCCTATTATGACCCCTTATCATTTATTGTTTTAGGCTCAAATCATTTTATTAAGTTAGATCCAGGTTCAAGGAACCTATATCTAAAATTTCAAGTGTCTAGACCCAAAATTGTCGGAGGAGTTTGGTAGAGTTCTTAAAGGTCAAATCGTTGAAATTTGACCCCTTAACAGCCAAATTTCTGGCTGACACACGTCACATCGATTTTCCCAAATCTCAGTACCCGGTATTTCAAATTTCGAGTCTATAGACTAAAAATTGACAGAGTTATTGCGTAGGGAAATGTACACAGACACACAGACACACAGACACACAGACAGACACGTTCACTTTTATATATATATATATATATATATATATATATATATATATATATATGTTAACCAAGAATTTACTTAGTAAATTCCAGTATTGTTCATATACTAATTAGACCAGAGTCAATTAATATATAGATAAGCTCTGATGAATTAGCCATTTTGCAATATCTTTAACAAGATACAGTTGAAGATTGTCCGAATGGTTATGGAATAGTTGTAACACAAAAGAGATACAGCCTATATTAAAACACATGTGGTGATATATGGCTGTCTTATATATATCGCTAATATTATTATTTTATTATTGTTTTTATAGTTAATAATACTACTATTACTACTTATTTTATATCAATATTATTATTGCTATTATGATTATTACTATAATTATTATCATTACCATTATTGTTGTACATTATATTTCTGACAGCATATTGCTTTGTAGTTTGATGTTTTTTACCCCCAGTGCCTATCATATTTTCAGCCTTTAGGGTACTATATTCCATCTGTACTAAGCCTGCCCGATTATCCCATTAGCATATAGGACCATTTTAACACTATTCATCAACGCATTTTTATTTTTTTCGCACTCTTACATTTTACTATTTTATCTCTATATTTTATTCATTATATTAATTGTATAGCTCAGTATAATTAACTATCATTGGAACCTAATTAATTATTTAATTAATTCCCATAACATATAATACCTATTCCTAAACACGTAGTCGATGCCGCTACTGTCCAAGCCTACTAAAATCCAACTCTAGCATATTTAAAGGGCGATTATTATCTAATACTCTCTGGATAACTCTCTGTCCATATCCAATATATATCCATATAAAAGATCCCCTAATATGCTTATTGCTAGGCGTCGTATCCATATCTTGTTATTTAGCACACCCCTTTTCTTCTGATGAGAAGCGTAGGCTTCGAAATGCCTTGCATAGAGAGCTTTCGTAACCATACACACTGTATTGTATTCCCTCATTTTAAATTTATCAATAAATCTATAAGGATCAATATATATTTTTCTATTATTAATGTTTTTTTTCTTTTATGTTAGTTCCACCTGCATCTCTAGGTTTTTATTATAAGGAAAATCTCCATTTACAGAATCCTTATATTATCTTTTATCCCTTATATATATATATATTTATACATATTCATCATCACTTATCAAGGCCCAGAGGCTACTCGAGGATAAGGGTTAAAGAGTGTACAGTAGTCAATTGGATAATATAGTAATCGTTAGTAATAAAAATTCGATAAATTTGTTAACTTATATCGAACGGCTCATTAAGAACTTGCTTACATTGGACTTCAAGACAACCATATTGTAGTCAGCTGGAAAGAAGGCAAACGAAATACAGTTCTACAGGCGTGCAGTTCTAAGACAGAAACTTTGTTCATGGAATCTACGTTTGGGTTTAGCCACAGATAAACTGTGGGGAAAATTATTGATGACGTTTTCAGCTAAACGAGTATTTCTCATGAAAGTTTGGCGAGATGGAACAGACAAGCACTTGCCATGAAAATAACGATAAACCAGGAACAGGCACGCAACATCTCTTCTGTGAGAAAGAGTTTGTACGGAAATGAAAAGGCTACGAAGTCTATTTTGAACTCTATCAAGGTAGGATACGTCCTTTCTAGCAGCTCCTAGATGTGGCAACAGTACTCCACCCTTGGTCGTACCTGGCTCTTATATAGATAGAGAACTGCATCAGCAGTGAGATATTTACTGGATCGATAGAAGGATCCAACCATTTTTCCAGCGACCTTGGCAACGGATTTGATGTATGTGTTCCATTTCAGATCAGGAATAAAGGTCAAGCCTAGAAGTTTGCCAACTTCCCCATTTCCCCATTATACCACGTTCTCAAGATCAGAAGAGAGGGAATCAGAGGGAACTTGGTCGTTTCCGGTCTTTGATGTGCTACCATAGATAGTACTGTCATCATCATTAATGTCTACGAATGAGGTAAGGGTGTGATTTCGGAGATAATTGATATATATATTAATAGGTTTTATCACTCAATGAGGAACCCCTCCTTGGACTTTAGCCATCTATCTCTGTCCAGAGCTATCCGTTGCCAGGTGTTGTATGAGGTCGTCCCTCCATCTCGTTCTGGGTCTTCCCTTTGATCTCTTATGTTCACAAGGTTTCCATTCCGTTGTCCTGAGGAGCCATCTATTCTTATGTTGTTTGCCTGCGTGCGCTACCCATCTGTTTGGATGTTTTGATGGCAGTATTGATGTCAATAACTCTTGTTTACTGGCGGATCCAGATGTTTGTCTTTCTCTCTTGTAGAGTGATGCCTAACATTATCGTCTCCTTCCTTTTTGCCACTGCGAAGATTTCACTTTATATATATATATATATATTTTTTATTACATTTTCACCCCAAACAAGGCAAATTGCCACTTTGGTGTAGGGGGCTACTATCAGGGGCAACAACTACTGGGGTACTATGTAGGGATTTGGGCAGCAAGGTGTCGGTTCACGTTACACTTGAACTTCTGCATGTCAGTACTGTTGGGGAATATATATATAATTTACAATGGTTTATAAACTATTTGTTTTTATTATTTTTTTCATTTTCTTAAAGATGCTTCTAAGAGATTCTTGCTTGCGATTCCTCATTAGCCCCTAGAGACCACGCGGCTAACATGTTTAAATTAAAAAGATTTTATTCACACTATCGTTTG
Source organism: Euprymna scolopes (assembly GCF_053919585.1). Lineage (NCBI taxonomy): Eukaryota > Metazoa > Mollusca > Cephalopoda > Sepiida > Sepiolidae > Euprymna > Euprymna scolopes. Next base: position 24,943,941 of record NC_136490.1, on the reverse strand, counting down.
CAAGATCATTTGCACATAGCTTTGCCATAACAACACGATACATTTTATATACGAAAAAAAAAATACTTTCTCCTTTTCTGACGATGGATAATTTGTTATCCGAAATGAATAAAAGGAAAGACAATCTTTAAAAATAAATAAATCGAATGAATTTAAATAAAATATTTACATCCTTACGTTATTTCAAAGAAAACTTGTCCAATTATTCAAAATCTTACATTATATATACAACAAAACATTAAAAAATGTATTTGCGTGGTTTGGATCTACAGGCCACGTCATTCAAAAAAAAAAAAATAAATAAAAAAATAAAAACAAAAACAAAACGAAAAACAACAACACAAAACACTTAAACTTTCAATTCTTATAAGATTCTTTGCAGTTAATGATAAAAATTAAAAAAAATACGTGCAAAGTTTGAACCTATAGACCACGTCAAGCAAAAAACAAACAAACAAACAAACAAACAAAAAAAAACAAAAACAAAAAACCCACACCCACAGGAGAATTTTCACGGCCCGTTGTTATATCATTGTTGTTAAGCGACGACATGGAAACTGGCTTTATCGATGATAGATAAATTAAAATAACGTTTTAGATTATCGATTATCGGTAATTATCGGGGGTATTCTGAAACGAAACTAAGATCACTCCCAGACTTATACCCTGAAATGTAAATTTTCAAGAAAATCTGTTCAGTCGTTTCTGAGTTTATAAGGAACGAATTCGCACACAGAGACAATGTTGCATTTATATAATTGTAGACACATAAATATGTTGAACAAAGAAAATACAATACATGGTGAATATGTAATGTGCTAACGTTTTCATTTAGACACCTATTCTTAAGATGCAGAAGGTGGACGTTATGCAACTATTCTGTACGATCATCCAGAGATAGAGAGAATGAACGAGGTACACAAATACAAATCGCAGTTAAATTTAACTGTGTTAATGACAGACGTCCTAAAATTAATGCATCTTATTATTTTGTTCTATGCAAGTGGACTAGATGGAGTTGCAAGTTGCCTCATTATGATGACTGAACATTTGCATACATTAGTTGAAAGTTTCATCTCACTTTTGCAGATATTGACGGTGTGAGACTCTCAAGGATGTACATTAAAAGCGCAGATGCATTATTAAATTCTATACAGAAAAAAATTGAATCAGCGTCTGTTGAACGTTTACGAAGCCGTGGCAGTTGATGTCAGCACAGGTAGGAGATGAGTTCATCGATTTCAAGAATGGTGACAGAGATGCGAGTGTCAAAGCGTGCTTCGGACTTTTACATCCGGTGTATAAACTAAGGCTGGTATAAGTGTATTGAGAATGGTGGTAACTATGTAGAAAAATAAATTCTGGAACACAAAACATTTCTCGTTTTAATGGGATCCACACAACGTTTTAGAATTTAAGTTAAAAATAGGAGGCCTTACGTTTAGAACGACCTTAGTAGATAGATAGACATACATGGATATACTGTGATATACATAGAAATCTGTAAAGGCCGTGGTTTATAGATATAGATGAAGAGGGAGAGGGAAAGAGAGAAATCGCGAGCGAGAGAAAGATTAGCTGACTGAGGCAGAGGAAAAGAAAAGAAAGATATACCTCGTTTGTACATTTATCTTTTGCGGTGACAAATTGCGAAATCTGTTTGTTGAAAAACAAAATTAAACAACAAATAAAAAAAAACGAATACGGATACAAATCTTTTAACCGTATCATTTGATAAAATCAAATCGTTGTTTATTTAAAACAAAACAAAAATCTACAAAAGTTATAGGTGGAGCAACCGACCCCATTGAACAAGCCATCCGCTTTGCACTCCCATCCCACGAATCGAGATAAGCTTCCATGAAACCTAAGACTACAACGCACACGAATTTCTTATCATACATCTTTCCACATTTTATTTTCTCCAAGAGATTGGGATGTGAAAATTAAGGAACGGACGTCAAGGCAAAGTCGGATTCACACAGTCGAAGTTTTTTTTTTATTGGAGGGATAGTGAGTTGGAGATTGAGGTAGATCCCATGAAAAAGATAAATGACTAATAAGAAAAAGTCATTTGTTTTGAGGCCACTTTTTTTCATTTTTTGTTTCACGCTATTCACTTCGACCCTTTAAATTTTCATCTAGGGTTAAGATTAAAGCCGCCGTTTGTAACATTTTGAACGTTAAACAAAACTGTTCGCACATTGTCCTTTTCGTAATTGTGTATTTATTCACATATGCCTTGTCGACGTGAGTTATTAAGAAATAAATAGACAAAACCGAGGCATTTTTTACATACGTGCACGGTTGCTACTCTTCATCCTCTAATCGTTACATGAGCTATGATTCTCTCGTGGTTGTTTTGTTCAGTTTAGCTTGAGACGAATCTACCCGTTTACGGAAAGATAATAAAGACTTGCTAGCTTTCAAAGGTTTTATTTAGGGGTTGTTCATGGGAGGGGAGACAAACATTTATTTCTAAATAAGTTTTAACTTGTTTTTCTAACTTAGTTTTATGATAACGACGCACGACAGAGACTCGATGCAACATTTGCTTAAATGTCTACATTGTCAGACAAATCATGTCTATCCCGCTTCCCGACTTAAACTGACTTTCAAAAATCCCAATATGGTTGTGTTCAAGTCTAATGTAAATAAGTTCTTGATGAGCCGTTCCATATAAGTTATCATATTTACCAAATTTTCATTACTAATGATTACTATATTGTCCAATTTCTACTGTACACTCTTTAACCCTTATCCTTGAGTGGCCTCTTGGCCTTGATAATGTGGTGATGCCTATGTAAAAAAAAATCCCTTTGCTTATCTACTTGAGTGCGTGACATCATCACCTCTTATATCATGAACCTGCACTTTTTTTCGGACTCGGTAATCTAGACAAAATTTCGAACGGTACTTTTTAATTAATCGACGAGGGTAGCATACTCCTGTTCCGTCAGCCATGGTTGAGTAAAAGTCCTACCTTACCAACTATGGCTAAAGATACGAGTACATTACGCGAAAGTACCTCGTTCAAGCTCCTTGGCTTAACGTTCACAGAAAACACGAGTTGGAATAGATACATCGAGATCATTGCCAAGGCTGCTGCAAAGAAGGTGGGCTCTCTCTTCCGTGCTAGAAAGTTACTTATGCCTGAAAGTATCCTGTACCTATACAAAGCCACCGTCCGTCCATGTATGGAGTACTGCTGTCACATTTGGGCTGGTGCATCTCCTACTAGTCTCTCGCTCCTGGACAGGGTCCAAAAGACAGTCACCAACCTTATAGGGCCCTATCACCAACCTGATGGGCCCCCGTCACATCTACGAAATGTTGCATCCCTCTGTCTGTTTTACAAGTATTTTAATGGTGGATGCTCTGACGTTTACCACTTCAACGAAAATACTCCGACAAACCCGACAAACAGCGGAGTCTCACCCCTACACAGTAGACATCCCTATATGTGGTAAGGCCTTCTATTCTAATAACTTCTTCCCCAGAACTGCTACACTTTGGAATTTTCTTCCGGTTTCCTGCTTCCCCAACTGATACGCAGAAGTTCAAGTGTAAAGTGAACAGACAACTTGTCGCTAAACGCCTTACATAGTACCCTTACAACTCAGGTCCCTGATAGTAGCCCCCTACATTAAAGTGGCAATGTGCCTTGTTTGGGGTGAAAATGTAAAACAAAAGGTAATTCGTAAATGTATTTTAAGTGCTGCCCGCACTGACAATGGAACTATTAACCTCTAAAGATTTCGTGGCGTAGTAGATAAAATACGTAGCAAAATTCAGTTGTAAGTTATACTCTTCTGAAGGATGTAGGTTCGATCCTAATTGCGGGCGACACTCGAAATGCAATTGCGAATTACTTTGGACATCTACCAAGTTATGGTGAACGGAAGGACAGAATTGTACAATCGGGGATTTATAACGGATTCTTTTCGAAGTTCTATGTAGATTCCCCAGTTTGATAGTATGATTTCCGAGTTTGATAGAAACATTCTCATGTCCGACAAGATACATCTGAAGAAGGTTACATCAATCGAAACGTTGTAAATAACACTAAAAATTAGAAGAGTAATATGAATAAGCAAACTAATAAGAATAATCAATAATTATTTAAAAAATTCAGAAAAAATATTTCGAATTTTTTTTTTCATTTTTGTTGTTATGCTAAAAATATCCGACTTTTGTAAACCTCGACCTTCTTCGGATGTTTCATAATTATATTTCAGTGATGTGCCGAATCGATAAATGCCTGTAGATTATCGTTTTCTACGAAGAATCTGCGACAGTTTTCCTCTGGGTTTTTGCAGCGATATCTTAGGTTATTATAATTTGAGCGTATCATGTATTTTTGTTCATAAACTTTCAATATGTATAACAATTAGCAATTGTGATGCACATGTAAATTATTTAGTTATTATAAATGAGGTAGTGTTAATCAAGATAGTAAATGGCAAGATTGAAAGACTAAGAAGGAATAAAACAGACAGTAAGGGTTTACACAACATGTACTTCTAGCATGTAGAATAAGAAAGGTATAAAAACCACTTAACTAAGCCATTTTTATAATTACGTTGACATACCGATTTCCCAGAGAAGTTAAACAAGGTTGAGCCTGGCCAGTATTTAGATTGGTGAACATTTGGGAATTTAAGATTTTGTATGTAAAGCCTTGTATAATGTTGTGCGACACGACCTCACACGGTTAAGATGAAACACAAAGAGGACCGTAGTATCCACACAGTTACAAGTGTAGTCCTAGGTGGTTCGGCTCGAACATCCACCACAGTCTTGCGAAGCAGTCTCCGTAACTTTCACAAAGACAGGATTAATATGACGTTGGATGCAGCAGTTAATGGTCTTTTTTCTCTTCTTTCTTCTCCTGAAAAAGATGATTCAACTTGGTTGTGTCCCTTAAATTCACTTGATAATAATAATAATAATAATAATAATAATAATAATAACAACAATAACAACAATAATAATAATCATAACAACAACAATAATAATAATGACAACAACAATAATAATAATAACAACAACAATAATAATAACAACAACAACAATAATAATAATAACAACAATAATAATAATCATAATAACAACAACAATAATAATAATGACAACAACAACAACAATAATAATAATAAAAATAACAACAATAATAATAATACGAACAACAACAACAATAATAATAGTAATAATAATACCAACAACAACAACAACAACAACAATAATAATAATAATAATAATAACAACAACAATAATAATAACAACAACAACAACAATAATAATAATAACAACAATAATAATAATCATAATAACAACAACAATAATAATAATGACAACAACAACAACAATAATAATAAAAATAACAACAATAATAATAATACGAACAACAACAACAATAATAATAGTAATAATAATACCACCACCACCAACAACAACAACAATAATAATAATAATAATAATAATAATAATAATAATAATAATAATCGTTGACTCTGGTTGTTGTTTTCGTATGAAGTTAATTATTCACAAGCACGGAAAAATTATAATAATTATGTAGTTTTTCAGATGAGAATTAAAAATAAAATATATGAAAATGTCGATTACAACTCCTTTTCTGTTAGTTACAATAGTCATAAACAAGGTCTTGGTCTTGTTTTCAACAACCGATTTCTCGCTTATCAATCGATCAAAGGGCGAGTGCTTTCTCGGACAGGCTGGGGTCTTAGGCGGTGGATAATCTCTTTCCGACTCAAACAAACTCCAAAATCTAAGTTCAAACCGACTTTCTTTGCTCTGCAGCGCCTTATGTATACAGGAGTATAATGGTTTTTCTATTTAACCAATCATCGTCCAATCCGTTACACCTTGTTGGATAATCAACCACCTCACCTATACATCCCAATCAGGTAACTTTCCACAGAACAATTTCCCCATGCATTCCGCAGCTTCAGTCAACTTTTTAGCCTAAACAGTCGGCTAATGGTCTCCAAATAATCACTTTTACAGCAATATTGTTTCATATTTTCGTCTTTGTTTTTTCCAATACAAAGAAAAATATATTTGACATCGGCGATCACGCCATCTCTCTGCCCAACTGACAGGTTACCTGCTGTCATCCGGGATCAGTTATTAAAATAAAAAAGGCTCTAATTCATCTTTCGCTAGCCCCCTTTTGGAGCAATTTTCAATCATAGCTCTAACCTAGCTCTCCTTGACCCTTGACCCTTTGGCTAATCTCTTACCGTCGTGACTGGTTGACTCACGCCTGTCTTAACATCCTGAATGTCGTAAACGGCTAATATTCTGCAAGTATAACAAACAATTATGGACTGTTAATTGTGATCGGTGTCGACCAGACAATGGATGGTAATCACACATTGATAAAAAATTTCAGATCAAACTTTTTTTTCGATCTAGGTTGTTTACCACATTTCAGCAGTTGTATTTAAAGCCCCATTTCTCTGAATCTGAGCAGATAGAATGGTTGAAGAAGAGTGTGATTATGATATATTAACATTTAATGATATATGCAACTATTATAAATTGAGCTTACGTGTGCAATCATTTCTGATGACCATAAAGAGCACTTGAAGAAGGCGAGAGATCACAACGGTTGAAGCACTGTGAGTATAAAGAAATGGACATGAAAACAACAATTTTACATGTGGAACTCTGTTCCGTCTGTCTGCTTCCCACCTGACTACAACTTGGATGTCTTCAAGTCCAACGTTAACAAATCCATAATGAACCGCCCCCTTCATCAAATCTCCACACTAACGTACTGTACTTGCAATAACCCTTATCCCTGAGTGGCTTCCGGGCCTTGATAAGTGGTGACCACCGTGTAAAAAAAAAAAAAAAATTTTTACATGTGTGAACAGAGCGTGACGGGGCTTATTTGACGACCTGGATGTGCAAAGTTCGAATCCAGTTTGTTCCGCTAAAACACTTCCACGTAGAATGTTGGCAACCTGCATGTGTGACTCCTCCCATAAGTACACAACGCTTTTCTAGAAGCAATTTTAACTGGAAAGACAACGGGTAAACTAACAGTTCCAATAAAATAATTCAATTTGAAAATTTACAAAACCGAATGTTTTTTTAAGCTGATTTAAAATGTATATAATAATATTGGATTTCCAAATTCTCAAATTACAGTTACGTACTAATATTTAAAAAGATATGACCAATTTCTCTAATGCGAGGGACGTTCCTAAATTAATGCCTCCTTTTTTTATTCTTCCCGAATGGATCAGAGGGAATTGCAAACTGCATTGTGATGATGACTGAACTTTTGCATTCATCATCTGAATGTTTCATCCTTCTATTGCATATATCAACAATGTGAGACTCTAAAAAAGTAACCCCTGTCATGTATGAGCGCGGAGATGAATCATTAAAGTCTTTCATGCAAAAAAAAAAAAAAAAAAAAAATGAAGCGATCAACATTCGCTGGCGCCTGTTAAGCATTTACGAATCCGATGCAGTTGATTCCAGTTATGAGATAGAGTCATTGATTTCAGGATGGCAACAGAGGTGTGAATGACAAAGGACGTCAAATCTTTACGATTGAGTCATCAAAAAGATGGTAGAAATGTTGTAAAGATCAAAAGGTGGCTCGTTTTAATGGTGCGACTCAAGTATTCATAGCATTTCAACGTTTTAGTTTTTATGGTAAAATATAGGTTTTAGTTTTTATGGTAAAATATAGGTTTTAGTTTTTATGGTAAAATATAGGTTTTAGTTTTTATGGTAAAATATAGGTTTTAGTTTAGGTACCATCCTCATAAAATCATATGATTAGTACGACATGTATGAATGAATTAGTAAAAATCTTAATCTTTTAGTCTTGATTATTCATACGGTATAATCACCTTGAGTCACCAGTCCTTGTTAGAGGTGTGGAGACTCTACGGTTCCAGGTGAGCATTGCCTGAAGATAACTGTTTCAATCCTACAGAGGATTAATTGGCCAAAGCGCGGCAAGACAACACTTATGGAAGACATTAATTACTGGGGATACATTTATAAGACTCAGTAATAATAAATTATGGGGTTTATCTATTTTATTTTTACTTTCATCATATTTTGCTTTGGTTTTGATACCCCTAAATTCGAAGCTATCTCTTTACAACCCTTCCTTTTCATAAGCTATCATACTTTCATAAATCAGAGTCCATTTTCTGTAAGCTGTTTTTGAACCCAGTCAACTACGAGCACTTTTGCTAGTATATATATATATCTTAGTGTGGGAACGATTAATCGGAATTGGAATCGGGAATCGGAAGAATCGGAGCTTTTTGTGGGTATTGGAATCGCTATCGGAATCGAAAAAAATTAAGCCTATTTTCCGATGGCGAAACCGATTCCTTAAATGATGTTTTTTTTATTTGATTTTGGTTTAAGAAACATTTTCCACTGCTTGTAGTAATAATAAAATAATGAATATTTATCGATTTAAACTTCTAGTAAGATTAAAATCTCTAGATTATCCCCTCACAAGTGTGTTTTTACGTTTGAGAAGATATATGCATATTTAAGATGCGTTTTTACGGTAATCTGGACAAAATAAAATTTTTATAGATAAATATTGAGAGATTTATAAAGAATCTGAATCTGTAATATTATCGGAATCGGGAAAAATATTGTAATCGTCACATCACTAATATATATATATATATATATATATATATATATATATATATATATATATATATATATATATAATATATGCAATTACTTATTCCGTACTAAATTCCTGATATAATTACCGATTTTGATTCTTTATAAAGCTCTAAATATTTAACTATAAAAGTGTTATTTTTTCCCGATTACCGTAAAAAAAAACATCTTAAATGTGCATATATTTTTTCAAATATATATATATATATATATATATATATATATATATATATATATATATATATATATATATATATATATAATTGTATATATATATATATAATAATTATATATATATATATATATATATATATATATATATAATGAAATAAAGATTACAATTAAATTTACCAAAATGATCCAAGATGGTAAAACTAAAGTACTATATACATATTAAAGAATTAATATTTATAAAGTAATCTCAACCAGATGTAAAAGCCCGATAAAACTAAATAGGAGATAGAGCTTATAATAAGAGCAAACAGTTAATAAAACATGCTAAAAACACTTTCAAAAAGAGTTAACCACATAATTAATCTGAAAATACAATTTCAAAGAAAAATTTCTATTCAAATATACATTTTTAACAAGGCAAAGTTCATTTAAGTAGCTCATTACGAGAGCTAGAACTATTCTAATGTTTGTACCGCCTTAATCTCTAAAGGCTAATTATATTCGTCAAACGTTGCTTTTATGATTATAGGAACAAACAATTGGTTCGTAGTATTGTGTAAAGTATAAATGTCTTTTAATTTTTCAAAGTAATTACACTCGTTGTTAGGAGTATTTTTTTTTGTTTTTATGTACACTTGAGCGTTGATGAGGATGCTTATTATGATACATTCAAACATACACGCAAAATGTACATAAAAAATAGAAATGTGGGTTTTCCCAGCTTCCTCCAAAGGTTGAAGTTCCAGGGGAGTATGAAATTCACAAGCGATCCCCAGTCGCATATATATTCCCATCAGGTTAGATGACGATGTTAGGTTTTTGCAACTCTTACAGGGAGTTGTCGACATCCTGCTACATACAGCTCCTGAAATTCCCAAATTGGCCACCCATCTAATACTGACCAGGCTCAACGTTGCTTAATTTCGGTGATCTAACAAGAAGCAGTGTGTCAACGTGTTTATGCCGTAGGCGGTCGGGTTTCAAATCCTGGTTTGAGATAGTTGCCTCTCTAGCCGCACTGATAAGCTGTGAAACAGCGTAATATTACTGCATGTGGATCACTATATATATATATATATATATATATATATATATATATATATATATATGGTGCCCGGAAAACTCGTTCCGGGAAAACTCGTTCCGGGAAAACTCGTCTCGGGAAAACTCGTCTCGGGAAAACTCGTCTCCGGAAAACTGGTCCCCTTTCGTTAGATAGGAAAACTGGTCCCTTATTGAATAAATATCGATTGAAAACCCATTTTATGATCATTCTTGAAGGAGATATTATTTTTTAAAATAGATTATAGCCCCCACCTAATATTTAAAAAAAAATACTTTTACTCGTTTCATTTTTTTTTTTTTTTTTTTTTTTTTAATAAAATCGATTTTCTAAGTGTCCGTTTTCTACCTAACTGGCTAAGTTCTTAGTGGTTTCACTTATATTAAAGCGTTTATTATGTTCATAAAAAGTTAATTACAAATTTTTTTGTTCTTATTTTAACGATGTTTTTTGGAGTCATAAAAACAATAATTAAAAACAAAACCAAAAAATTTAAAAATAGGCAGCGATTCGATTTTTCGTTGCTTTTTGTTTTGTTTTTTAATTATGATAGTTTTTTGTTGTTATGTTTTTGTTTTCTGTCATACCAAATGCACTCATGCGTTATTTAAAATTATAATTTTATCAATTATCAACATTTATTGTCGTCCTGTCAAATTTTGCAAAAATTAACTAATTAAAAACGAAATATTTTTCTGGCGCGAGGGATGCCATGTGCTAACAATCTCTCGTTAATTAATTTTTAAATTTTTACTTCAAAATTCTAAAATCAATCATTAAGAGAAAAAGTAATCACTAAATAAATTTATTAATCAATTTTCGGGTTTGTATTACTGTACACATAGATTCGAAAAAGTTGTCAAAAAACAAATATATAACAAATAAATGTTATCAAAGGCAAGATAAATTACTTTTCTACCAAACTGGATATAATTTTCGTGTTTTCATTCAATTTAACATGTTTATTCAGCTCAAAAAGCATACAGTGTTTACCGATGTATTGGAAAATTCAAAATGGCGGCCGACTCTCTCTTTAACACGATAAGTTCGGGAAAAGGTGTTATAAATAATAAACTAGACAAAATACTATTAAAAAACACACCGAATATATATCAAGTTATGTCACGGTAATATATATTGAGCAAATTTCTAACAGTATTTTGTCTAGTTTATGATTTATTACACCTTTTTCCGAACTTACCGTGTTAAAGAGAGAGTCGGCCGCCATTTTAAATTTTCCAATACATCGGTAAACACTGTATGCTTTTCGAGCTCAATAAACATGTTAAATTGAATAAAAACACGAGAATTATATCCAGTTTGGTAGAAAAGTAACTTATCGGGTAACCCAACCTATCTTGCCTTTGATAACATTTATTTGTTATATATTTGTTTATTTAACTACTTTTTCGAATCTATGTGTACAGTAATACAAACCCAAATTTTAATATTTTTAAAAATATAATTTAGAGAGGGTGGTTAAAACTATATCTCCCTACGAAAAACAGCCAACAAAAAATGAAATTAAAAAGATTCTTGATAAACGATAGCGGAGTTTTCAATAAAATTGATTAATAAATTTATGTAGTGATTACTTTTTCTCTGAATGATTGATTTTAGAATTTTGAAGTAAAAATTTAAAAATTAAAAATGAGTTAACGAGAGATTGTTAGCACATGGCATCTCTCGCGCCAAAAAATATTTCGTTTTTGATTTATTAGTTAATTTTTGCAAAATTTGACAAGACGACAATAAATGTTGATAATTGATAGAATTATTATTTTAAATAACGCATGAGTGCATTTGGTATGAGAGAAAACGAAAACATAACAACAAAAAACTATCATAATTAAAAAAACAAAACAAAAAAGTAACGCTCCCAGTTTTTAATTTTTTTGTTTTGTTTTTTTATTATTGTTTTTATGACTCCAAAAAACATCGTTAAAATAAGAACCAAAAAAATTGTAATTAACTTTGTATGAACATAATAAACGCTTTAAAATAAGTGAAACCACTAAGAACTTAGCCAGTTAGGTAGAAAACGGACAATCGATTTTATTTAAAAAAAAAAAAAACATTAAACAAATAAAAATATTTTTTAAAAAATATTATGGGGGGAGGGCTATAGTCTATTTTAAAAAGCAATATCTCCTTCAAGAACGATCATAAAATGTGTTTTCAATCGATATTTATTCAATAAGGGACCAGTTTTCCTACCTAGCGAAAGGGGACGAGTTTTCCCGAGACGAGTTTTCCGGAGACGAGTTTTCCGGAGACGAGTTTTCCCGAGACGAGTTTTCCCGGGACGAGTTTTCCTAAATTCAACTATATCTCCCTCCGAAAAACAACCAACAAAAAATGAAATTAAAAAGATTCTTGATAAACGATAGCGGAGTTTTCAATAAAATTGATTAATACATTTATTTAGTGATTACTTTTTCTCTGAATGATTGATTTTAGAATTTTGAAAAATTAAAAAAATTAAAAATGAGTTAACGAGAGATTGTTAGCACATGGCATCTCTCGCGCCAAAAAAATATTTCGCTTTTAATTTATTAGTTAATTTTTGCAAACTTTTACAGGACGACAATAAATGTGGATAATTGATAGAATTATAATTTTAAATAACGCATATGAGAGAAAACGAAAACATAACAACAAAAAACTATCATAATTAAAAAACCAAAACAAAAAAGTAACGCTCCCAGTTTTTAATTTTTTTGTTTTGTTTTTTATTATTGTTTTTATGACTCCAAAAAACATCGTTAAAATAAGAACCAAAAAAATTGTAATTAACTTTGTATGAACATAATAAACGCTTTAAAATAAGTGAAACCACTAAGAACTTAGCCAGTTAGGTAGAAAAAAAAAAAAACATTAAACAAATAAAAATATTTTTTTTTAAATATTATGGGGGGGGGGCTATAGTCTATTTTAAAAAGCAATATCTCCTTCAAGAACGATCATAAAATGTGTTTTCAATCGATATTTATTCAATAAGGGACCAGTTTTCCTACCTAGCGAAAGGGGACGAGTTTTCCGGAGACGAGTTTTCCGGAGACGAGTTTTCCGGAGACGAGTTTTCCGGAGACGAGTTTTCCCGAGACGAGTTTTCCCGAGACGAGTTTTCCTAAATTCATATATATACATACACGAAAAAGGGCTATATATATTTAATATATATATATATATATATATATATATATATATATATATATATATATATATATTGTATATATATATATATATGCCTCAAACATGGATTTAATTTACGTAATGTGATGGGCATGGCACAGAATTCTTGTTTGGAATGATGATAATCCATCGAAAGGTGGAGTTCTACATCATCTTGGTATTTCTAAAATGGCTGAAGACACGAAAATCGCACAATGTAAATCACGGATAATGGTCGACTTAGCCAACATAGCAGAACATTATTGTTTATAGGACGACACATTCCTTAATTTATTTTACGTGCTTTCTTCGTTTTTCTCGCAAATGAAAATCTGAAAAAGATAAATGGCCTCAAAAGAGTAAATTCGGGCGAAGAATGCGACTGCGTTGTCGCAATTCCGCAAATATTTAAAAACAGGAAAAAAGAAAAGGTATTTGAAACTGTGTCGTGCGGATTGACGAGTATTGACCCTCCCATTATTTCTTTCTTTCAATTAGGAGTCCTGACGCGGGGGTTAGCCGATACTCTTTATGACGTCTCAATTGGTTAACTGGAGATGTGGAATTGCGGACCATTTGCGAGATGCTGGAAACATGAAACCGCGATAATTTTTATCCATGCCCCGCCTCAGTTCCTTCTCTCTTAAAAGATAACAAAGATGGCGGGGTGGCGTAAGGGAAGCAGAATCACACGTCTAACGAAAACGAGGCTCTCACAGTTATGAAGAAATTATTCGCTTGCAAAAGAAAATAATATCGCAATAAATTAGTATTACACGAACAGTGTTCCTTAATATTAATTCCAGTTATTTAATCGCGGTATTAGGATGTCATTATATTTTGTTTTCAATGATGTTTAGGAAACGCTAATTATTCAACCTTTAGAATAGGAATTGAACCATTACACATCGAGAATAAATATTTAAAAAATACGTCCATTGAACTTGTACGCTTAACGTGTTAAATTCCACGTGGATACATCTTAAAATATGTTATTATTCTTTTTTTTACAAAGAAATCTCCAATTATCAAATCCCTGAGGCCACTCGAGGATAAGGGTTAAATTTGATAAAGTGGATTACTTAATGGGAACGGCTCATCAAGAACTTGTTTATATTGGACTTAAAGACGGCCATATTGTAGTCAGCTGGAAAACAGGTATACGAAAGAGAGTTCCACTGGTGTGCGGTTCTAAGAAAGAAGCTTCGGTCATGGAATCTACGTTTAGGTTTAAGCACATATAAAGAGTGGGGTAAATTATTGGTAGTGTTTACAGCCAAACGAGTGTTTCTCGTGAATGTTTGGCGGGGGGGGGGCATAGATTGGAACTCAGGCAAGCACTTGCCATGAAAATAATGATAAAACGGAGAAGACAGACTCGCAACGTCTAAGATTCTTAATCTTAGTTCATTAATGTTTATTTTTCTAAAACTTTTACTCTGTTAATTTCAAGCGCATAAAATTTATGATGACTAGATATATAATATTTTACTATAAAGTTAATGCTATTTTGCTTGTAAACCTTGCCGATTTTGGTTTTATTCTTAATTTTTTGACACGTAGCTAATAAGCCCGTCGGGTTTATACAGTCTGGGGCATAAGTCCTGTTACAAGATTTAGGAACTACTTTTTATGATAATATTCAAATAAATGTACTATTTCATTGCCATTAAATATAATGACAATAAAATAGTCAATTTATTTTAATATTATTGATTTAATAATTATTTAATATTTTTTATATGATATAATATATGATTTCTTATTTTTGAGAAACAAAAGATACTAATTTTTAACAACGTCTGTTGAATTGAAGAGTAGATCCACCAGAGAGCAGCATGAAAAATGCCTGCATTCAGCAGTAATATTCAAGTTAGGAAAAACCTCCAAATTAACGGAATTTTTAATATAAAGGACGATTTGTTGGTACCTGGAAACTTCGTCGATCAAAGACAGACAACGATCAGGCCGCACAGAACACCTAAAATCTTCCCAATGTTAGGGGGAAAAATAAGGCAAAATCCAAGAAAATCCATGAGACAAATGGCAAAGGAAGCGCAAACCTCACAATGGACTATACGAAGAATATGTCGAAATGACTTACAGATGTCACTCTATAAGCTCCAAAAGCAACAGATTCTCTCTGCACTACCAATTGCAAAGAGACTCATCAAAATTTAACTCTTATTAAACCACATCAGAGAGGGCATAATCAATAACATCATCTTCGCAGCTGAAAAGTTATTCTAATTTCAACAGTTCTACAATCATGAGAACTGTTGAAATTAAGTCGTGACGCAATATCTGATAATGCAGGAAAGCTTTTTAAAACGCAGAAACCAGCATCAGTGATGGTTTGGGAAGCCCTTTCTAAGAGAGTGAAATCTTCAGTTGGTTTTCTCCCCCAAGAGGTCAAGATTAACTAAGAATATTACATTGAGAACATTCCTGAATATGCACTGATCTCATGGTGTAATTGTGTCTACGGTGAAAAGTTTGGACTCTGGTGCGACAAGCAAACTTACTCATATAACACAACAGTGATGTAGAGACAACTGTCCGTCCTGAATGAGCAAAAAAGAATGGCCTCCCTCACCATCTGTTCTAAGCGCTTCTGATAATTCGTTGTGATCAATACTAGAGCGTGAAGTCTGCTCTTCCCCTTGTCAAAATCTTGAAGCTTTCTTAGAACTGCACGCCTGTGGAACTCTGTTCCTCTACCTGCTTCCCACCGGACTACAACTTGGATGTGTTCAAGTCCAACGTTAACAAATTCCAAATGAACCGCCCCCTTAAGTAAACACTGCATCATATCTCCACACTAACGTAATGTACTTGCAATAACCCTTATCCCTGAGTGGCTTCCGGGCCTTGATAAGTGGTGATCACTGTGTAAAAAAAAAAGATAAAATTGAACAAATACTGGGCGAAAATATTCTTAGATATTATGCGTGCAGCTATAGATGATTTCTCCAAAAGACTTTGTAGTGTAGTGAAGTCACAAGAGAACCATTTTGAATAATACTTATACAATGTTGTTGCTAATCAACTTTTGTAATTGGGGTTTGTAATATTTTTTTATGTAAATGTGATTTTTATTTGTATTTGTGTCCCACCCTGTATGTGTCTTTAAGAATCGTTAATTTTTTAAAATATGCTACACATCAGGAACTGGGGAGAGCAGGTAAGATTACCTTAAGTTATTAAAGAAAAATAAATAAAAAAGAAAATGTATGTCGGTTTTATTAACGCATTAACAACTATTGCACAGATATTACAAAAACGAGACAGACATATGAACCCTACAAATAATAAATTACACTACTACGGCTACTTCTACTGACAAAAAAATAATCACTATTAAAAATCTATACGTCACAATTAACTGAGCTACTATTGCATGTTAAAACCACAAGGATGCCCGAGACCCTTTGTTGACATATGCTGTGTCCGTAGAAAAACGACGAGTATATATAACACCCCTTTTTCCTTGAAAATAATACTGCACTTTTTTCGGACTAGCGTCTTAATCATGATTGTTTTTGTATTTAGGATAGTTTATTCGTTGTAATGTCTGGCTATCTTGAAGGACATTTTGGCAGCAGAAAACATTCTAGAAACAGTGAACTGGATTCTTAATTTAATCTACTTGAATATACTACGTTCATTCTGTGTTTTGCCGATGATATCTAACATAAATTAATTGTTATTTTCCCTTGACCAAGAATTAAACTCCTGAACACTTTGTAAAATTTTATGTGGAATATGCTCCCAGTAAAAACTTGTGACCTTTAAGACAGAGGCTAGCGTAGAAAAGACGTTGCTAATATTTTTCTGCTCTATCTTTTCATAGCAGGTGTTCGACTAAACTTTTATCTATAGTCCGCCTATAACACATTCTCAACAAAAAAATTATATAGCTATAACCAGTGCCAATAGTTCCCCTCTTCCCTCTATTTTTCTTACCTCTTTCTCTCTCTACAGAGACCAAGACGAAACTTCCATAAACATTTTTTTAAAATTAGTACTGCCTGTCTGTGAAACACAATAGCTTGGTGCTACTTCTCAGCTGACTACAACATGTTTGTTTTAAATTCTAATGTAAAGGAATACTAGTTGACCTTCTTTCTGAAATAATTACTTCCTGCCCAATCTCAATTACTAATCATCCGTTTATTGTCTCACGGACAGCTTATTCTTGAGTGGCCTTCAGGTTGGTTGGTTGTTTTTGTTTTACGGCATATCAACCCTTTTGGGTTATTTAATGTCGAATTAAGTGATTTTTAACAACAATTTTTTAATAGATTACATTTTTTTAAGTAGGTTTCTATTTAACCCATAGTTGGGAACCTAACAGGTACTACCACTCCGAGTCAGAGTGGACCTGGGAGCAATGGCAATTAAAGTGTGGCTACACACTCCCCAAAGCCCGCAAGATGGGGCCTCACCATCGGATATAGTTTAAGGTCATATCCAGGACTGGCCTTTAGGACTTAGCAAGTGGTAACACATGAGTCAAAAATAATTAGTTTCCAAATGAGAAACAAAACCAGGTGGGCGTTCTACACAAAGGTCTGTTCTAAGCCACAGACCAAAACGCTTTTCGTCCACCTATACGTAACCTTGCTACAGTCTAATATTTAGTAATCCAACGAAAGCAACAAATCTTATCTCAAATACTATCGTATACCTGGACGATGTGTAAGTGAAAGCAACCAAAATGTTAGCGGGATTCTCCACATTTCCCTACAAATTACGTCTAAATACTAATTCTGCATTCATTTGAGCAGCGAATGGTGCGAGGGGATCTAATTCTTGTATGCAACACAATCAACAGGTATGTAAATCTACACTCGGTCACAAGGAGTCTCACAGGAGATGCATCATCTTCGCTTCCGTGTTAACAGAAGAAGCAACATTCTCTGTTTTTCTGCTTCCTGGAACAGCCTGCCAGGGAAGTCAGTGACGACGCCTGTCATATTTAGGTTTAACTTGCATTGGGGAAAAAATTAGGCAATATATAGTAATAATGGAAGGATTCCAACATTCTTCCCGGTTCCGGTCTAATTGCCGATTCTGTGCGAAATACCTGGTTCCGATACTATTGCGGATTCAGACTCTAAAAGTAGAATTCTATTTGGGGGTGATTTATGGGGGTCATCCTCTACTTTAGATGTAGATATAATGTTCCTTTTAATGTGATAAAGTTTTTAATGTTTTCTTTTTATATATTTTATTCTAGATTCTGATAAAATTAAAGGGAGATTTACATCTATATTTTACACTTGTGCTATATTTTTCCTGTTTAACCACTCTTTGCGCAGATGTTCAAAGTAAGTGCTAAACTTCTGACCGACCATCAATTTATGGTGAAAATGTAAAAAAAAAAAAAAAGTGCTAAATAGTATCAAAACCGACAATTAGAAATTTCTTGCTGACTCGTCAATTTCTATTTTTTATTATTGTAACATGCTATTCGAAATATACAATGTACTTAACTAGATTTTTGTAACAAAACTAAATCTGACTCTGACGACTTATAATACCGAAAATTTTCAATAATGACCTTCAAGATTCAATTTAGCAAGGGGGTAATCCATTTTAATTTGAAGAATACAACAAATATTGCCTTTTTAAAAAAAAAGTTTTTAAATATACAAAACCATAAAAATTAATGATTAAACACGACTTCACTGCGCCTGGTACATAAATGTGGTAATAAATAAATGTTGTAACGGTGTAATTTTCGAATTCTCTCGTCACTTGCAGGCTAATAAATTCAAGACAAACACCGTGGTAGTTGTTACCAAAAATGCGTATTAGGAAAAATATGCTTTTCAGAAGTACATGATTTTCAGGAAATAACTACTACTACTCGCTACAGAATAGAATGCTAGATGTAATAATATCAATAGTTCATGTGTATGTGCATTATTAAAAATCGATGTATCAAATTACATCATAACAGCAAATATATTAGCAATTTTTTTTTAATAAATTTTCATGTGGATGTAATTTAATTTAACTTCTTCATTTTGTGATTTGTTATTTTCTATTTAGTATTTGGTAGTGCTGTGACGATTAATGGAAATCGGATAAATCGGACTTTTTGAAGTATCAGAATCGAAAAAAATTGTGCCTATTTTCCAATGCCCAAAACGATTTCTTATATATATATATATATATATATATATATATATATATATATATATATATATAAGTGAATGTGTCTGTGTGTCTGTCTGTGTGTCTGTCTGTTGTCTGTGTGTCTGTGTACATTTCCCTACGCAATAACTCTGTCAATTTTAAGTCTACAGACTCGAAATTCGATATACAGAGTACTGAGATTCGGGAAAATCTTTGTGATAGATTTTTGGCCAGAAATTTGGTTGTTAAGGAGTAGAAGTTCAGCGATTTGACATTTGAGAACTCTACCAAACTCCTCCTCCAATTTTAGGTCTAAACACATGAAATTTTATATAGGTTTTTTGGACATGGATCTAACAATAACTTGATTTGAGCCCAAAACAATACATGTTAATGGATCAGAATAGGTGTCAAAGTTAAAATTTTTTTACCTCTGCGGTTTCTACCAAATTACTCAGACAATTTCTGGTGTAAACATTTGAAATTTTATATAAAGGGTATTCAGCTATAGGCAAGTTTTTTTTATCGATTTGGGTCGAAAATTTTAATTTACCAATATATAAATGTATGTATGTATGTATGTTTGCATGTCTGACTAATACTTTCGACTTTCGGATTTTACCAAGATCAGTATCACTTTGAAGTTCGAACTTTCAGACGACAAATATCGAACAATGTGCTAAAAACATTAATATCTTCACCTTCAACTGGGCACTTTTCTATTGGGGAGGTCGCTTTTTTCGCGGAGATTTTTGAAATTCATCCTCTCCTTTTGATTTCTAGCCTTAATTTAAACCTAAGTCACTTCCGTTTTGGCGGTGGTCGCAACAGCAAAGACGTCATGTTTTTTCCCGTTCTTTTCCTCCTTCGCAGTACGGGTTAGAGCCTGCCTTCCTACTACCACTTTTTTTTTGCTCAACATACACCTCCAAACACCCGGGCAACGCCAGGCTGAAATGCTAGTACACACACACACACACACACACACACACACACACACACACACACACACACACACATATATATATATATATTGTAAAAAACAAAATCTTCAACTGCTGGTAATAATAAAGTAATAAATATTTATTTCTTTTAAACTACCAATAGCGTTAAAAGCCATAGATCATTCCCACAAGTGTGTTTGCATGTTTAAGAAAATATATGTTGTAGTATGGTAATCGTGAAATAATAACAATTTTATTGTTAAATAAGTAGAGATTAACAAAGAATCGGAATCAGAATCAGTAATTGTACCAGAATCGTAAATTTAGTACGGAATCGGTAATTGTATCGGAATCTGAGAAAATATTGGAATCACTAGTATCTAGGTATGCAGAGGGGTGCTTCCTTTATACTTGCTAGAGTATATCTATTGTAACTTGATCTCTATCGAAAACAAACACTAGAATGGTATGGCGTAAAGACAGATATGACACCCGTATTTATTAATTAAGAGAAAATGGATTAATCAAATCTACTCTCTTATAGTGTTGAAGAGAAAACACAAACAACAATGTCTTCATATAATAACTGCCTTTGTGAAAATCAACAAATGCATTTAAGCTGTTATTTTTTTTTCGCGCTCCTCTGATGTCTTCCAGATGAAATTCATTAAACGGTCACCATTTTTATAAAACTTGATGATACGCATGCGCACAAAACATGTTCGTCATGTATCATCTCCTTTCCGACGAATAATCTCTCATGTTCGCCGCCATCTCCCTTTTTTATACTTGTCTTATAATCGACTGTATTTGGTGTAATAGACTAATGTTAACTTGACAAATCCTATTTATCAAAGCCTGAAAACAAAGTGTCATAAACGTGTAATGCTTCAAAAACAGCAGCAAATTCACGAGTGATTGTTTTAAAATGGCCGTCTGGAGTGCAGGTTTCCGTGTTTTACATTTAGGCTACAAAACCGTTGCGGATGAGGGGATATGAAATATCGTTATTAAATACGACGCTAGGTTGACATCGAAATCTTTATATATATATATATATATATATATATATATATATATATATATATATATATATATATATATATATGCATTTCTTTTGTCAGAGGAGAAATAGCTTCCTGAATTTCAGAACAATGTGACACAGTATATAACACTAAAGTTTAAGTAATGTAAAGATGAAAAATTTATACATAAGTATCTTCTTTATTTACACACACACACACACACACACACACACACCCACACACACACACACACACACACACATATATATATATATATATATATACCGCGCCCATCCTAATAAACCAATGAGCAGGCAATTACAGGACAAGGATAATTGATCTCCGATTCACCCATTCTCTTTGTGTGTTTCTGGAACGGAGAAATATCCTTTCGTCCTAATAAGCTGGGTTCTTTTCAGCTTACGTGTAGTTGGATATGTTATTTTGTGTTTTCTTTCTACATTTCAGATATTATATTAGTTTATATATATTTATTAATATATATGTTTATTTCATTTTATTTTATTTTTTATTTTATTTATTTTTTATTGTTATTATCAATTTAAAAAAATATTTTGTATCGCTATTACTACAGTTAAGTTTATCTTGTGCACACAGTTGTTCACTAATTTTCTTCTACACTTTAAAAGATGTTTTGGTTCTTTATAGGTTAGGATAGCGAATTTCTCATGCAGGCATTATCTACATCAATCGTCTTGGTCCCTACATGTACTTGCTTGTCTTATTATTTTCTATATGACTATCGGCGAACGTTCATTTTCTTTGAGTTCCCAGTATTGGTTTGCTAGTGCTACAATCATTCTCTTTTGTTTGTTTTTGAACGTACTTTTATGGTCATAATACCTGGTTTTGAAATATAAAGAGGTCACGCCTACGTAATATTTCTTGTTATTTGGGTGATCTTTTGCAAATATTGTGGCATTGTAAACAATGCTTTCGGTTAGACATTTATGTTGAAGTGAGCAGAGTGTGCGGGACCTACAGCTGCATTTATCCTGTTCATTATTATTTTTTTTATTTCTCTTTCTATTTAAATTGGTGTTGTTTGGGTTTGGTTTATTATTATACTTATTATTATTATTATTATTATTATTACTATTTTTTATCATTATTATTAATATTATTTTTACTATTTACATATTGGTCTATTTTGTTAGTTTTATTTTTATGTTGTTCACCTTTTTATTGTTTATTTCGTATGATTGTTTTCATTGCTTTTATTTAATATCTTGTTAATATGTGCTTTAATTATCATTCCTAAATTTTCGCAACAGCTATATAATAACTTGAGGTTATTTTTCCTGATGATTTTGTGTAGGGGATTGGTCACGGGGAAGTGCTTTTCGATGAGGTCTAGAAATTTCTTGCCAAGTTTTATTTCTAACATTTGATTGTATGGCGCCTTATACCAGATTATATTTCTTTTTATTCTGTTTTTAATTATAGTTATCGGTGTTTTGTTGCTTATATCTAATATCAATATTTTAGTACCCACTATTTTTATGGCTGTGTCGTAGATGTTTATTGACCTGTTAAATACGTTTTCATCACTTGAGTTAGTGCTGAATCTATTTACGCTCGTGTTAGGAATCTGTTTTATAATTGATATATTTTTCAGATTCATATAAAAAGTAATTACAATAAAAAATAATTTTTAAATATTCTTTTTTGAATGTGTGCTGCCCTTGATTAGCTTTGCATCCGCCTTTAGTTTTAAAGTCGCTTTAACTTTAGAACAACATCCAAGAACTTTTTGAAAAACATTGCCGAATTTTGCCTTAAGTATGCTATTAAAATGCATTTCAGCATCTACTACAGCATTAACATTAAAAGAATTGAAAATTAAGTTTAGACGAACATTGAAAAGATGGAATTCTTCAAGAAAATCCCAATCAAGAAGATTCAGGGTTAATGCATCAGAAAAATAGCACACATAGAATTGTTTTCATTTAACATTACATGTTAATTCATCAGTTCATTATATCTTGTTTCCCGAGTGATATCCGAAGTGGTATGGAAATGAAAGTTAACTGGGTTTTTTTTTTTTATCTCAACAAGAATATGTTTTCCCCGGGCTTCAAATTGTACTTTAAAAGTGGTAAAAATTGAATTCGACGAGGCTTTTTAAGAAAGTCCTGGCGTTTTTCTGTGGTTTTTGTCTCGTGGCTGTGTGGCATTCATCGTGGAAATGTTGCGGTTATTTTACCACAACATCCCTGCTTAAGAACAGGAGGTTAACAATGCTGACATGACATGTCTTTTGAATGGGCAAAAGCGAGCATCTTTTCACATGACCAACAGGATGTTGACAGCTTTTTCCAATTGAGGATTTCTCTATCGATTTGATGTTGATTAGAATCAATGGCCTTTGTTGCTGCACCATTGTTTTTTCTCGTTTTAGATTTATTAGTTGTTAACATTCTGTGGTCAGAATTTTGACCGCAATTTTATTGTCATTTTCAGCGATAAACAGTAGCTGTGTGCATATGTCTGCATCTTCTGAAGATTGTAAACCTGCGATGAAAAGGAGGCATTTAAATTGATCCTCTGTCATCGATTTCAGCCGAAACTTTAAAAATTCAAGCCCATTTGATAAAATCGTCTGTAGCATTTTTTTTTATTTCACACAATTTTAACAAATATTAAATAAAAATGCCGACCCACTAAAAATTTTTGATAACTGCTAGAGTTTCATCAAATGTCAAATCTGCTTTTTTTTTCGGAAGGATAAAATTTTAATATCTTTCATGTTCTGCTGTGCTTATCTAAGTAAATTTTGTTGTGTTCTGAGACCGGGATGTCAGAATCATTGGATATTCGAATAATAAGTAAACCTGCTCATTGTAATTTAAAACCAATTTATTCACGACAGACACCTTAAATTACTTACAGAACGATATTTATGAGTCAGCTAAGCCGCCATATTATCCTGTATGCCCCCATCAGAACTCTCTAGTCTTTTTAAGTGTCTGTGAAGGGTAATAACTCTTACTTTCTTTATTTAGAGTTATTCCTCCTTTTATCGCTATATCTGTATATATTATATATTATATATATATTATATATGCTAATATATATGTACACATATATAAGTTTTGATATAATATATAAATTGTATTGTAGTTTCTTTTTTCTTGTGAAACTTTGAGATATGTATAAATATAAATATTTCTTTTACAAACCATTTTGCAGTCGTTTGTAATTTTGGTTGTTTTGTCTTTTAACTTTTATCTTATGTTATGCATTGCATTTTCTACTTAAGATTATTTACAGAAATTGCTCTATTCTTCACGAACACAACACTTTCTGTTCTTTATATATATATATATATATATATATATATATATATATATATATATATTCTCTTGAAAGTTATATAAACATTGTACGGAGTCAATACGGATCATCACTGTTTCAATATTTCCATGTCTCGCCAGGATTCCAAATGAATCCCGTAGTTAGATAGCAACACTTTTCTCAGAATGCTATCGGAAAAAAAACAGGAGCAGTAAAGAATAAACCTTCATTTTTTTCCGAGCAAAATCCGTTGACACACCAGTTCCCGCTAGATCACCGTAGTTAAGCGACGTTGAACCTGGTCAGTACTACATGGGTAACAATTTGGGACTTGCGGGTGCTGTATGTGCTCTCCGCTTATCTCGGCGTTGTTTCCAATCGTGCCGGATTTCTCCTTTTCACTGGAGTAAAACAGTACCGATTCAGGAGAGGTGTGGTTATGCATTGCGCAACCCTAGCCTCACAATTAGAGGCGTAGCTGCCCCTGCAGGGGGCATCCCTTATCTTTTGAGACTGAACGGAGGCATCGATCGGCCGGGGCAAAATCTATATTTAAGGTCTACATATTTAGTTTGCTCCCACTCCATCTCTATGCACGGATCTGCAGAATTGACTTTCTATCCATCAATTTCATGCAACATTGTATGGTGCTTGTAAATAAACTAATAAATATTAGAAATTTTAACGGTCCAACACTAAGTATCTTTATTATTTTTTCTAAAGAAAATCAAATAATTTGAATATAATGTTTACTCTAGTTCTATTTCTTAATAAATTACGTTAAAAATCCTATTCCACTTAACGCAGTTAGTTAAGTAATTTATATATACATATATACAGAGTTATATATACATATATACAGAGTTATATATATATATATATATATATATACAGAGTGACTCAAAAACAGAGGACATTCAATTGTTTTTCTGAGCATTTTACAGTCAACGGAGAAAAAAGGTAAAAACCCTAGTGTTTTGATGTGATGTTTTGAATATAATAAACTAGTTGTGACCAAAGTTTCATTTCCTTCGGACAAAACACTAAGAAATGGGGCCTAATTAGAGTTGGGGCTCGTTTTTTTGGGGTCACCCATATAAAAATATAGATATATGTGTCTGTATATATATATATATATATATATATATATATATATATATATATATATATACACGCACACACACATTCTTCAATAAGCTTCCAGACTGTTTTAGTATGACGAATTTAATTCCCTTATAAATAATCTCCTCTGGTTGCAATGACCTTGTTGTACCGTTTCAACATCTTCTGGAAGGCCCATATAAACCCTCTTGTGTGAGCGTGTCAATGACCCTCGTCATAACTTCTTTTATCTCCTCAATTATCTCAAGACGGCAGTCTCTATGGTTTCTTTTAGCTTATAGTATAATCAGAATCACAAGAAACAATGTCTGAACTCTAGGGAAGGTGAGCAACTGATGACCATCTTACTCAAATAGGATGTAATAAGGATGTGGCACTTCTGGGACAAACTACCCGCAACTCTTCCGCATCTTCAGTTCCTCACGAATAATTGCGTGTACAATACATACACTGATAGAACATTGCGTACTTATTATCTCTATATTCACACGAATGTCCTTATCTATGAAATAGTTTATTTGGCCAATAAAGTCATGTGTTCTGACTTTCTTACTCCTCCGACCTCTCATCATCCCTCACCCTCTTTGAATATCTGATGCTCAATTCAGGCAAAATAGTCCGAAAGCAGTTTAAAGCATTAATACGTTTCTGTCTCAGTTTCCACATTTAAAACAGAATTTTATTGTATACCGTTAACCGCCCATACGTCAAGATTGCATGTTTGAAATTCACCATCCCTGACAATCATGCTTTAGTAGGGTCTATTCCAACCCCTGCTGTAACTGTTCATTTGAATCTGAAATGATAAAAAGTGGTAAGTCATCTCATGAGATGTTTAGCAATAACATACTGAGTTTTCAAGAGCTTACGGCAATTTTAAATGCCTGTGCAAAAAATTTTGTAACAGTAAAGAACACTTATGTATGTTTAATAATATTAACACAGAGAACAACGAAACGAACATCTTTTACGACCTTAGTCAAAAAATTGGTCTATTTTCGGTAAATCAAATCACATACCCCAGTTTCCAAATCTTGTAGCTTATGTATTTTGTAGGCTGTTAGGATAATAATATATCTTCTCGAAGTAAAAATGTAGTTAACACAAAAGTCGAATTAATTTTCCATTGCAAGCATAAGGCAAAATACAAATACATATAAATCCTTCGCTATAATATTCATTTGCTGATATCTTTCCTCTGATAACGGATTAACAACATTTCAATATACCTTCATTGAGTATCCTGTCGAATAATAAATTAATGTAAAATATATTCTTACAGCCTACAATTTTTTCTTATATATATATATATATATATATATATATATATATATATATATATATATATATATATATATATATATATATATATATACGTCGTAATCACGTTGATACGCCAGTCCTTGCCAGATGACTGAAGTCAAGTAACGGTGAGCCTGGCTAATACCACATGGATGACGATTTAGGAATACTACGCGCTGTATATATTGCGTGTAGAAATTTCCAGCTTGTGTCTGGGGCGCGTTTAATCCATTGAGAGAGAGAGAGAGAGAGAGAGAGAGAGAGAGAGAGAGAGAGAGAGAGAGAGATGAACTCCCAGATTTCGTTAAAACATGTATGTAGAGGACGAAACTCTGATTTAAAACCTGAGGTCTACTATCTGCTGTGTTATGTGGCACCGACTGTAATTAGCAGTTGTAACAAAGAGTGTGGTTGGTTCTGCACAACCCTTTTACTACTATAAATAAATCTATGAATGGATTTCCGATTATCACTTAGTTGTTGTGGTGGGCCTTATACGTCTAAATCAGCAGGAGTGTCATTATATATACATGCATATATATGCGTGTATGTGTGTACATGTATCAACTGTTTTATCAAGTTTGGTTTAGTGTAATTATGCTTTTCCAGACGTATTACAAAATACGGTTACACATGAAAAAAAGTATTTTCATTTCTATTTGCTTTGCCTGAAAACCTCAAACTCTTAATAAATACTTCGAAACAATTAATATAAAAAATCAGTAAAAATCAAACAAGCAAGTTGTAAAGTTCTTGATGAGCTGTCCCCTTAAGTAATCCAATTTACCAAGTTTCCACTACTAAAAATGACTACAAAATGCATGGCCACTTTGACCACTGTAAACTTATTAACCCTTATCCTCGAGTGGCCTCCAGGCCTTTCATAAGTGGTGACTCCTTTGTAAAAAACAAGAACAAGATGTCTAATCTGGTGTATTTGTAGAAATTTTATGTATTTACTTCTGTGATTTTGAAGAGAGACGAGTCCTATTGATCTTCGCTGAAAATATATCTGAAAGTGATCCCATTTTGAGGGACCTTATTATTTATGGCGTGCGAAACTTTATTTAGACTGTAAACTACGTGTTATTCTGAGTGTGGTACTCGGTGTGAAATACGTAGAATAAATTGGGATTTCTCATTTTGTTCGCCATGTTTATGTGATATGAATTATACTGTAAAAATATCATTACATAAAGAAATAAAAGTTTATGCATAGTATATTTTTTTTAACAAAGTAAACATATTTCAGGAAAAAATGTTTTAGATAATGACCAATTCCATCCAAATAGATGATTAATTTTAGAACGTTTTTTATAAATAGTGCTTAGAAGAAAAAACCCAAAGCATTCCATTTCAGGTACGTTTTTGATCTTTGTAAAAACTTCCTCGGGTTTCGTTAGGCAGTTCTTTTTGTTCTTAGTCGGTAATAATTTCTGTTGCAACTCGTGTATGTTAAGCAGCAGATATCTTAGTTCGGAACTGATTTCACAGTCGACACTCTGACGTCTAGGTCCGCATAGACTTACCTTTGATCTAATGGAAACATCCATCATCGTTTAGCTCTCCATGTCTTCGTCGCCATTCCTCTACTCACTTTTTCCAGCTTTCAAGCTATTCCAGAAACTGTAAGCGGAGGATTTATCAATTCATGAATCCAGCACAAATTATCACGGCGTATATTACTCTCCTCGCAATTGTCGACTAACAACAACAACAATACTTGACGTCTCAACCAGTCCAAACATATTGCCTCGCAAACTCGCTTAATTTAACACCAATAAACTATTGTATGCGTAACATAATTAAAAGAAAATTGCATTACATCCTGCAACAGGAGCGACGACGACAAGATTGCCAGGATAAAAATCCACCGTAAAATTACTCATACCACCATTCCCTCATTCATGAAGTGTTATTGCCACACCTGAGCCAATGTATCTACAACTAATCTCTCCTCTTAGACAAGGTTTAAAAAGTTTCAAATCTGTCCGACAATAGTGGCCAATTTTAATGTTATGAATTTTCTTTTTTAATAATAGTATATATTGTGATTATTTTTTGTAAAATAAAATAGTTAAGATTCTCTTATTTATATGACAATCTGTGTTGCGTGTTTTTGATCTGCCTAAGTATCAAGACGAGGCCCTCTACCTTCTCAGCCAGAATCCAACAGGAAGAAGTCATCATCGAGGAATGGAGAACCATCCGGAGAAAAAGTAACACCCCAATTCCAGGTATGTATTCACTTTTTGGAAAATACTTCCAAGTAAATATATTACATATATGTCTGGCTTGTGATCATCATGGAGAGTTATTTCATTTAAAAAGAATACGAGACACTTTTGTTTATAATAAGACTTTGTTTATTTACTATATACATTTCAACAAAATGATGGCGGTGGAGTTTAGTGGCAGAGAGTGTGTCGCCTCTCTCTGTCTGTCTCGCTTTCTTTCTCTCTCCTCTTTTTATTGGTATCACTTCGACCTATAAACCTTTTTCTCGCCAGCTTGTTCATTGCACTTTTGCTGGTTTTGGTCTAACCCATGATCGATTGACGTCATGGATCTAGGTCGTTCCAAATCCCGGGTTTTCCCATTGTTTCCTTTATGATTGCCTAGATGCAGCCTAGGTCACCTTCCCTGGGATTAACCCCTTGTTCCTTTGATTGCCTGAGATTTCTATTGTGTTCGTTTTGTTTGCCTGGACACAGTGATCGCCCGCACCTCTCTTTAACAAATATACACAACATTGTTATATAGAAGGTTCTAGATGCCAGAGAGCCGTTTACTTTAATAGTTTCTTTCTACGGTTTGTTATACTTTGTAATTCCCTATTTTTCTTTCTTTCCTTACTGTACGGTCATGCAGAAATTCAATTATATTGTAAACAGCTGTCTCGCCGCTCATCTTCCTACATACTGCCCTGGTATACATAATCCTTTCCTTTCCTGTGTCAATTTGCTTGTTTGGGGAGAATAAAGAGTAAAAATAAATGTTTAGACGCCTTAAGAATGACACAATGAAGATTACGTGCTCAAGTTTAGACCCAATTGTGGAGGATTCTCTGGGTGATCTATATTTGATAAAATTTTATCAAAAAAAATCTCCTTTAGTTTTTAGAATACATCAATTATTAGTAAAGATATGGCGTTTTACTTTTTTTTTTAATTTCAATTTTTTCTCAAATACATAGAGAAAAAGTGAGGGAGGATGATTGAGTGAGTGTAAAATGAAAGTCGTTTTTTCGAAATTTTGTATGAATTGTTGAATTATATTTCTTTGTTTCTTGCAATTATTTTCAAAATGGCAGCCGAAACAATCACGTCTCGGATAGTCATAAAATTTGATTTGAATTTCAAGAAGATTCTATTGTTGGCTTTCCCGATATTTTTCTAGTCAGAATTCT
This sequence comes from Euprymna scolopes, assembly GCF_053919585.1. Taxonomy (NCBI): domain Eukaryota; kingdom Metazoa; phylum Mollusca; class Cephalopoda; order Sepiida; family Sepiolidae; genus Euprymna; species Euprymna scolopes. Next base: position 24,913,560 of record NC_136490.1, on the reverse strand, counting down.
TTCTAAAAAAATATCGGCAGCTTACGGAGAGGGTGACATAAAGATTGCGAAGTGAAAATGATTTTGTGGAAGGACGAGCATTCGAACTTGAACACCCAGGTCGGTAATCCGTGTCCTTAACACCTTAACCACTATCACCTCCCTGGTTGGGAGATTCGAACCCTGTCACAAAGTCAACCTTGACTCCATACACTAGCGACTTACTTTCAAACAGGGAGGGAGGTGCAGGAAGACGAGAGAGATATGCGTTTCAAAGCCTTCTTCTTCGCAGACATTTACATTATAACTGTCGAGTATATTTCCTTTTTATTCGTTACCTTGACATCTTCATTTTTCTTTCCATCTTAAGAATGACGATTTTTTCCGAATTTTATTCATTTATATTTTTCGCATTGTTTTTATTTGCCATATTTCTTTTTAGCTTTTCTTTCTTTTTATTTGTATCATTTGTTCTTGCACAAATCTTGAACTTATTTTTGGTTTATGTTTTAGAAGGGGTTCGTGCGAGGATACGGGAAGGGGATCTTTTCTCTCCATTTTCCAACGTCCATCTATCAAATCCCTCTCAATTGGAACCGGAAGCAGTGAACCAAATCTCTCAAACGACTAATGCCCCCCCTTTTTTTTTTTACTTCTTTGTTTTTAGTTATATATTCATCTTATCATTTTAATTGTTTCTTTTTGGATTTTTTTATATTTGTGATTAGGATACGTTACATTTATTTATTTCACACACACACACACACACACACACACACACACACACGCACGCACGCACGCACACACACACACACACACACACACATATATATATATATTGGGTGAGTCAGAAGTAACCCGGGAGTTAAAATATTTTTAATCAACCAATTCGTATTGTATCTTTTGAAATAAAAGTGATTTCATTCCAGCTTATTCTGACACACCTTCTCTCTCTCTCCTTTATCTCTCTTTCTCTCTCTTTCTCTCTCCATTCTCTCTCTCTTTCCTTTCCTCTCTCACTCCTTTTATCTTTATCTCTATCTTGATATAAATCTTTCTCTCTGTCTATCTCTCTATCTCTCTCTAAATATATATATATACATATATATACATATATATATATAAATATATATATATATATATATATATATATATATATATATATATATATATATATATGGGGTATATATAAGGGTGTTTTTCCAGACGACACACTTAAAATTGAGAATTACATCTTATTTAATTGCAGATTTGGCAAGTCTCGTTTTTTTTTTTTTTAGCTTTGTATGGTAATTCATCATGAAGGGACTGACACCCAAGCAGCATTTGACAATTGTGCAAATTTCTGTTATTTACATTTGATGAACAAATAATTTTACTAATTAACCGAGCGACTGTCCACCTTGTTCGTACGATTTAACCCTATTTTGGGATTTGAAAAGTCCCATAGCTATGCTGATAAACAAGACAAAATAGACTACTTGAAACACAACATTGAATGCGTATTTGCCGAAATGATCCTAATTAAAGTTTAGGAAACTTTGACCTTCTAGATTGCACCATATACGTGCGAGCTGACAAAAATTTAACTTTTGAATAAACCACATATTTGTATAATAAACCATGTTCTTGTGATTTATTTTAAGTTAAAGTTCACCGCCCCTAAAAACATGCAAAATGTGTATGTAACTAGTTTTTTTAACTTCTAACAGAATCTTCTACTGTTGTGTTGACGAGGGCTGATGTGTGTATGATCGTGTATATAAAAATACCAAATTAACATATGTTTTATATACGTGTGTTGTTATTATCTAATGCATACTAACATTGTCTTGATTAATTAGCGGGGCATATATAAATCTATGTACGTTATATTTGTGGTATAACGGACTGTATATGTATAAGTATGTATATGCAGGTAAATGTATTTGTATGTATATATATGTGCATATGTGTACGTATTTTTATGTGTATATGTATGTATATGTGTGTTTGTATTTGTATATATGTGTATATATGTGTTTATGCATATGTATGTATATATATGTATGTATGCATGTGTGTATATGCATATGTATGTATATGTGTATGTATGCATGTGTGTATATATATGTATATATATGTATGTATGTGTATTATGTATGTGTATATATGTATGTATATATGAGTATATGTTTATATATATGTATGTGTGTATGTGTATGTATGTATATATATATGTGTATGCGTGTATGTATATATATATATATATATATATATATATATATATATATATATATGTATATCAATGACCGTCTTCAGTGTCATATCTACTTGAGCGCGTTAATTCGCTGACAGGATTAAATAAGTCATTTTCGGGCTCATGGAATTTAAGTGTCTGAAGGAGTGGCACTCATCTGATAAGACGTTGCAATCATATATATATATATATATATATATATATATATATATATATATATATTATCTACTATAATTATTATTAAATATTTGCAGACACTAGTGTTTCATCCTTTCGATTCGAACCCCGGCAACAGAAGTCATGTCTGGCCTCATTAACAAGGAAGAGAACCACTAGGCTACCGTCAACCGCTACAGATACAGTTGAAATTAAACATTTTTCTAAGTAAATACTTTTAATGTCAGTCAGAGTGATCTAATCACTATATGACGATATACGCGTATGAGCTAAGTTGACTTTATTACAATTGGAAGTGCTCAACAATAAGAAACAAGTTTCTTAAATCTTCTACATTACAATCTACTATAACAATTATAAAATGCCTACATACACTAGTGTTTCATACTTTAACGAATCATCAGCGCATTGTGTCACGATTAACGCCAGTCGAGAGATTGGAATATATATATATATATATATATATATATATATATATATGTATATATATATATATATATAGTCATCGACATACAGTTCTGTTTCAGTTGTATCACAACTCATCAGTGCCGCTAGACTAGCATCTCTCCCAAGCCAAGGATTGAACCTAGAACCGTCGTGTTGACAGTCGGCAGTTCTCCCACTCGACCATGGAATCGTCGGAATGTCTATTTAAATAGACACCCGCCACCACTTTTATAGTGCTCAAATCCCCTGTTCGTACTGTTCGTAAACAAACAAACAAATTTAATGTTAAAAAGCAAACACTAAATAAGTGTATATATATATATATATATATATATATATATATATATATATATCCACTTATTTAGTGGTCCTGGATATGACCTTAAACTATATCCAGTGGTTAGGCCCCAGCTTGCGGGCTTTGGGAGTGTGGAGCCACCCTTTAATTGCTATTGATCCCAGGTCCACTCTGACCCGTAGTGGTAGTACCTGTTAGGGTCCCAACTATGGGTTAAATAGAAACCGACTTGAAAACAACAAATATAGTCTATTAAAAAAAATTTTCTTCAATCTTTGTATTCGGCATTAAATAACCTGAAAAGGGTTGATATGCCGTAAAACAACCAATCATCAACCAACCAACCAACCAACCAACCAACCACTTATTTAGTGTTTCCTTTTTAACATAAAATATGTTTTTAACTCTGTTAACATGTTTTATTAACTATTTGTTCTTATATATATATATATATATATATATATATATATATATATTTATTTACCAGTGGTGAAAAAAAACCCGGACTAAAGTGCTCAATGTGTAGTCAGAGCAGTATATAGGAAATTTATTACTGTGAGTCCAGAATGAGTTTACAAATTGTTTCAACTAGAGGAAAATCCTCAAAGAGAGGAAAAATCCAACTAGCATCATCAGAATTCATAGATGGACTAAGTTATAAAGTCAAATAAAAATGGAAAGATCGTAGATAAAGGGGAGTTAGAAAAGAAGGGGGAGTGGTGGGGAGAGGACGTTGGAGTTTAAAGTAGTAGGAGTGTATTAAAAAAAGAGAGGGGTTTATAATTAAATATTAATTATGTGTAAATTCTTATATACGTGTTTTTTAACGGTTTAAACTTAAAAGACGCTACTTTTGTTGATAACGGCATAAGTAACAGTTAATTTAAAGGATCACCATGGCAACAGGTTGGAGAGTTAATGTTAGTGAAGGAACGGGTTGAAAATGGGGTTTAAAGTAATTTAGCCGGGCGGGGAGAGATTGAAAGATATTTATTGTTTATAAAATGGAAAGAAAAGGAAAATTAAGTTAATGAATTATACTTTACAGGTTTATTTTAATAGTGTAATGATATATATAATTAAATATAATAAATAAATTAGCCGGGCAGGTAGAAATAATACGTTACAGGTTTATTTTAATAAAATAAAATAAAATAAAATAGGTGAAGGAACGGGTTGAAAATGGGGTTTAAAGTAATTTAGCCGGGCGGGGAGAGATTGAAAGATATTTATTGTTTATAAAATGGAAAGAAAAAGAAAAGGAAAAATAAGTTAATGAATTATACTTTACAGGTTTATTTTGATAGTGTAATGATATATATAATTAAATATAATATATATATAAATAAATTAGCCGGGCAGGTAGAAATTATACGTTACAGGTTTATTTTAATGAAATAAAATAAAATAGGTGAAAGCTTAAGTAAGTAACTTAAATAATAGAAAAAAACATTTTTAATAAGTAACACACAAATATAAGCACACGCATAAATATGTAAACCCCATTTTCAACCTGTTCCTTCACTAACATTAACTCTCCAACCTGTTGCCATGGTGATCCTTTAAATTAACTGTTACTTATGCCGTTATCAACAAAAGTAGCGTCTTTTAAGTTTAAACCGTTAAAAAACACGTATATAAGAATTTACACATAATTAATATTTAATTATAAACCCCTCTCTTTTTTTAATACACTCCTACTACTTTAAACTCCAACGTCCTCTCCCCACCACTCCCCCTTCTTTTCTAACTCCCCTTTATCTACGATCTTTCCATTTTTATTTGACTTTATAACTTAGTCCATCTATGAATTCTGATGATGCTAGTTGGATTTTTCCTCTCTTTGAGGATTTTCCTCTAGTTGAAACAATTTGTAAACTCATTCTGGACTCACAGTAATAAATTTCCTATATATATATATATATATATATATATATATATATATATATATATATATATATATATATATATCAACGTCCCGAAAATATCCAGCTTAGCGTTTTCGTTTTTTGTTTTGATATTATTTAACAAATTTACATCTTAATTCTTTTGAAGTGGTTTATTAGATCCGAATCAGAACCGGTAAATCTATAATTTAAATACTTTATTTTGCGTTTAATTGTTTTTCATTTTATTTTTCATACATCATGCCTCCATGATATTTAATTTCATAATTTATCAAGTATTTTAGTCTTTTGATGTATTTGTAACTGTGTTCGAATCTATCGACCCGCGGCAATTATCATTTATTACAGTGATGCTTCAATATTAAACGCATTAAACAGGATGTCCGTAGGTAAACTATTTATTAATATATATATATATATATATATATATATATATATATATATATATATATATATATATATATATATATACGGGGGAAATGTAGTTCACCATTTATTTATACCAATCCTTTAAATTATGAAGCTCGATGTAACTACAGAGCACTTACCAAAAATGACAAAAGTCTAACTATTCAAAATTTCTAAATGTTGACCATCTTACTGCTTATTTCATTAAGACATCGACATACACAATTCTTTACAGCGTCTTTTCCGTAGCGCAAAATCATTCATTAATTATGTTGATACTTGGAGTTATTCGCTCTTTAGAACTGTGCATGTCAAATTACTCAAGGAAATAAACTGTCATATGGTCAACACCTTAACATTTTAGGAAACATATAATTCGCTCCAAATCTTGTACGTTCGCATTATCTTTTTTTTACTGTTACAGTATATGAAATTACGAATATTATTATATATATTCTCACTTGTCAATTATAATGTGTTTATAATATTCATTTAAGGAATATATATATGTATATACATATATGTATATATATACATACATATATATATATATATACATATATATACATATATATGTATACATATCTATATATATATAAATGTAACTCTTGGTTCGTTCGTAATTAATAGTCTAAATAACTAAATAAATGATTGCTTCGACATTTTGATATAATATGTTTACTGTACCCATGCATGTTTTTATATATCTCTTTTTAATTATAACATTATACTTAATTTTTCTATAATGAATAGGTGGTTTTCTTTGTACTGATAGGCTATTTTTTTATTTATTGACAATTATTTATCACCGCTTGCCGTCACGTGACCAATGTTTCCAATTTAGCGGTTTTTCCGCTAGATCTGGAGATTTCGTTTGCAATCTAGCGGGGAATTCTAGAAAATCTGGAGATATTTCGCACCCACACACCCACAATTTTAGATTAAAAAATAAAGAAAAGCGCTTGAAAATACTTTAAACCATAAAATAAACTCATTCATGCAAGTAAAAAAAGTAGCATTTATTGCTTTTGGTAACAATTATTTATTGATTATTTGTTTTTTTTTTCACCTTTTTTCGGCTAACCATTCTTAAATCTCGCTATAAAATCGATTTTTCCAAGTACATTTTAGGAGGGACATTCCAACATCAGTAGTTTAGTTTAAAATACGATCGAAGCAACCCCCTTAATTTAGAAGTATTAAGTCGAAAATTGTAAAAAACAAGAAACAACAGCAAAAAATAAAACTCACACCAAACACAAATTTAATTATCTACCAACCTAAATACTTTTAACATGCTAAAACAAGGGTTTTTGTTTTTTTAATTTTTCTAATTTCCAAATATGTTGTTCAAAGTGGATTTTACACACTGAATAAAAAAATAATAAACAAATGTCCGCTTATCGCTTAAGGAGTAAGGGGGCTTAATTTTTCAAAAGTTGTAAACAAATGACTAGGTGTATTAGAATTTTTGTAGGAATTTTTGACACCCCTAACACGAAACTGCGAATAAAATATAAAAAACTCTTTATTTCTCTTAAAAGTGTGTTGTTTATGTTCATTATGGATTATACTTCCAAAATAACTATTAAAGTTGTATAAAATGTAATAAAAATATTATTTTTTATTTTTTAAAAAACAGTAATGAAATTAATTGAATTTTACGAGCTCAGTATTTTCAATTTTTAAACTTTAAAAACCTATCAAAAGTTTTCTATTGATTATATTGTTACGATATTTTCAGGGTCAATGTGAAATTTTATGCTCTTTCCAATAAACCGAATATAATATTTTAGACAAACGTTTTTTTAATTCAATCCCCCCCCATTTTCAAATGTCTATTAAAAAGTAAATAATTAATTTATTCACCAAAGTGTTATATATCACAAATTGAAGATAAAAGATCAATAAATAATATATTCAAATTTAAAACAAAAAAGTAGTGTTTTTTAGAAATTTACCTGTGAAGTCCGAAGTTTAAAACCTTTTTTTTTTAAACACGTTGTTTTTTTGTTTTTTTTAATGAAACCATGGTCCTTGCTCCTTTAATTGAAAAAAGAATTAGGGCTTGAATTACATTTTTCGAGTAGCTATAAGCTTGGAAAGACGGGGTGGAATTATTCAATATTTTTCACGAAATTTCTGACACACCTAACAAATGACTTATCTACCACTAACCCTAAGTTCGAGTTGCACTCCCAAATTTAGAGTTAGTGATAGTCATATATTTTTATACACTTTTCCAAGAGTTAAGTCCCCAATGGTTAAACGACATGCAACCAGTTAATTGTTAGAAAGACAACTTTTGATAAAAGAAAGTAAATAAAAGTAACTTAAACACAGTTTCAGCACGTATAAAAGATACTTGACTTTTACTGCATTTGGTATCAGATATTTTTGTTATTGTTTACAATTTCTCGAATATTAATTATTTTACACAAATGATTGTGTTGTTCCTACTTACTTGCCCCCGTCAAGAGCCGTCATTCATGATTTTACTTATTTTTACTAATTTAAGACGTTTATTTTATTTAATTGTAAGCATGAACCAACTTTTTAAGATGCAGCATATGCTAGCACTTCAGCGAAATTTACTGTATTTATTTTTTAGCAAACATTAATAACAGAAAGTTTTCCACTTTATTTATTTTTGCATAATTAATGATGGAAGTATGTTTTCTGTGTTTCTTAACATCTGTTGAAAAAAATAATTTGTACAGTCTCTTGAAAAAAAAATCAAATTTTTCTCTACTTTCACCTACCATTTACAGTGTTCATATAAAGCATTCATCTGTTCTTTTTATAATAAAAATTCCGTTTTCAAAAAGAAACGTTTACTGCCAAATTTCTTTATAAAAAAGGTGCAAGTTTTTCTGCAAAAAACCTCAAAAAAACTATCACCTAACAATTTATGGTAAAAATTTAATTCTCTTTGGGGGGAAAAACAACAACATTTATTGATAAAAAAATGCAAAAAATAATAAAAGTAAATAAATGAACAAAATGCAATTTTTCTTGAGGAATGTGCTCCATTTTAACAAACTGAGCCACAGCAACGCGTAGCCGGTACAGCGAGTATATATATATATATATATATATATATATATATATATATATATATATATATATATATATATATATATATATATATATATATAATGGCGCATAGATGAAACTGTAAACGAAAATTTACATGTAAAATTTATTTTTCGACCAAATACCTCAGATAAACATGATAAATAATTCCTTATGGCGCAGAGTTTCAAAATATATTCAGATTTCAACGATTTAAATCCCAAATAAGTACTGAGTTTTTTTGAAAAAGACATATTTGTTTATTAAAATTAAATTCGATGTTTCGGTTCATAACAGAGTCTTTTTCGGGAAGATTCTAATGTTCATGCATACACACACATACATACACACACATACACACACATATATATATATGTGTGTATATATATATATATATATATATATATATATATATATATGTGTGTGCATTAAATTCTGTCTGTTACACGCTGGTTGTAATGTCTGACACGTTCTCAGATGTTGATAAATATAGATATTTTTAATTTCCTATAAAGTTTAAAGAATCAAATTTTGAATTTTGAATTCTAACTATAACAGTGCTCTCAATTAAACTGGATTTTCTATTATTTTACATATATGAGCGCAGTTGACGCTTCATATTGTATTTGACATAGAAACGTCTATCTTTATCAAAACCCAACGACGTGCCAGGCATTACCATCGGTATAACACGTAAAGGAAAAATATACATACATCTTAATTTTCCTGAAGAATAATCCTTTGTAGGTCGAAAATCCTAAATTAATTTTAATATATAAATATATGTATTAATAAAAAATCCTGTCGTAGTTTGGTTTTTTCAACTGATAATTTTTTAAGTTTACGCACACAAGCACACACTCACACACACACAATATATATATATATATATATATATATATATATATACTTTAACTGATATTTGGAAATACTTCCAGATTACAGCTTGTATAATATTGTAAAATTAAAGTCCATATAAATAATAGTATCAATATTTATAAAGCAATAACAGTCAGATAAAAAGCTCAATATATGAGATAGAGCAATAATATAAATGAAAATTTGGAATTAAAGTATGTAAATAAAAAATCCGACAAATATATTACTCGATAAGAAATACAAAAAATATTCTTGTTTATCTTAATCTATGGATGTTCATTTTATTTTGCTAAAACCATTTTTTCTGATGAGATGAGCCATGTTTTGATTATCTGTGAATCAAGGAAAATCTTTAATTTTTTATATTCTTTGTTGAAAAATAAATTAGTCCTAATTTTTTAAAAATTTAATTCCAAATTTTCACTTAAAACACTAGCGTGTAAAAAATGGTTGCTAAAAATGAATAATTATTACTTAATTATAATTATCAAGCCTCTTTTAAGAATACTTAAAAATGGCGAATGCCTGGGGAATTATAACTAAAGCAATAGTCAACTAAATGTCTATACAATGTTCACGACTGCGGAATTATAACTAAAGCAATAGTCAACTAGCGTCTACGCAATGCTCACGACTTCCGCTCGTGCGAACATTCCTAGATTACCTAATGTATTAGCCCGGATTCAGTGGTTTAATAGTTCTTAATTCCTTTCATTTCCGTGGAAATTGTTTGGTGGCTCTGAGGAAGAGGCCCGATAAATGGAGTAAAAGGTGGCTTCGTAGCTGGGTTCGAATCTCATGACCGGCAGAAATTATTAGACTACACTGATGATTGCGTAAGCATGAAACACTAGTGTTAATATATATATATATATATATATATATATATATATATATATATATATAGTCATTCACATACAGTACTGTTCCGCTGTTTCACAGCTCATCAGTGCGGCTAGACAGGCAACTGTCTAAAGCAACTATATATATATATATATACAGAGAGAGAGAGAGAGAGAGAGAGAGAGAGAGAGAGAGAGAGAGAGAGAGAGAGAGATTTATATATAATAATGCATATAAGCGCCCACGATTTATTTGTATGTACATAAATGATGATTTAAGCGTTGTCTGCGACGAGCGGGTGTGGATTAAATACACAATTGAGGAGAAATATTTACGGCACTGATTCGTGGTCGAATGGTTAGAGCTGTCAACACGACAGTTGTATGCTGGATCCACGGCTGGGAAAGGTGTGTATCTAGCCGTACTGATGAGTTGTGATACAACGAAACAGTACTGTATGTGGATGATATATATATATATATATATATATATATATATATATATATATATTCGGCTGGATGTATTATTAGGTTGGTGCAAAATTAATGTTTATTTTACATGAAGATGAACTTCAGAAAACAACATTATTTTTGCACCAACCTAATATATACCTCTTGTTGCTTTGCTATCTATTATTTAGCTTCACACTTAATAAACTGAAACATTATTTACCATGATTAACTGTATAATACGAGCTTCACTCAACTTGTTTAACATCAAATTTAAATCATAATATAACGTGAACATGTTTGATTTCCATCTCCCTTCCGGATCAAGTACTTTTCTTCACTTGCTTTCTTGCCGACGACAAACCATTACATCTATATATCGATAATTGATTACATCCGTTTGAAAAGTGTCGCTTCCAACTGATCTTTTCACTGTTCTACTTAGCCTCAGCTGACGACTCTGCTGGTTTCTATTCAACGATTCCTCCCACAGTTGCCATTTCAGATTGTTGCAAGGAGAATTCAACCGCGAAGAAGGTCAACATATCCCATCAGCCATCATGCCAGCACAGGATTAACTTTTACCGTCTACCTCCCCCCAACCGCGATATTTCTAAATAAAAACGCATCAATTTTTCTCTCTCGTCGATTCCTCTGCCTCCGTCTGCTGAGATCAGTATGAGCCTTGCAGGGTATCGATCTGGTTTTGCTGGTTGCTTGTCTATCTGGTGTGTGTGTGTGTGTGTGTGTGTGTGTGTGTGTGTGTGTGTGTGTGTGTGTGTGTGGAATCTTGATTATTTAGAAGCGCCCCGGTCACGACCACAGAATCTGTTATCGAAGCTGACTGCGATAATGAGATGCCACGTAACTGCGACACCAAACCTCACCAAGCTTCCAACCCACAAAATCCTATCAATTCTCAGACTACAAGACACAGGGCTCACCGGTGCGGACATGTTTGGTTGGCTTCTGATCACAGACAAGTTTTTGTTGTATTTCCTAGCCTGTAATGAGTTTCCGACGAAGTCGTGAATAGGGAAGGGTTTAAGTGTGGAGGGGATATTATATTTTACTACAAAATTGAACATACAATAAGTTTCGGAGTAGATCTCCGTGTTCATATCGACTGTCAGCGCCACCTAGCGGAGGAGGTCTAACGAACATATAAATCTTTGGGGAAGATAGATTTGATAATCTTGTTAAATGTTGATCAACTAAGAAAAGATGGTAGTTGAAAGACAGAAAGGTGACCAAGACGTGTTGAGTTGCAGGCTTTTATGTGAATGGCTACAATGTGACCAGAAGTGACCGAAGCCATCGGTCACTTGGTTTAAATTGACTTTGGTTGATTCGAGTATTGAGGTCTTGTGTTTCCAGATGCATTTATCTATTCTTTAAGAATAAGGTGTTTGTTATCAGAACTGGGTAGTCGTAAGTCCTAACTGCTTAGAAATGCACTATATATTTAAAAAAAAACACAGCATTTTAATGTTTGTTAATCCGTCAACTAAATATTTAGATCTTAATCTTACTAGAAAGGATACCGACGTTGCTCGGGATTAAATGATCATCAACGAATGTTTTTACATTCCACTATTTGTATTGTCGTTCAAATCGGCGAAATCGTCCATTTCTCAATCAAATCAACTGATTGCTTGTTTTAGTAAAGGATCCATTGCTCTTCACCTAGAGAAAGCTTCACATGCCTCCCCGCTGTGATATAGTCCAGAATACATTCCAGTTTTCATTGCACTGTAGAGAATCTATTGTTGATTTTATAAAATTATTTTTATATACAATGGGTTGAATTAAAGTTTAAAATGCAAAAAAAATAAGTATCATGAGTCAGCTGTGTTTTAAACAGAAATATTCAGTTCGAACGCTACCCAATTATATAAAAACCCTCTTTTGTTTTGATATGTCTGGCCTTTCTGCTTGTGCCGTGATAATTGCTTGGATTTAAGTTTAAACTGAAAAAGTCAAGTATCATATTTCAATTGTGGTTTCAACAAAAACATTCATTTTGAATGCTCCCCTGCCATATCAAAGAACATGATGTTGATTTTATATGCATCACCTTCCTGTTTGCGTGGTAATAAAACTTCTCAAATTCATTTGTGATGCTAGTCTTTATAGTGCTAACTTTGGTTAAAAATCCCCTGGTTATCCTTTCCTAGGGTTGTTTCGATTATCGATAATCGATACTTATCGAAGCCATTCTAATACAGAGCCTATCTAAGAACACTGCCAGATAAGTAAGGTTAATTGGCGGGAAGTTTAATAAAAATCGGTAAAGCAGTTTCGGAGTCCATAGAAAACAAACTAACACATAAAAACACACACAAACACAGAGAGATAAAGTTCCTTTTATATAAAAGTAGATATAACATGAAATTTTATACGAATCATATCTTTAGGATTTTGAACCCACTAGTTCTCAGGAGGGTCATCATCAGTGATTGCTCACTGATAATAAAGGTTAGTGTTCCCTGGAATATGAGTGATGAAAAGCATCCCTATTATTATTATTATTATTATTATTATTATTATTATTATTATTATCATTGTTATTAGCAGCGGGACCTGTGGAAATTATACAATGGACTCATTCATATTTAATATATTGATGTTGGCATTTTGTAGATGTTCAGCATAAATGGAGACGCTCTGATATTATTGTAGCTCTTTTGTAAAAATTGAAAAAAGTATTTATCTAAGCTAACAGGGATTCCTGGCATAGCCCGGTCGTAAAATACGTTTAAATATGATATTTAATATTCTTGCAGATTTCGTATATATTATTATGGAGTTAATCTTCTATCGATTTTTATATATTATAAAGTTGTGATTTCAATATATAGATATATAAGTTGTGATTTCAATATATATATATATATATAATAATTATTAATTATGTATATATATACATAATTAATAATTATTTCAATATATATATAATAATTAAGTATTATGTATATATATATATATATATATATATATACATAATTAATAATTATTTCAATATATATATATAATTATAAATTATGTATATATATATATATATATATATATATATATATATAGGACTATCCACTTATCTTGTGCTTCCTTTTATTAAATTAAATGTTTTTAACTCTTTTTCAAGATGTCTTTTAACATGTTTTATTAATCATTTGTTCATATATATATATATATATATATATATATATATATATATATATATATATATATATATATATATATAATTAATAATTATTACGCGCATAAAAGTAAGTCATGGATGTTTCAGAGTTTACTCCTTATCCGTATAGCTATGGGTCGTCGCACGCATGAAATATGCAATACTGACGACCTAACCGTATGTGCCACGGCGCAATCCTGGGTTCGATCCTATGTCGGAGCACGTCACTGATTAGATGAAGTACATCGAAACCCACTTTGTGTCTGGCGTAACTACCGTAGTTGTATAGGACGCATGACTTGTCACATAGTAGAATGTAGAACAAGATAATAGCCAATGGATATCGCCGTGGCCCATACGGTTAGGTCGTCAGTATTGCACACGTACGTTTTACTTTTTATTACCGTATCTTTCTGTTAATTGCATTATTGTTTCAGCTACCCGGCCGTTTTTTTTTGGTCGTCTGTAGCTTCCTCAGACTTTTACAGAAATGTTCGTTATGATGGGACAATAATGTAACTTAACAGAAAGATACGGCAATAAAAAATAAAACGCATATTTGCTCTACAACAGTATTGGGCACTCTCTTCAGGTTTTTATTAATTACCATTTCTACTAAATATATATATATATATATATATCCACATTACTTGGGTACATCAGTTTGAATCGAAACACACACACACACATACACATACACACACACACACATATATATATATATATATATATATATATATATATATATATATATATATATATATATATATGTGTGTGTGTGTGTGTGTGTGTGTGTGTGTGTGTGTAACTTGAGTTCCTTCAGCCATAATCGAAACCGAAACCAAAACTTATGAAGAATTCTTGGTAAATTATTTATTACAAGAAATGGAAATCCATAACAACTAAACAACAATCACTCGGATGTAAACGTGACATACAAAATAAATAACACGCACGCTATCCTATTGATATGTACATTATCATTATTTACTCAATAGTGTTCTTCACAGAAATTATCATCAGTAATTCACTGACAAAAAACATGGTGTTCCATGGAGTAGTATTGAGTCACCGTTTTTCAAGGTTCAAGGCGTCTCGAGGATACATTTTACTGAGATTTACATGTTGACAGTGAGAAAACATCGTGGAGATTATCGATGTTCATAAATAGAATTTGGGTCCGAATGACAATGTCCCCCCCCCCCCTTAAATCTCCTGTACAGCCTTTTGGATAAGCAGCGAATATCACTTGCATTATCGCAACCCGATTATAATCTTGGGATCGAGATTCACCACGGATGGGTTACGACGCATTACTTCGAAGGAGGAAGTGTACAGGGAATATTAATTCCACAAGCGATCTCCACCCACGTGTTTATCTCGGCAAAGAGAGAAATATCAACGTTAGTTTCTGCAATTTTTATGTTATTTTACAAGGAATGTCACCCCCCCCATATTGAACGTCCGGTATTCTGAAATATTCATTTCGTGCTAAGCAAGCTTTATAATTTTGTAATTTTGAATTTTGAATTTTTGAGATGTGAATGCGTGTGTTATGTTTAGTAATCGGACTATTAGTCTCATCTTGGGTGTTATTAGCACAACGTTTCGGTCGCTGCAAGCTGCGACCTTCTTCGCGTGTTGAGAATATGCTGCTTTTCCAACTAAGGAAAAAGAGGGTTGGCTCTGCATTACAAGCATTCGAATCGTTTGTTTGAGGTTTGGTTCGTAGATCATAAAGAAGTTTCAATCATCAGGGGTCACTAAGACATTTGTTAAAAGATTTTCTATGGCTCAATTTTTCGGGATATCTATACTAATTTTTAATATTAGTAAAAAAAAAGTGTTTTACGAAACAGAGGATTGATGCCCATGCGTATTTTTTTTTTTTTTTTTTTTAAAATACGATGTAAAGGGGGGCAACTCTAAGAAAAAAGAGCTGTTTGTTATTGTGAATTTACCTCCCTTGGGATGGGCAAATATCATGTTTTCTTTTCCTATGATTTTCTAATTAAAGGCGTCCAAATGCAGCTTAGATCTATGCTGGGATGACTAATCAACTTCGCTGATCTAACGAGAAACAGTCTGCTAACGTGATTATGTTGTTTAAAATTTATATCTCGATGTTTTTCTTTGTAATTTGAGTAACAATAACCACCTTCATAGTTTCAATATTCCTTATCATTCTCTACCAGGATAGATCCGGATTGCTACTCTTCAATGACCATTCCGTTTTCTGGTATTGTATCAGTCCATATATAATAGGATTTCTGACAGTTTTAGCTGACTTGGATTCGTCTAATGTCTTAAAAATATCGGCTTATATATTTTTTTGCTCCCTACTTTTAAAATAAATGTCACTTTTACAATAGGTATCATCTTGACGTTTCTAATTTTTTGAGATGACGATTTGTTATTCGCATTATTTGGATCTATCTGGCTACTGATCTCATCTTGAGTGTGATTTCACAATCAAGATGAGAACAGTAGTCCGATGAATCCAAATATATTTTCTTGCTTAAAATATTATATATCATATCAGGGCGATTGATGGTAGAGTTTTCGTGTGTTAATTATCATATACACAGCGTTTTTACCCTAACAGTATGCATAGAAGGGTAGTACGAGAAATCGTTCGCAGATGTTTTAGAGCCGAGTGAAAAATTTTGACACCACAAAAACGTTGTTTAATGGGGAGAGGATATTGTCGATATTGAAAAGATGTTAGCTTCTTTTATTATGTTTTAAAAAGGCCGAAACAGTAAAGAAAATTCACGGAGGCTTTTGTAAAATTTTCATAACTGAAACAAGGGAAAATTTTAAATTATTCAGTCATAAAAACCCGTATCCCGGAATTTCCCAAAGAATTTGACGGAGCTGAGAAGCACAATCCCAAGAAATTAATTAGCTGCAAAAACCAGAAAAAGTAATTTTCAAATTCAATATTGAAGGTGAAAGTATATATATATATATATATATATATATATATATATATATATATATATATATATATATATATTTATTTATTTATTTATTAGTGGCTGGGCAAGGCCATAGGGGGAACAACCAAGCAAAACAATCCGACAATACAGTCCTGTTTCGTTGTCTAACAACTCACCAGTGCCGTTAGACACGCACCTATCTCTAGCCGAGAATTGAACCTAGAACCATAGCGTTGATAGTTAGCAGTTCTATCGATTGACCCACGGGAGTGATTCCTGCAAATAACTTCGCCAAATATCTACTTTAAACAAACATCCGCCCACCACTTTTATAAATACTAATTTGGGCATATTTTATTGGTTTAAAAACATAGGTTCTTTTTAACCAATTACCATAAAATTTTAACCATAGAATAGTATTATAATCTTCTAAAAGCCTGCACATTTTCATGTAGTTTCTACCAATAGAACCAAAGATATAAGCATTTCAATATTCAATTTGGTGACGAGTATAGATATATCCATATATAGATATAGTACTTTGGGGGGCAATTTTATAAGTTTCAAAACTCGAAAACTACTTACCAGAATTTTACAAATGCAAGCTCGTTAGAAAGTTTATGACCGGAATTGTGTGGTGGGCTATGTGAAATTTGCCCTTAAGGTCGCACATTATTGTTTCAAGAAGTGGGAGATCACTTTCCAATATTAATTTAATGTAAAATGAGCACCCTCTTATGGCCATCTCGGCTATAAGGTGGATGTTCATTTTACGTTAGCTTAATATAAAACAGTAATCATTCACTTTATAATTTCTTCATGTCTTTGAAACTACTAGTTTCCTTGGATTTTTACTATTATTTTCGTATTCAGCACTCGAAAACCTATGATAGTGGTAATTTTAAAGAATATTTCTCGGATGGAAAAATACTTCACCTTTACTAATACTTCAATCATAGTCATTATTTTCCTAGTTTTGCACATGAATTACAAAATATCTGATATTTCCCCAAAATCTCTAGCCTTGATGGAGCGGAGATAAAACTTGCTGCTATGGTTTCAAATGATCTGAAATAGCATGTTATATTTTCCCTCTTTGGTTTGAATATCTCAAATAAGTTTCACAGTGTATATAGCTTATTTGATACTGGAGATACTCATAATCGTACTTTATGTACAAAAGAGAGGAGATATAACATATGAGAAATATTTGGAATCAAGTCTCCTCTTGCTGTTATTTCAGATCATTTGAAACCATAGCAGCGAGTTTTTGCCTCCCCTCCATCAAGGCCAGGGCATATTCATTTATTAAATATGAATATAAAAAAATAAGTAAATTCCAATCTTAAAAAAAATAGAGATACGAGTTAGAAAAGCAACTTTTTTTAGAAAGGATGAAAAGTGTTCCACAAAATATTTTATAATCTTAAAAAATTGACGAACACAGTTTAATTTGAAAATTATCAGCTTTCTAAAGCGCACTTCCACAAAATTTACAAGGTATAAAAAGTTTACTTAAATTGAATTTTAAATGATATTGGATTTATTTTATGTTATGCGCATTATTTTTGGACTTTATTTGTTGAGTTGAAAATTATATATCTATGTCATTAATTTGTACACTGATAAATTAATTTTTTTAAGTGAAACTAAATGTACGTAACATGATATAATCCGCTAATAATCCCCCAGAAAACTATAAGGAACTTATAGTAGTAAGTTTTATGAACTTTGGACGCGGCATAAAAATCGGAGAGTGCTTGTTCAATCTAGTTAAAAAATATGTTATAAAATAACTTTTTCATTTCAATTATTTATGACAATACAAATACCAGATTAATCAAGGATTGCACTATGGTACATAAGCACGAGAACCCAAACGAGTCATTAAATTATAATTACTAATTATAATAACACAGATTTGTTTTACATGAGACTGAAATAAAAAGAACAAATACATTAAATCTACAGGTCAACTAAGAGATTCTTTAAATTAAAGACAAAACCTAATTTGCGTCGATATAAAACATGATAAAAGCAGAATTTTATTTACTCCAAATTCTTACGATGACCTTGCTTTTTACCTACCTGGATAAGTTGTTTTTTTTTTGGGGGGGGGTGCACATGTTTTGAATCGTCTATTTAATTAGAACACAATTAGTGACGAGTTGGTACGTCAGAACAACTAGATGGCCGACATTCAAACATTCAACTGAGAAGTCTTTATGAAAACAATGAACATAGAAACCAAACGTATACCTTTTTTTAATTTTCTTTTACATAGGCATCACCATAGGCATAGGTAAATTTGATAACTTATATGGAACGGCTCACCAAGAACTTATTTACGTTAGACTTGAAGACAACCATATTGTAGTCAGCCGGAAAGCAGGAAAACGGGAGACAATTCCACAGGCGTGCAGTTCTAAGAAAGAAGCTTTGTTCATGGAATCTACGTTTAGGTTTAGGCACATATAAAGAGTGGGGGAAATTATTGATAGTGTTTACAGCTAGACGAATGTTTCTTGTGAAAGTTTGGCGAGGGGGGACCATAGATTGAAGCTCAGACGAACACTTTCCATGAAAATAACGATACATCAGAGACAAACTCGCAACATCTCTTCTGTGAGATAGAGGTTGCAAGGAAGAGAAAAGGACATCTCCTACGAGGCTACGAAGTCTATTTTGAACTCTATCAAGGCAGGCCAAGTCCTTTCTAGCAGCTCCTGCCCAAATGTGGCAACAGTATTCCATCCTTGGACGTTGTCGGCAGTGTTGATTTTTTTTTATAACTCTGCAATTCGACATTATTTTCGAAACAAAACTTTAAAATATGAAACTATGTCTATTTGTCATGTATTTGACTTAAAAAAAAATCTTTTATGTTTGTTGTCTTCTCAGCCAAATACCTAAGAAAGTTTTAAAGTTCCTTCTGGAAAATCTGAAACTTTCCATTTTATCCGATATATTCATTTTGTTTTAAAATTTTTCGAATATTTTATGAATATATGTTTGATTATTGAATACCCTTTTCTTTTCCCAACTAATTTCAAAACAATTTCTCAAATTCCATAATTTTTCTCTTCCGTAAATCTAATATAAGCTTAAACTATTTTTACACAACTGTAGCGTGACCTACTTTAATATAAGCCCTTTTTCTGAAGAATGACGTCATGTTTGGAGTCATATAGATATGACTCAAAATATGACGTCGGGCTGTCAAAAATAACGGATTTGACATTATTTTATTTACGATTTTCTTTATATTTTTCTTATAAGAGTCAATCTTTCTTCGAGTTTTAGAAATTATTTTTTTTTATGAATATAAGAAGATGCAATTAACTTTTGTATTATTTCCATCAATCATAAAACCATAACTTTTCTGTTGAAACAAACAAATTATGCATCTTTATGATTTGTACTAATAAATATAGATAATTAATTTTTTCACATATATAGTTTTCACTCTAAGAACACACCATAATATTCTACAGATATTTACGCATTTCTGTGTATGAAAGTCTTTAAACTATGGTATTAGATCTCAAGCAAAATGAAAGAACTAAGAGATAGGCACCGTCTTTTTTTCAATAAAGCTTATTTACACTAAATAAATTATTTTAGTCACATAAATTATTTGATGAAATGAGTTCCAACATTGCTTCTAATCTTTTTATTTACTAAAACCATGTTTTTAAAATAAATAAGTGTATCTATGGAGAAAACGTACCGAGCTAATTTCCGATAGTATTTCTAACTCAAATTCTAGTTTTACGGAAACTTTTGTTTATTAAATTGTTAGGTGAATGTGCAAAATACTTACAAAACACCCTTGCCTCCCCATGTTTTGAAATGTTTTCAACTAATGACCTTATAATTTCTAGAACGGCACTTTCTCTGCGTAAGTACTTTAATAATAAATAAAACAAGGCATAACATCGTACACCTGAAACGACGAAATGAAAACTGTTGAAATCGATCGTTATGAACTTGAGCTATAGCTTTTTTATTTTTTATAGCTAGCACTTAATTGTTTATAACGAGGGTCATTTTATTTTTCCGGCAGAGTTTGTATTCAAACATAATTTTCAAATTGATTTCAACGAGATTGTTATTATTTTTCCCTCTAAAACATAGTTTAAATATATTGCTCTGAGGTATTCAACGTAAAGAAAGTTAAAAGATAAAAATCTTTACTATAATAATAAAAAAAATCCTTTACTATAATAATAAAAAAAACCTTTACTATAATAATAAAAAAATCCATTACTATAATAATAAAAAAATCCTTTATTATGATAAAAAAAAATCCTTTACAATAATAATTAAAAAAATCCTTTACTATAATAATAAAAACATCCATTACTATAATAATAAAAAAATCCTTTACTATAATAATAAAAAAAAACCTTTACTATAATAAAAAAAATATCCTTTACTACAATAATAAAAACAACCTTTACTATAATAATAAAAAAATCCTTTACTATAATAATAAAAAAATCCTTTACTATAATAATAAAAAAAATCCATTACTATAATAATAAAAAAATCCGTTACTATAATAATAAAAAAATCCTTTACTATGATAATAAAAAAATCCTTTACTATAACATTAAAATAAATCCTTTACTATAATAATAAAAAACCTTTACTATAATAATAAAAAAATCCTTTACTATAATAATAAAAAAATCCTTTACTATGATAATAAAAAAATCCTTTACTATAACATTAAAATAAATCCTTTACTATAATAATAAAAAACCTTTACTATAATAATAAAAAAATCCTTTACTATAATAATAAAAAACCTTTACTATAATAATAAAAAAATCCTTTACTATAATAATAAAAATATCCTTTACTATAATAATAAAAAAAGCCTTTACTATAATAATAAAAATATCCTTTACTATAACAATAAAAAAACCTTTACTTTAATAATAAAAAAAATCAATTACTATAATAATAAAAAAACCTTAACTATTACAATAAAAAAATCATTTACTATAATAAAAAAAATCCTTTACTATAATAATAAAAAAATCCTTTACTATAATAATAAAAAAACCTTTACTATAATAATAAAAAAATCCTTTACTATAATAATAAAAAAAACCTTAACTATAACAATAAAAAAATCCTTTACTATAATAAAAAAAATCCTTTACTATAATAATAAAAAAATCCTTTACTATAATAATAAAAAAAATCCTTTACTATAATAATAAAAAAATCCTTTACTATAATAATAAAAAAATCCTTTACTATAATAATAAAAAAAACCTTTACTATAATAATAAAAAAATCTATTACTATAATAATAAAAAAATCCTTTACTATAATACTACAAAAATCCTTTACAATAATAATAAAAAAATCCTTTACTATAACAATAAAAAATACTTTACTATCATAAAAAAAAATCCATTACAATAATAATAAAAAAAAACTTTACTATAACAATAAAAAAATCCTTTCCTATAATAAAAAAATCCATTACTATAATAATAAAAAATCCTTTATTATAATAATAAAAACATCCTTTACTATAAAAATAAAAAAAATCCATTACTATAATAATAAAAAAATCCTTTACTATAATAATAAAAAAATCCTTTACTATGATAATAAAAAACCTTTACTATTATAATAAAAAAAATCCTTTACTATAATAATAAAAAAACTTTACTATAATAATAAAAAATCCTTTACTATAATAAAAAAAAACTTTACTATAACAATAAAAAAATCCTTTACTATAATAAAAAAAATCAATTACTATAATAATAAAAAAATCCTTTATTATAATAATAAAAACATCCTTTACTATAAAAATAAAAAAAATCCATTACTATAATAATAAAAAAATCCTTTACTATAATAATAAAAAAATCCTTTACTATACAAATAAAAAAATCCATTACTATAATAATTAAAAAACTATTTACTATGATAATAAAAAAAATCCTTTACTATAATAATAAAAAAATCCTTTACTATAATAATAAAAAAAATCCTTTACTATAATAATTAAAAAACTATTTACTATAATGATAAAAAAATCCTTAACTATAATAATAAAAAAAACCTTTACTATGATAATAAAAAAACTTTACTATAATAATAAAAATATCCTTTACTATAATAATAAAAAAATCCTTTACTATAATAGTAAAAAAATTCTTTACTATAATAACAATTAAAAATCTTTTACTATAATAATAAAAAAATCCTTTACTATAATAATAAAAAAAACCTTTCCTATAATAATAAAAAAACCTTTACTATAATAATCAAAAAATTCTTTACTATTATAATAAAAGATCCTTTACTATAATAATAAAAAAATCCTTTACTATAATAATAAAAAATCCTTTACTATAATAAGAAAATCCTTTACTATAATACTAAACAATCCTTTACTATAAAAATAAAAAAAACCTTTACTATAATAATAAAAAAATCCTTTACTATAATAATAAAAAAATCCTTTACTATAATAATAAAAAAATCCTTTACTATAATAATAAAAAAATCCTTTACTATAATAATAAAAAATCCTTTACTATAATAATAAGAAAATCCTTTACTACATTAATAAAAAAAACCTTTACTATGATAATAAAAAAAATCCTTTACTATAATAATAAAAAATCCTTTACTATAATAATAAAAAAAACCTTTACTATAATAATAAAAAATCCTTTACTATGATAATAAAAAAACCTTTACTATAATAATAATTTAAAAATTCTTTACAATAAGAATAAAAAAAACCTTTACTAAAATAATAAAAAAAACCTTTACTATAATAATAAAAAAATCCTTTACTATGATAATAATTTAAAAATTCTTTACAATAAGAATATAAAAAATCCTTTACTATAATAATAAAAAAAACCTTTACTATAATAATAAAAAAATCCTTTACTATGATAATAAAAAAACCTTTACTATAATAATAATTTAAAAATTCTTTACAATAAGAATAAAAAAATCCTTTACTATAATAAAAACAATCATTTACTATAATAATAAAAAATTCTTTACTATAATAAAAAAAAAATCCTTTACTATAATAATAAAAAAATCCTTTACTATAGTAATAAAAAAATCCTTTACTATAATAATACAAAGATCCTTTACTATGATAATAAAAACATCCTTTACTATGATAATAAAAAAAATCCTTTACTATAATAATAAAACATCCTTTACTATAATTATAAAAAAATTCTTTACTATAATAAAAAAAAAATCTTTACTATACTAATAAAAAAATCCTTTACCATAATAATAAAAAATCCTTTACTATAATTATAAACAATTCCTTTCCTATAATAATAAAAAAATCCTTTACTATAATAATAAAAATCCTTTACTATGATAATAAAAAAGCCTTTATTATAATAATAAAAATCCTTTACTACATTAATAAAAAATCCTTTACTATAATAATAAAAAACCTTTACTATAATAATAAACAAATCCTTTACTATAATAATAAAAAAAAACTTTTACTATTATAATAAAAAATACTTTACTATAATATTAAAAAAATCTTTTACTATAATAATAAAAAATCGTTTACTATAATAATAAAAAATACTTTACTAAAATAATAAAAAAATCCTTTACTATAATAATAAAAAACATCCTTTACTATGATAATAAAAAAATCCTTTACTATAATAATAAAAAAAATTCTTATACTATAATAATAGAAAAACATCCTTTACCATGATAATAAAAAATTCCCTTACTATAATAATAAAAAAAATCTTTACTATAATAAAAAAAAAATCCTTTACTATAATAATAAAAAATTCCTTTACTATAACAATAAAAATCCTTTACTATAATAATAAAAAAATCCTTTACTATAATAATAAAAAAAATCCTTTACTATAATAATAAAAAAATCCTTTCCCATAATAATAAAAAAAATCCTTTCCTATAATAGTAAAAAATTCCTTTACTATAATAATAAAAAAATCCTTTACTATAATAATAAAAAAATCCTTTACTATAACAATAAAAAATCATTTACTATGATAATAAAAAATTCCTTTCCAGTAATAATAAAAAAAAATCCTTTACTATTATAATAAAAAATCCTCTCCTATAATAATAAAAAATACTTTACTATAATAATAAAAAATTCCTTTACTATAATAATAAAAAATCCTATACTATAATAATAAAAGAATCCTTTCCTATAATAATAAAAAAAATCCTTTCCTTTAATAATAAAAAAATCCTTTACTATAACAATATAAAATCATTTACTATGATAATAAAACATTCCTTTACTATAATAATAAAAAAATCCTTTACTATAACAATAAACAACAATTTACTATAATAATAAAAAATCCATGTACTATAATAATAAAAAAATCCTTTACTATAATAATAAAAAATTTTTTTACTATAATAATAAAAGTTCCTTTACTATAATAATAAAAAAACCTTTACTATAATAATAAAAAAATCCTTTACTATAATAATAAAAAAACCTTAACTATAACAATAAAAAAATCCTTTACTATAATAAAAAAAATCCTTTACTATAATAATAAAAAAATCCTTTACTATAATAATAAAAAAAATTCTTTACTATAATAATAAAAAAATCCTTTACTATAATAATAAAAAATCCTTTACTATAATAATAAAAAAAACCTTTACTATAATAATAACAAAATCTATTACTATAAAAATAAAAAAATCCTTTACTATAATACTACAAAAATCCTTTACAATAATAATAAAAAAAATCCTTTACTATAACAATAAAAAATACTTTACTATCATAAAAAAAAATCCATTACTATTATAATAAAAAAAACTTTACTATAACAATAAAAAAATCCTTTACTATAATAAAAAAAATCCATTACTATAATAATAAAAAAATCCTTTATTATAATAATAAAAACATCCTTTACTATAAAAAAAAAAAAAATCCATTACTATAATAATAAAAAAATCCTTTACTATAATAATAAAAAAATCCTTTACTATGATAATAAAAAAACCTTTACTATAATAATAAAAAAAATCCTTTACTATAATAAAAAAAAACTTTACTATAACAATAAAAAAATCCTTTACTATAATAAAAAAATCCATTACTATAATAATAAAAAAATCCTTTATTATAATAATAAAAACATCCTTTACTATAAAAATAAAAAAAATCCATTACTATAATAATAAAAAAATCCTTTACTATAATAATAAAAAAATCCTTTACTATACAAATAAAAAATCCATTACTATAATAATTAAAAAACTATTTACTATAATAATAAAAAAATCCTTTACTATAATAATAAAAAAATCCTTTACTATAATAATAAAAAAAATCCTTTACTATAATAATTAAAAAAACTATTTACTATAATGATAAAAAAATCCTTTACTATAATAATAAAACAAACCTTTACTATGATAATAAAAAAACCTTTACTATAATAATAAAAATATCCTTTACTATAATAATAAAAAAAACCTTTACTATAGTAATAAAAAAACCTTTACTATGATAATAAAAAAAACCTTTACTATAATAATAAAAAAACCTTTACTATAATAATAAAAAATCCTTTTCTATAATAATAAAAAAATCCTTTACTATAATAATAAAAAAATCCTTTACTATAATAGTAAAAAAATTCTTTACTATAATAATAATAAAAATCTTTTACTATAATAATAAAAAAATCCTTTACTATAATAATAAAAAAAACCTTTCCTATAATAATAAAAAAAACCTGTACTATAATAATCAAAAAATTCTTTACTATTATAATTAAAAATCCTTTACTATAATAATAAAAAATCCTTTACTATAATAATAAAAAATCCTTTACTATAATAATAAGAAAATCCTTTACTATAATAATAAAAAATCCTTTACTATAATAATAAAAACACCTTTACTATAATAATAAAAAAATCCTTTACTATAATAATAAAAAAATCCTTTACTATAATAATAACAAAAATCCTTTACTATAATAATAAAAAAATCCTTTACTATAACAATAAACAACAATTTACTATAATAATAAAAAAATCCTTTACTATAATAATAAAAAAATCTTTTACTATAATAATAAAAGTTCCTTTACTATAATAATAAAAAAACCTTTACTATAATAATAAAAAAATCCTTTACTATAATAATAAAAAAAACCTTAACTATAACAATAAAAAAATCCTTTACTATAATAAAAAAAATCCTTTACTATAATAATAAAAAAATCCTTTACTATAATAATAAAAATTTTTTTTACTATAATAATAAAAAAATCCTTTACTATAATAATAAAAAAAACCTTTACTATAATAATAAAAAAATCTATTGCTATAATAATAAAAAAATCCTTTACTATAATACTACAAAAATCCTTTACAATAATAATAAAAAAATCCTTTACTACACCAATAAAAAATACTTTACTATCATAAAAAAAAATCCATTACTATAATAATAAAAAAAAACTTAACTATAACAATAAAAAAATCATTTACTATAATAAAAAAAATCCATTACTATAATAACAAAAAAATCCTTTATTATAATAATAAAAACATCCTTTACTATAAAAATAAAAAAAATCCATTACTATAATAATAAAAAAATCCTTTATTATAATAATAAAAAAATCCTTTACTATGATAATAAAAAACCTTTACTATAATAATAAAAAAAATCCTTTACTATAATAATAAAAAAACTTTACTAGAATAATAAAAAATCCTTTACTATAAAAAAAAAAAACTTTACTATAACAATAAAAAAATCCTTTACTATAATAAAAAAAATCCATTACTATAATAATAAAAAAGTCCTTTATTATAATAATAAAAACATCCTTTACTATAAAAATAAAAAAAATCCATTACTATAATAATAAAAAAATCCTTTACTATAATAATAAAATATCCTTTACTATACACATAAAAAATCCATTACTATAATAATTAAAAAACTATTTACTATAATAATAAAAAAAATCCTTTACTATAATAATAAAAACATCCTTTACTATAATAATAAAAAAAATCCTTTACTATAATAATTAAAAAACTATTTACTATAATGATAAAAAAATCCTTTACTATAATAATAAAACAAACCTTTACAATGATAATAAAAAAAACTTTACTATAATCATAAAAATATCCTTTACTATAATAATAAAAAAAACCTTTACTATAATAATAAAAAAACCTTTACTATGATAATAAAAAAAACCTTTACTATAATAATAAAAAAACCTTTACTATAATAATAATTTAAAAATTCTTTACAATAAGAATAAAAAAATCCTTTACTATAATAAAAACAATCATTTACTATAATAATAAAAAATTCTTTACTATAATAAAAAAAAAATCCTTTACTATAATAATAAAAAAATCCTTTACTATAGTAATAAAAAAATCCTTTACTATAATAATACAAAGATCCTTTACTATGATAATAAAAACATCCTTTACTATGATAATAAAAAAAAACCTTTACTATAATAATAAAACATCCTTTACTATAATTATAAAAAAATTCTTTACTATAATAAAAAAAAAATCTTTACTATACTAATAAAAAAATCCTTTACCATAATAATAAAAAATCCTTTACTATAATTATAAACAATTCCTTTCCTATAATAATAAAAAAATCCTTTACTATAATAATAAAAATCCTTTACTATGATAATAAAAAAGTCCTTTATTATAATAATAAAAATCCTTTACGTCATTAATAAAAAATCCTTTACTATAATAATAAAAAAACCTTTACTATAATAATAAAAAAATCCTTTACTATAATAATAAAAAAAAAACTTTTACTATTATAATAAAAAATACTTTACTATAATATTAAAAAAATCTTTTACTATAATAATAAAAAATCGTTTACTATAATAATAAAAAATACTTTACTAAAATAATAAAAAAATCCTTTACTATAATAATAAAAAACATCCTTTACTATGATAATAAAAAAATCCTTTACTATAATAATAAAAAAAATTCTTATACTATAATAATAGAAAAACATCCTTTACCATGATAATAAAAAATTCCCTTACTATAATAATAAAAAAAATCTTTACTATAATAAAAAAAAAATCCTTTACTATAATAATAAAAAAATTCCTTTACTATAACAATAAAAATCCTTTACTATAATAATAAAAAAATCCTTTACTATAATAATAAAAAAAATCCTTTACTATAATAATAAAAAAATCCTTTCCCATAATAATAAAAAAAATCCTTTCCTATAATAGTAAAAAATTCCTTTACTATAATAATAAAAAAATCCTTTACTATAATAATAAAAAAATCCTTTACTATAACAATAAAAAATCATTTACTATAATAATAAAAAATTCCTTTCCAGTAATAATAAAAAAAAATCCTTTACTATTATAATAAAAAATCCTCTCCTATAATAATAAAAAATACTTTACTATAATAATAAAAAATTCCTTTACTATAATAATAAAAAATACTATACTATAATAATAAAAAAATCCTTTCCTATAATAATAAAAAAAATCCTTTCCTATAATAATAAAAAAATCCTTTACTATAACAATATAAAATCATTTACTATGATAATAAAACATTCCTTTACTATAATAATAAAAAAAATCCTTTACTATAACAATAAACAACAATTTACTATAATAATAAAAAATCCATGTACTATAATAATAAAAAAATCCTTTACTATAATAATAAAAAAATTTTTTACTATAATAATAAAAGTTCCTTTACTATAATAATAAAAAAACCTTCACTATAATAATAAAAAAATCCTTTACTATAATAATAAAAAAAATTTAACTATAACAATAAAAAAATCCTTTACTATAATAAAAAAAATCCTTTACTATAATAATAAAAAAATCCTTTACTATAATAATAAAAAAAATTCTTTACTATAATAATAAAAAAATCCTTTACTATAATAATAAAAAAATCCTTTACTATAATAATAAAAAAAACCTTTACTATAATAATAAAAAAATCTATTACTATAAAAATAAAAAAATCCTTTACTATAATACTACAAAAATCCTTTACAATAATAATAAAAAAAATCCTTTACTATAACAATAAAAAATACTTTACTATCATAAAAAAAAATCCATTACTATAATAATAAAAAAAACTTTACTATAACAATAAAAAAATCCTTTACTATAATAAAAAAAATTCATTACTATAATAATAAAAAAATCCTTTATTATAATAATAAAAACATCCTTTACTATAAAAATAAAAAAAATCCATTACTATAATAATAAAAAAAATCCTTTACTATAATAATAAAAAAATCCTTTACTATGATAATAAAAAAACCTTTACTATAATAATAAAAAAAATCCTTTACTATAATAAAAAAAAAACTTTACTATAACAATAAAAAAATCCTTTACTATAATAAAAAAATCCATTACTATAATAATAAAAAAATCCTTTATTATAATAATAAAAACATCCTTTACTATAAAAATAAAAAAAAATCAATTACTATAATAATAAAAAAATCCTTTACTATAATAATAAAAAAATCCTTTACTATACAAATAAAAAATCCATTACTATAATAATTAAAAAACTATTTACTATAATAATAAAAAAATCCTTTACTATAATAATAAAAAAATCCTTTACTATAATAATAAAAAAAATCCTTTACTATAATAATTAAAAAACTATTTACTATAATGATAAAAAAATCCTTTACTATAATAATAAAACAAACCTTTACTATGATAATAAAAAAACCTTTACTATAATAATAAAAATATCCTTTACTATAATAATAAAAAAAACCTTTACTATAGTAATAAAAAAACCTTTACTATGATAATAAAAAAAACCTTTACTATAATAATAAAAAAACCTTTACTATAATAATAAAAAATCCTTTTCTATAATAATAAAAAAATCCTTTACTATAATAATAAAAAAATCCTTTACTATAATAGTAAAAAAATTCTTTACTATAATAATAATAAAAATCTTTTACTATAATAATAAAAAAATCCTTTACTATAATAATAAAAAAAACCTTTCCTATAATAATAAAAAAAACCTGTACTATAATAATCAAAAAATTCTTTACTATTATAATTAAAAATCCTTTACTATAATAATAAAAAATCCTTTACTATAATAATAAAAAATCCTTTACTATAATAATAAGAAAATCCTTTACTATAATAATAAAAAATCCTTTACTATAATAATAAAAACACCTTTACTATAATAATAAAAAAATCCTTTACTATAATAATAAAAAAATCCTTTTCTATAATAATAAAAAAAATCATTTACTATAATAATTAAAAATTGTTTACTATAATAATAAAAAAATCCTTTACTATAATAATAAAAAAATCCTTTACTATAATAATAACAAAAATCCTTTACTATAATAATAAAAAAATCCTTTACTATAACAATAAACAACAATTTACTATAATAATAAAAAAATCCTTTACTATAATAATAAAAAAATCTTTTACTATAATAATAAAAGTTCCTTTACTATAATAATAAAAAAACCTTTACTATAATAATAAAAAAATCCTTTACTATAATAATAAAAAAAACCTTAACTATAACAATAAAAAAATCCTTTACTATAATAAAAAAAATCATTTACTATAATAATAAAAAAATCCTTTACTATAATAATAAAAAATTTTTTTACTATAATAATAAAAAAATCCTTTACTATAATAATAAAAAAAACCTTTACTATAATAATAAAAAAATCTATTACTATAATAATAAAAAAATCCTTTACTATAATACTACAAAAATCCTTTACAATAATAATAAAAAAATCCTTTACTACACCAATAAAAAATACTTTACTATCATAAAAAAAAATCCATTACTATAATAATAAAAAAAAACTTAACTATAACAATAAAAAAATCATTTACTATAATAAAAAAAATCCATTACTATAATAACAAAAAAATCCTTTATTATAATAATAAAAACATCCTTTACTATAAAAATAAAAAAAATCCATTACTATAATAATAAAAAAATCCTTTATTATAATAATAAAAAAATCCTTTACTATGATAATAAAAAACCTTTACTATAATAATAAAAAAAATCCTTTACTATAATAATAAAAAAACTTTACTAGAATAATAAAAAATCCTTTACTATAATAAAAAAAAACTTTACTATAACAATAAAAAAATCCTTTACTATAATAAAAAAAATCCATTACTATAATAATAAAAAAATCCTTTATTATAATAATAAAAACATCCTTTACTATAAAAATAAAAAAAATCCATTACTATAATAATAAAAAAATCCTTTACTATAATAATAAAATATCCTTTACTATACAAATAAAAAATCCATTACTATAATAATTAAAAAACTATTTACTATAATAATAAAAAAAATCCTTTACTATAATAATAAAAACATCCTTTACTATAATAATAAAAAAAATCCTTTACTATAATAATTAAAAAACTATTTACTATAATGATAAAAAAATCCTTTACTATAATAATAAAACAAACCTTTACAATGATAATAAAAAAAACTTTACTATAATCATAAAAATATCCTTTACTATAATAATAAAAAAAACCTTTACTATAATAATAAAAAAACCTTTACTATGATAATAAAAAAAACCTTTACTATAATAATAAAAAAACCTTTACTATAATAATAAAAAATCCTTTACTATAATAATAAAAAAATCCTTTACTATAATAATAAAAAAATCCTTTACTATAATAGTAAAAAAATTCTTTACTATAATAATAATAAAAATCTTTTACTATAATAATAAAAAAATCCTTTACTATAATAATAAAAAAAACCTTTCCTATAATAATAAAAAAAACCTGTACTATAATAATCAAAAAATTCTTTACTATTATAATAAAAAATCCTTTACTATAATAATAAAAAATCCTTTACTATAATAATAAAAAATCCTTTACTATAATAATAAGAAAATCCTTTACTATAATATAAAAAAATCCTTTACTATAATAATAAAAAACTTTTACTATAATAATAAAAAAATCCTTTACTATAATAATAAAAAAAACCTTGACTATAATAATAAAAAAAATCATTTACTATAATAATTAAAAATTGTTCACTATAATAATAAAAAAATCCTTTACTATAATAATAAAAAAAATCTTTTACTATGATAATAAAAAATCCTTTACTATAATAATAAAAAAATCCTTTACTATAATAATAACAAAAATCCTTTACTATAATAATAAAAATATCCTTTACTATAATAATAAAAATATCCTTTTCTATAACAATGAAAAAATCTTTTACGATAATAATAAAAAATCCTTTACTATAATAATGAAAAAATCATTTACTAAAATAATAAAAAAATACTTTACTATAATAATAAAAAAATCCTTTACTATAATAATAAAAAAATCCTTTACCATAATAAAAAAATCTTTTACTATTATAATAAAAAATACTGTACTATAATAATAAAAAAATCCTTTACTATAATAATAAAAAATCCTTGACTATAATAATAAAAAAATCCTTTACTATGATAATAAAAAATCCTTTTCTATAATAATAAAAAATCCTTTACTATAATAATAAAAAAATCGTTTACTATAATAATAAAAAAATCCTTTACTATAATAATAAAAAAAAACTTTTACTATTATAATAAAAAATACTTTACTATAATAATAAAAAAAATCCTTTACTATAATAATAAAAAATCGTTTACTATCATAATAAAAAATACTTTACTAAAATAATAAAAAAATCCTTTACTATAATAATAAAAAACATCCTTTACTACGATAATAAAAAAATCCTTTACTATAATAATAAAAAAAATTCTTATACTATAATAATAGAAAAACATCCTTTACCATGATAATAAAAAATTCCCTTACTATAATAATAAAAAAAATCTTTACTATAATAAAAAAAATCCTTTTCTATAATAATAAAAAATTCCTTTACTATAACAATAAAAATCCTTTACTATAATAATAAAAAATCCTTTACTATAATAATAAAAAAATCCTTTCCTATAATAATAAAAAAAAACTGTACTATAATAATCAAAAAATTCTTTACTATTATAATAAAAAATCCTTTACTATAATAATAAAAAATCCTTTACTATAATAATAAAAAATCCTTTACTATAATAATAAGAAAATCCTTTACTATAATAATAAAAAATCCTTTGCTATAATAATAAAAAAACCTTTACTATAATAATAAAAAAATCCTTTACTATAATAATAAAAAAAACCTTTACTATAATAATAAAAAAATCATTTACTATAATAATTAAAAATTGTTTACTATAATAATAAAAAAATCCTTTACTATAATAATAAAAAAAATCTTTTACTATGATAATAAAAATTCCTTTACTATAATAATAAAAAATCCTTTACTATAATAATAACAAAAATCCTTTACTATAATAATAAAAAATCCTTTACTATAATAATGAAAAAATCTTTTACGATAATAATAAAAAATCCTTTACTATAATAATAGAAAAAATCATTTACTACAATAATAAAAAAATACTTTACTATAATAATAAAAAAATCCTTTACTATAATAATAAAAAAATCCTTTACCATAATAAAAAATCTTTTACTATTATAATAAAAAATACTGTACTATAATAATAAAAAAATCCTTTACTATAATAATAAAAAATCCTTTACTATAATAATAAAAAAATCCTTTACTATGATAATAAAAAATCCTTTTCTATAATAATAAAAAATCCTTTACTATAATAATAAAAAATTCCTTTACTATAATAATAAAAAAATCCTTTCCTATAATAATAAAAAAAAACTTTTACTATTATAATAAAAAATACTTTACTATAATAATAAAAAAAATCCTTTACTATAATAATAAAAAATCGTTTACTATAATAATAAAAAATACTTTACTAAAATAATAAAAAAATCCTTTACTATAATAATAAAAAACATCCTTTACTATAATAATAAAAAATTCTTTACTATAATAATAAAAAAAATTCTTATACTATAATAATAGAAAAACATCCTTTACCATGATAATAAAAAATTCCTTTACTATAATAATAAAAAAAATCTTTACTATAATAAAAAAAAATCCTTTTCTATAATAATAAAAAATTCCTTTACTATAACAATAAAAATCCTTTACTATAATAATAAAAAAATCCTTTACTATAATAATAAAAAAAATCCTTTACTATAATAATAAAAAAATCCTTTCTCATAATAATAAAAAAAATCCTTTCCTATAATAGTAAAAAAATCCTTTACTATAATAATAAAAAAATCCTTTACTATAATAATAAAAAAATCATTTACTATGATAATAAAAAATTCCTTTACTATAATAATAAAAAAATCCTTTACTATAATAATAAAAAAATCCTTTACTATAACAATAAAAAATCCTTTACTATGATAATAAAAAATTCCTTTCCTGTAATAATAAAAAAAATCCTTTACTATTATAATAAAAAAATCCTCTCCTATAATAATAAAAAATACTTTACTATTATAATAAAAAATTCCTTTACTATAATAATAAAAAATCCTATACTATAATAATAAAAGAATCCTTTCCTATAATAATAAAAAAAATCCTTTCCTATAATAATAAAAAAATCCTTTACTATTACAATATAAAATCATTTTACTATGATAATAAAACATTCCTTTACTATAAAAATAAAAAAAATCCTTTACTATAACAATAAACAACCATTTACTATAATAATAAAAAAGCCATGTACTATAATAATAAAAAAATCCTTTACTATAATAATAAAAAAATCCTTTACTATAATAATAAAAAAAACCTTAACTATAACAATAAAAAAATCCTTTACTATAATAAAAAAATCCTTTACTATAATAATGAAAAAATCCTTTACTATAATAATAAAAAAATCCTTTACTATAAAAATAAAAAAATCCTTTACTATAATAATAAAAAAATCCTTTACTATAATAATAAAAAACCTTTACTATAATAATAAAAAAAACTATTACTATAATAATAAAAAAATCCTTTACTATAATACTACAAAAATCCTTTACAATAATAATAAAAAAATCCTTTACTATAACAATAAAAAATACTTTACTATCATAAAACAAAATCCATTACTATAATAATAAAAAAAAACTTTACTATAACAATAAAAAAATCCTTTACTATAATAAAAAAAATCCATTACTATAATAATAAAAAAATCTTTTACTGTAATAATAAAAAATCATTTACTATAACAATAAAAAATCCTTTACTATAATAATAAATAAATTCTTTACTATAATAATAAAAAAATCCTTTACTATAACAATAAAAATCATTTACTATAATAATAAAAAATTCCTTTACTATAATAATAAAAAATATTTTACTATAATAATAAAAAAATCTTTTATTATAATAATAAAATTTCCTTTCCTATAATAATAAAAAAATCCTTTACTATAATAATAAAATTTCCTTTAATATAATAATAAAAAAATCCTTTACTATAATAATAAAAAAAAATCCTTTACTATAATAATAAAAAAATCCTTTCCTATAATAATAGAAAATCCTTTACTATGATAATAAAAAAATCCTTTACTATAATAATAAAAAAATCCTTTACTATAACAATAAAAAATCATTTAATATAATAATAAAAAATCCTTTACTATAATAATAAAAAAATCCTTTACTATAATAATAAAAAAATCCTTTACTATAATAATAAAAAAATCTTTTACTATAATAATAAAAAAATCATTTACTATAATAATAAAAAATCCTTTACTATAATAATAAAAAAAATCCTTTACTATAATAATGAAAAAATCCTTTCCCATAATAATAAAAAAAATCCTTTCCTATAATAGTAAAAAAATCCTTTACTATAATAATAAAAAAATCCTTTACTATAATAATAAAAAATCATTTACTATGATAATAAAACATTCCTTTACTATAATAATAAAAAAAATCCTTTACTATAATAATAAAAAAATCCTTTACTATAACAATAAAAAATCATTTACTATGATAATAAACAATTTGTCTCCTGTAATAATAAAAAAATCCTTTACTATTATAATAAAAAAATCCTCTTCTATAATAATAAAAAAATACTTTACTATAATAATAAAAAATTCCTTTACTATAATAATAAAAAATCCTATACTATAATAATAAAAGAATCCTTTCCTATAATAATAAAAAAATCCTTTCCTATAATAATAAAAAAATCCTTTACTATAATAATTAAAAATCTTTTACTATAATAATAAAAGTTCCTTTACTATAATAATAAAAAATTCCTTTACTATAATAATAAAAAAATCCTTTACTATAATAATAAAAAAAATCCTTTACTATAATAATAAAAAATTCCTTTACTATAATAATAAAAAATGCCTTTACTATAATAATAAAAAATTCCTTTACTATAATAATTAAAAAAATCCTTTACTATAATAATAAAAAAATCCTTTCCTATAATAATAAAAAAATACTTTACTATAATAATAAAAAAATCCTTTACTATAATAATAAAAAATTCCTTTACTATAATAATAAAAAATCCTTTACTATAATAATAAAAAAATCCTTTCCTATAATAATAAAAAAAACCTTTACTATAATAATAAAAAAATCCTTAAATATAACAATAAAAAATCATTTGCTATTATAATAAAAAATCGTTTTCTATAATAATAAAAAAATCCTTTACTATAATAATAAAAAATACTTTACTATAATAAAAAAAAATCCTTTACTATAATAATAAATAAATTCTTTACTATAATAATAAAAAAATCTTTTACTGTAATAATAAAAAATCCTTTACTATAACAATAAAAAATCCTTTACTATAATAATAAAAAATTTCTTTACTATAATAATAAAAAAAATCCTTTACTATAACAATAAAAAATCATTTACTATAATAATAAAAAATTCCTTTACTATAATAATAAAAAATATTTTACTATAATAATAAAAAAATCTTTTATTATAATAATAAAATTTCCTTTCCTATAATAATAAAAAAATCCTTTACTATAATAATAAAATTTCCTTTACTATAATAATAAAAAAAATCCTTTACTATAATAATAAAAAAAAATCCTTTACTATAATAATAAAAAAATCCTTTCCTATAATAATAGAAAATCCTTTACTATGATAATAAAAAATTCCTTTACTATAATAATAAAAAAATCCTTTACTATAACAATAAAAAATCATTTACTATATTAATAAAAAATCCTTTACTATAATAATAAAATAATCCTTTACTATAATAATAAAAAAATCTTTTACTATAATAATAAAATTTCCTTTACTATAATAATAAAAAAAAATCTTTTACTATAAGAATAAAAAAAATCATTTACTATAATAATAAAAAAATCATTTACTATGATAATAAAAAATCCTTTACTATAATAATAAAAAAATCCATTACTATAATAATAAAAAAATCTTTTACTATCATAATAAAATTTCCTTTACTATAATAATAAAAAAATCTTTTACTATAAGAATAAAAAAAATTATTTACTATAATAATAAAAAAATCATTTACTATAATAATAAAATATCCTTTACTATAATAATAAAAAAATCCTTTACTATAATAATAAAAAAATCTTTTACTATAATAATAAAAAAATCCATTACTATAATAATAAAAAAATCTTTTACTATAAGAATAAAAAAATCATTTACTATAATAATAAAAAATCATTTACTATAATAATAAAATATCCTTTACTATGATAATAAAAAATATTTTACTATAATAATAAAAAAATCCTTTACTATAATAATAAAAAATCCTTTACTATAATAATAAAAAAATCTTTTACTATAATAATAAAAAAATCATTTACTATAATAATAAAAAAATCCTTTACTATAATAATAAAAAAATCTTTTACTATAATAATAAAAATATCCTTTACTATAATAATAAAAAAATACTTAACTATAATAATAAAAAAATCTTTTACTGTAATAATAAAATTTCCTTTACTATAATAATAAAAAAATCATTTACTATAATAATAAAAAAATCTTTTACTATAATAAGAAAATTTCCTTTACTATAATAATAAAAAATCATTTACTATAATAATAAAAAAATCCTTTACTATAATAATAAAAAAATACTTTACTATAATAATAAAAAAATCCTTTACTATAATAATTAAAAAAATCTTTTACTATAATAATGAAATTTCCTTTACTATAATAATTAAAAAATCCTTTACTATAATAATAAAAAAAACTTTTACTATAATAATAAAAAAAACTTTTACTATAATAATAAAATTTCCTTTACTATAATAATAAAAAAAATCTTTTACTATAATAATAAAAAAGACGCATTTAAAGATTTATTTGAAAAATAAATATTTATTTATATTTAAAAGTAAATTAATATTTATTTTAGAAAAAAAACACATATCGTTTAAGCTTTCTTAAATTTCTAATTTTTATAAATAAAATTTAAAGAATATAAATATCTTTTACTTTACTGTATTTCCCTGGCAAGAAATTACACGGGATTAAATGATAGAATTCCTTGTTTTGGGGAAAAGGAAAATAGTCATTTTGAAACGATTTTCGTATTTTCCTTCTGCGATTTGATACAACGGAAAATCTTTCGGTTGCGATTTCAGATTTATTCGGTAACATTTGTAGGTTACGTGATTTTAGTGCAAGAGCCTTCTATATTTATGTAGGTTGCGACTGTACTCGCTACATTATCCACGATTGAATCTACTGGATAACTTATTTCCGTTTTGATATTAATTCATATCTATTAGAGCATATTACTTCTAATAATGTATTGGTTAGTTTTGCTTTCTCATAATGTGTCTACTTTAGCTAATTTGAAATCAAATGCATGTTGGAAGAAAACAGTGGACTCATACCTTTCCCAAATAAGATTAATGTGTTTATCAGCAAACTAGATCCTGAAGGATTTGAACTTCGTCTAACCGATTCCATAGTCTGCAACATTATTAAGGCAATCACACATTCCCTCCTCCACCTCCCCTCATCTTTTACTACTACTACTACTACTACTACTACTACTACTACTTATGTTTAGACTTGTTATCGGTTCTTATCTTTGTTATCGAAATTGATATATATTTTCTTCCTCTGAATTTCCGCTTGTTTTTTTCCGCCCACTTCCGGTTGAGTGAACGCCAAGTGTACGTCAGGGACTCCAGAGTAAACCAACACCTTGTTCTAAACCTGTCAATTAAACACTCTATTGCGTTTGAAAACTAGTATAAAATCTACTCGCGTATTCGCGGTGATTTTTCGTATTCGTTTTGCAGTCTTTTCATCTAAGAAATCATTGCCAAAATCAACAACGTTGTTTAGAACTTACTCGAACGGCGAAACAGGTTATTGAAACCTGCTGCTCATCATCATCATCATCATCATCATCATCAGCAGCAGCAGCAGCAGCTGCATCATCATCATCATCATCATCATCATAATCATTATATCTGGTTTAAGGTCCGTTTTACATGCTGGCACGTATTTGTTGTTTTTCAGAAATTGACTTCCAAAAAAATTATCTGTGACCAGGTATTTATGTATCCCTCTTTCTCTCGAGTTTATTCTAAATACAGGGTGCCCCAATAAAATGTATACACTCTTTAAATTATCTCAACTTGTAAATGAATACGCTATGCCGCGTTCCCAATAAATGTTTAGGATAAAGAACAACACTTCCAACAGGATGGAGCACTTCCCCACTATCATCATGACGTAAGAGCATATTTTGATAGTCACCTACGAAACAGATAGTTAGGACCAAGAGGTAGTATCGAGTGCTATCCACACTCACCGGATTTTTTTTTTGGGGGGGGCATGTTAAACACCGGGTTTACACCATAAAATGAGCAACAATGATTAGTTGAAGCAACCATTGAAAAAGATGTGTCAACCTAACAATTGAACTGATTAGGAACGTTTTTGATTCAATCAGTGATCGTTGCCAGCTGTTCACGCACCATAATTGCCAGTAATTTGAACACTTTCGATATTAACTGGTTTCTATATTTGTTCACAGTATTTTGATATGTGAAACTTTTCTTTTTTATAATAAATGTTGGTTTTATAGTCATTTTAAAAGTGTATACATTTTATTGGGACACCCTGTATACAATCCCACGTTTTCCTTGACTTTCTCCTGTAAACCGACCCTATTACCTTAACGTTTCTATATTGACTAACCTACGAACTCTTATCAATTCTTGCAGCGTAGACACACCATCGTAGTCGCCATGCTGTACACACATGTCTGTACTGCTCAGATTTATTCTTCCGCTGAGGTCGTCAGATCTAAACATGTCTTTTAGAGTCGCATTACACATCCATAGTATCATTCTCATAAGATTTCTTTCATTGCCACGCATGTCTTCAATCTCCACTGGTCGAGTTTATCCATCACACTGCATACAAATACCTGTATACGTTTCCGTGGGTCGACAGTGGTCGGCAGTGGTAACTCTCTGCTAGTTAATAATGACAAAAGTTCACTGAATCTGCTCCCCCCACTTCTATGAGTTGAAAGCAACCATTGAGAGAAGATGAATCAACATAACAATTGAACTGATTAGGAACGTTTTCGATTCAATTAGTGATCGTTGCCAGCTGTTCACGCACCACAGTTTTCAATAATTTGAACACTTTCGATAATTAGCTGGTTTATATATTTATATATAATTTTTGTAATCACGCGGTCACCTTTCCTTACCTTGTGCTCAAGTTGAATCACAAGAGAAACACCTGCACTTAAAAAAAAATAGAAATGAGTATTTTTTGCGTAGATGCGCATTTGTTTTACTCTTATTCGCCACAAAGTAACCATATTTCCACTTGAATTTAAGGGACTGTAATTTATGATTATGCCAAGCGGGGTGCTAAGTAGGAAATTGAGAAGCAAGATTTCTGTTCGCATTCCATTAAAATTTTTACAGTTTACTACAGTCAGGGAAGAGGAACGGATGGGTGGGTGATGGTAGAATTCCAAAGTCTTACAGTTCGAGGGAAACGAGAAAGCTTTTCAGTATCTATGGAACTCTAGAGTGAAGCGATGGGATTTTTCAACTATCGGGTTAGTCGTGTATATTTAAATCGAAGGGACACAAGTGCTACGAGTTATTTAGAGCACATTCTATTAAAGTACTTGTAAAACAAGTATAGTTCAGTATAAATAAGTTCTTGTTGAGTTGTCTTCTTAAATAATAAAACACTACGGAATTTCCAACACTAGAAATCATTACAGTGCTGTTTCACTGACACTGTAATGATTCATAAAACATTATGCTCGATTGGCTTCGGCCCTTTATAAGACGTGACTCCATTGTAAAATAAAATAAACAAAAAATAAACGAGCCACAACTTATAAAGTTTGAAGATAATTGTTAATGAGTTTGTCAGCTTAACGATGAGACAGCACCTTAAATATTTGTTGAGACCTCTCAGTACAGGCGAATAAGTCTCCTGTGCGTCATGAGTAAGTTGCTGAAATCTGTGTTAAATACAGAAGTAATCAACCATCTCAACAAAAATAACCTTCTTAGTGACACTCAATATGGTTTCCGTTCTGCTAGATCTACAGCAGATGTGCTTACAGTTATATCTAATAGGATTAGCAAATCTCTCGACGGAGGCCACATTTCTAGGGCAATTGCTCTTGACACATCTAAGGCCTTTGATAGGGTATGCCATAAAGGTTTACTTCACAAGATCTCTAGCTATGGCATAGCTGGAAATGTCTTCTCAATTATTAAATCATTTCTTTCTGATAGGTTCATAAAAGTAGTAGTTGAGGGGCAAAAATCAGAAGCTCACAGTATTAATGCTGGAGTCCCTTAGGGGTCCATCCTGGGCCTAACTCTTTTTCTGATCTACATTAATGATCTTCCAAATCACATCCTTACATCATTTGTAGACATTTATGCTGATGACACTACCATTTATGGTAGCACATCTAAGACAGTAAACGACCAAGTTCTCTCCGATTCTCTCTCCTCTGATCTTGAGAACGTGGTACAATGGGGAAAGGAGTGGCTGGTCACTTTTAATGCATCTAGAACCAAGCTTCTCTCTTTACATCATCAATGTTCTGATCCACATCTGACATCAATTGAAATGAATGGCTCTCGTCTTCAGGAGGCCTCAAGTTTCGACAAGCTTCGGGGCTTGACCGTTACTCCTGATCTTAAATGGAACAGGTACATACAATCTGTTGCCAAGGCCGCTGGAAAAATGGTGGGATCTTTCTATCGATCCAGTAGATATCTCACTGGTGATGCAATTCTCTATCTATATCAGAGCCCTGTACGTCCAAGGATGGAATACTGTTGCCACATCTGGGAAGGAGCTGCTAGAAAGGACTTGTCCTGCCTTGATAGAGTTCAAAATAGACTTCGTAGCCTCGTAAGAGATGTCCTTTTCTCTTCCCTGCAACCTCTATCTCACAGAGGAGATGTTGCGAGTTTGTCTCTGATGTATCGTTATTTTCATGGAAAGTGTTCGACTGAGCTTCAATCTATGGTCCCCCTTCGCCAAACTTTCACAAGAAACATTCGTCTAGCTGAAAACACTATCAGTAACTACCCCCACTCTTGTGCTTAAACCTCAACGTAGATTCTATGAACAAAGATTCTTTCTTAGAACTGCACGCCTGTGGAATTATCTCCCGTTTTTCTGCTTTCCGGCTCACTACAATATCGTTGTCTTCAAGTCTAACGTAAACAAGTTCTTGATGAGCCATTCCATATAAGTTAACAAATTTCCCGGATTTCCATTACTAATGATTACTATATTGTCCAATTTCTACTGTACACTTTTTAACCCTTATCCTCGAGTGGCCGCTTGGCCTTGATAATGTGGTGATGCCTGTGTAAAAAAAGACTACGTAGAATTTGATTACTTAAGAATTTGTTAACATTACGTTTAGAAATAGCCATCTTGAAATCAGCTAGGAAGCAACATCACAGTATTATGTTCGACAGACAGGCAGTTGTTGTAAAAAACTTTGCTCGTGTAATTCCGTTTAATTTTACTTGCATAGAATTAAAAACGAATATAGTTTACAATATTTGTTGCTAAACGAGGTTTTGTGGTGGATCAATTCCGTAGGGGATGGGGAGCGGAACCGTACAGCATAAAACGTTTAACTTTCTTAAATTTAAAAATTTAATAATAAATAAGCTTTTCGTAAATATAAATATCTCTTACTTTTACCTTATTTCCCGACTCAGTCGAGTACCTACTGTGAAATTAACAATATAGAGAAAAACTAGCAGCTTTTTTCCGAGAAAGAAGGGGTAGAAAAGGAAAGAGACGGTACTTGACTATTTTTGAAATTTCACTGGTTTTTGAAATGCTGTAAATATTAAATCAATTTCATTTGATTTCTGCCTTTGTTAATTTTAATTTTCGCACTTGTTTACAAGTAATATAGTTGAGTATCATCTCTGCGTGCAGGTGCTTTGTGTGTGCGTGTGTCACTTATTTTGCGCTACGAAACAGGTGCTGTGAACAATTGTGCATGCCAACATAT
Organism: Euprymna scolopes; assembly: GCF_053919585.1. NCBI lineage: Eukaryota > Metazoa > Mollusca > Cephalopoda > Sepiida > Sepiolidae > Euprymna > Euprymna scolopes. Next base: position 24,869,024 of record NC_136490.1, on the reverse strand, counting down.
TTCAATGAAATAAGTGGTAAGATGGTCAACATCTTGAAATTTGGAGTATATACTTTTGTCAGTTATTTGTTATATATATACATATATATATACATATATATATATATACATATATATACATATATATACATATATATATACATATATATATATATATATATATATATATATATATATATATATATATATATATATATAAAAGAATGTTTGAATTTTTTTTATTAGCGATTAATTTCTTTATTTTGCCCCCTGAGCGGTTTCTCTTATTATAAGAAAGGAGTTATTTGCCCTTTGTTTACATTTTTTTCGACCCAAGTCTTAGGACGTTTTTACTTTTTTATTATTATTTAAATATTAATTATTAATTAATAATTAATAATTAATAAGAACTACGTGAATAAAAGTAAGTCATATATATATATATATATATATATATATATATATATATATATATGTACATATAGACATGAACGGAGTTCCACACATAATGTCTTCCTACAGTGCGTTCTAAATGTAATGCCTCTTATATATACATATATATATATATATATATATATATATATATATATATATATATATATTCGAGAAATGTTAAAACTGAATTTTTGTAATGAGATGAACGTTGGAAATGGGCGATAAATTTGCGTCTTTTGTTGTTTAATGAAGCGATGCGAACAAGCATCAGGTGAGTTCCGCAGGTGTTCACTCATGACAAACAAGAATTATCAACTAATGTAAGATCTCAGTAGCCCCCCCCCCCCAACCTTCAATCAGATTTCGTGTTTGCTTTGCTTTTTTTATTTAATTATACTTGCCAGCTAGCTGTCCCATGATCTCATTCTGAAAAAGAAAAAAAAAGTATTTCCAAGTTACGTCTATTTTATCGTAAGTTTAGGTAAGAAAATATTATTTGAAACTTAAGCATGAAAGACTAACAACACGACTGTTGTATAAGAACTAAGTATGAATCCAAGATGGTATTTCAAACTTAACTTTAACAGACCGACAGAGCAATCGACAAGTAGACAGAAACTAGACACGCATCTACAAACGGTATTTCAAAGTTAATCGTTGCAGAGAAAGTGACAGACCACTCGAATGGTATACAGTAACTAAGGATGCATCTAAAAATGGTATTTAAAACATAACTATCGACTTGCTTACAGCAACGAAGGATCTATATATATAAGTGGTATTTTAAATTTGAGGCTGATAGACAGAAAAACTAATCAACAGGTAGACAGAAACTACAGATGCATCAACAAATGATATTTCAAACTTTACCGTGATAGACGTGCAGCCCAATCAACGGGTGGACAGAAACAAAGGACGAATCTAAAAATGGTAATTGAAACTTAACCGTGACAGACGGACACGGCAATCAATAGGTCGACAGAAACTGACGCATCTAAAAATGGTTTATCAAACTGAAGTTTGTGAGATATGCTAACATTCTATTCTAAAGATAGGCGTAAAAGAGCAAAGAGAATAATACCATTCAAGACTTAAGCGGCAATGATCAATGGACGCTAGACTTCATTATAGAAATCCGTCGATGAATTGTCAACTTCAAGTGTGATAGAGAACCGAACATGTTATTTAGAAACAAGGGTAACAGACCAGGGAAAATCTTATTTCAATGTGTCAAGGGCAGAGCATATTAAAAAAAAATCAGATATTTTAATAAATTATTTTGTAAAATGAAAATGTTTTTAGATATAATATTTTTTTTATTTACGAGAAAATTGAATACACGAAAAAACAAAAAGTTGTATATATATAGGAATCGATTACGCTGTAAAATCAAAGAAAATGTATAATAAATACTTGCGAACAAATGAACATGTTTAGCGATTTATTATATCAACATATACGAGATGATGCTTAGGATAAAATAAGCAAGGCGTATACGGGTGGAACAATAAAAGTGTCATCCTAGAAAATACGAAATGATTCCATTTCCGTTTGATGAAATCTGTTTTTTCATGTGAACCATCTATTACTTGGCCAGTTGTGTACAAATCCTAGGAATCTTCTATCAGGTCTGAAAGTTACATTATATTCAACGAGTGAGATCGGAGATGCGCCGCTGTACAACTCATATTCTCTACCGATCCAAGTAATGATAACGGGCCCATTGCCAGCATATTAAAATACAAATCCAGATGACAGGGACGTTCCCAGGATGATGGAACAAAAGTTTCAGATCATAGTTATAGTCTTTGGTTTGGTTTCAAGTGAGGGCCACATCATGCCCAATCACATCTTCGAAGTTGGCTTGAAAATGAACATCAAAGTCTACCTGAATGTGTTGAAGAGTGTGGTGATCCCCTGCTGCAATCAGGTGGCCGCTGACAGATCATGGGTGTGGCAGCAGGACTCGCCACCGGCCCACAAGTCCAAAGAGACCCGGGCTAAGCTTTGAGAATGGGTGCTCCGACTTTATACGCTTCTCTTACTTGCCCCTTCCTTTCCCGATAGAAACTCGCTGGACTACTTCGTTTGGTCATACGTCGAGAACATGACCAACATGACCTCTCAAAATAGCAAAGCCAGCCTGAGGGCTGCCATCCGCCGAGTATTTGCCGAGCTCCGCCAGTGGTTGTGGAAAAAGCATGCCCCCAGTTTTGGAGCCCTATCGAAGTGGTTATTGTAGCTGACGACTGCTACATTGAATAGATGTCAGCTCTACTACATAATTAAGTTACCTGAATTAATTTTCCAAAGAAAAGTTTTAAAATGAAGCTGTAGTGTTGTTTTCTTTCGGGAGAGAATTTTATCGTCCCACCACACACACACACACACACACACACACACACACACACACACATATATATATATATATATGTATGTGTGTGTGTGTGTGTGTCTATGTAAAGTAAATGACAAAAGTATATATATATATATATGTGTGTAAAATAAATGACAAAAGTATATATATATATATAAATGTTTATATATATGTTTATATATATATATATATATATATATACACACATACAGGGTGACCCATAAAAACGGGCCCAGCTCTTATTAGGCCCCGTTTCTTATATATATATATATATATATATATATATATATATATATATATATATATATATATCGGATCAACTTGAGAGAATTTTCATGCAATCGGAAATATTTTGCGCGGTTTGTTTTTTATATTTTTCTTACATATTTTATATTTGTTCACTTTTTTCTTAGCAATTTATAACTACAATAAATTGCGGTTTCACTTAATGCCTTAACTAGCAAATTCTAGCATTGCTACAAATATAATTAGCTAATTTCTTTATGTCCTCTGATGAGAAGAATAACAAGAATAGCATTCTTTGAAACTCCGCGGAATAAGGACTTTATAAGACGCTTTTTGGAGGATTCAGTCGAACAATAAATTTTGATTGTAAAGTTCAACTTACAGTTTTTATTTTCTTTCTCTTATATATATATATATATATATATATATATATATATATATATATATATTAAGTAATGTGATTGATAATTTAAAATTTAAAAATCAAATTATAATTAAATTAAAAATCCGTTTCATAAGAAGGAACAACAACAAAATTACAGATAATTGATTTTGTTGTTGTTCCTTCTTATGAAACGGATTTTTAATTTAATTATAATTTGATTTTTAAAATTTAAATTATCAATCACATTACTTAATATTGAATTAGCTCTAGGACATTTAACTATCGAGCTTATTATATATCTAAATTACAACGAGCACTTTCTCTTTCCTGAATTTTAATTAAACTAGTAATTTCACTGTTACATTAAAATACACTCAGCTCTTTAAACTATTGTTCTAATCTCCTTTAAATTATATATATATATATTTATATATATAAATAAATATATATATATAAATATATATATATTTAATATTAAGTAATGTGATTTATAATTTAAAAATTAAAAAAAAAAATTTTTAATTTAAAAATCAAATTTTAATTAAATTAAAAATCGGTTTCATAAGAAGGAACAACAACAAAGTCAATTATCTGTACGATCGTTTCGGAAATCCGTGCTTTTTATTTGTGGTATACATGAAGTCACGTAGAACAATTATACATAGTTTTTTTGGTAAGCACGGTCTCCTCATCAGCAAATTTAGGAGGATTTCTATTGAATTGAAAAGACACCAAAAATAAACCTAGCATTAAAAGTAAGGCAGATGAATCTGAAAAATTGAAGTAAAAGGTTTGGATTTAAATTTTATAAGAAAATTAGTATAGGTTAGAAATAGAAATGAGTAGAAAAAAAATATTTTTTTGAATTTACATAATAAATTTGATTTAAAAATATATAGATATAGTTACCTTTTAGTTTTTCTTTTTTTGAAATCAGGAACTGTATTTAAAGTAGTCATTTAGATGTTTGCTATAGCTTTTTATTTTATTGAATGATGAATTTTAAAAGGGCGACGCTCGTGCAGTAAATTGTTTCCGTTAGCGTAATTTGATTTAAAGACGCTACAGTTAATATCTATAGAGAGAGAATATTTATTTTGCAAGTTTTTAAGGGGAGATAATTGTCATGTGTTATTGGCTTTATTTATTATTTGATTTACGAGTCTAAGGGCGGTAATTGGTCTAACTTAATTTATTAAAAAAAAAAAAAGTAATCTATTTTTACTAATGAGTAATTTTTAATGATTTAAGGTGGTTTATATTTATTAAATTTAAACCAACGTTTAACAAACATTCTTTTAAACAAACATTCTTTTAAAAATAACTCTCTATCAAACCAAACTACTCTATCCAACTATATTTGGCAACTAAAAAATAGCAATATTTCTTTCAACTTAAAATGGCAAATAATTGAGACCTGCAAATCATATAAACCAGACGATAAATTTTGTACATTATGTACAAAAGAAACTCTAAAAAATTTTAAAATATGAAGATATAAAAAGCACAACCAAACTAGTAAATTCAAGACATGAGCTTCTATCATGTAATCATAAACGTTGGTTTAAATTTAATAAATATAAACCACTTTAAATCATTAAAAATTACTCATTAGTAAAAATAGACCACTTTTTTTTTTAATAAATTAAGTTAGGCCAATTATCGCCCTTAGACTCGTAAATCAAATAATAAATAAAGCCAATAACACATGACAATTATCTCCCCTTAAAAACTTGCAAAATAAATATTCTCTCTATATAGATATTAACTGTAGCGTCTTTAAATCAAATTACGCTAACGGAAACAATTTACTGCACGAGCGTCGCCCTTTTAAAATTCATCATTCAATAAAATAAAAAGCTATAGCAAACATCTAAATGACTACTTTAAATACAGTTCCTGATTTCAAAAAAAGAAAAACTAAAAGGTAACTATATCTATATATTTTTAAATCAAATTTATTATGTAAATTCAAAAAAATATATTTTTTTTCTACTCATTTCTATCTCTAACCTATACTAATTTTCTTATAAAATTTAAATCCAAACCTTTTACTTCAATTTTTCAGATTCATCTGCCTTACTTTTAATGCTAGGTTTATTTTTGGTGTCTTTTCAATTCAATAGAAATCCTCCTAAATTTGCTGATGAGGAGACCGTGCTTACCAAAAAAACTATGTATAATTGTTCTACGTGACTTCATGTATACCACAAATAAAAAGCACGGATTTCCGAAACGATCGTACAGATAATTGACTTTGTTGTTGTTCCTTCTTATGAAACTGATTTTTAATTTAATTAAAATTTGATTTTTAAATTTAAAAATTTTTTTAAAAATTTTTAAATTATAAATCACATTACTTAATATTGAATTAGCTCTAGGACATTTAACTATCGAGCTTATTATATATCTAAATTACAACGAGCATTTCCTGTATTTTAATTAAACTAGTAATTTCACTATTACATTAAAATACACTTAGCTCTGTAGACTATTATTCTAATCTCCTTTAAATTATATATATATTTATATATATACATGTAGTCACATGAATTTCATGAGGACATATATTGCGAATCGATATTTAGTATTTACTTCAACAGTGCTCAATATGTAAGTAGAGCTATGTAGTAAGTTATGAAAAATAGACATGGCATTAAAACTACACAGGAATTTTCACATTTCATCATGGTACGGACTCGTCAATAAAATGCATGAAATTGCTGTTACAGCGGGATTTATATATAAACTTCGTATTTACGTTTTCAAGTGAACCATGCAGATTATCAAATACTTGTAAAGATAAGATTCTCTGATGCGTGTTTTATGTGTTGATGTAATTGTATAAATGTATAATTATATAGACGTGTATAAATGTATAGGCGTGCAGATAGGAGGGTGTTGGTTTGTCTCTATATATATACATACGAGCTGCGTTCCGAAACTAATGCCTTCTATTTTATATTCCGCCCAAATGGATAAGAGGAGATTGCAAATTCCATATGATGACTAAACTTACGCATTCTTGACCTGAAAATTTTATATCTCTTATGGATGTTCACGGCTTGCGACCCTAAGAAAACACATGATTAGCAAATGTGCATCGAAAGTAAAAATAAATTCAGATCGCTCGTTTTAATGGTACCACTCTTATGTTCGTAGCTATTTAACCTTTTGAGTAAAATAGTAGGAAGCTTTATTTTTGGTATGACTATCGCATGACAAAGCGCGATCTGGACGGCCATGAACAGCCATCGTTCATCGCGAAGAAAATTGCAGAAAGAATGAAGGTAGAAAAATAAATTCCGAAACACAAAAGGTCGCCTGTTTTAATGGTACCACTTTCGTCTTTGTAGCTCTTCATTATTTGTAGTTAAAAAAATATGAGATTTTAGTTATTGAACAAACCTCGTGCGACAAAGCGCGCTCCGACGTCCATGCACAGGCAGTACTCATGACTGACAAATGTGCATTGAGAATGAACCTATGTCCATCCATCCATAGTCTTGAGGCCCTGGAGGGGGCATAGGCGATCTACAACTTTGTAGATGTTCTTGCAGCGATGAGTTCTTTTTACAGAGTGAGGGCGCTGGCCCCACGCCCAACCTTCCCAGAAGGTACATACAGCGCCTAGCTTTCCCAAATTATCACCCATCTCGTACTGGCCAGGCTCAACGTTGCTTAATTTCGGTGATCTGACGAGAACCGGCGTGTCAACGTGATTCAAAATGCGTGTTTTAATAGTACTACTCCCGCTTTTGTAGCTCTTTAACTTATCTTTACCTTTGGGACATCCTTCGTGCATTACTTTGTTTATGAGGATCTATATTATGCTACCGTCACCACTAACATGATCTCTTCAACCAAAGCATCATACGAGACCGTAATCAACTAATTGCTTTCAGTAGATGTATCATCGCCCGAGATACTGGACTTTAAATGAAGTAACAATTGAAATATGTGTGCACATATATAGCCAACAATATTTGTAGAAATTAAAAACGTATATATATATATATATATATATATATATATATATATGTGTGTGTGTGTGTGTGTGTGTGTCTGCATGTATATAAAGTTATGAACATTATTATGGAATATACATATATATATATATATAAATATAAACTACTCAGTATTGTTTGCGTTCAAAAAGGCACATCACTAAATACAAACAGAACAATACTATAGTAAATAGAAGTCAGCAGAAACTTGTCTGATTGAAGCCCGGCCATTGGCTAATGAAAGTATAAAATTTTGGCGTGAAATAACAATGAATCTGATTAGTTAGCTGGATAAACTAAGCACAATGTTTATAAATAAAAACACAAATTAACACGAATTCCATGACTTTATACTGATCACTTTCTGAGGTATGACACGTGTAGTGTTCTGTGTGGCTTGATTGCTGTATATTTTCACAACCTTCTTCCTAGCTCCTCTCATGTATACAGCACTATTTAACTAAATACTGAAAATTGATACATGAAATATTACTTCGCTATATAACAGTTTATGTAGACACATGAAGACATATGTATATATATATATACATATGTGTGAATATGATAGACTTATATCACACACACGCACATATATATATATATATATATATATATATATATATATATATATATATCATAGTCCTATATGCCTATATGGCGAACACTCTCCTGGCCGTCGTGACAGAGGGGCACCGAAGAAAAGATATAAAAACTCTCTGAAGCACTCCCTCAGTGACTGCCACATTGACCACCTCCAGTGGTCTGTTCTCTCTGCTAGCGACGTACTGTCCACCAGGCTGTCGCCTTCTTTGAGATATCCTGCACAGAGAATCTGCGGGAGAAGCGCTGCAGGAGGAAGATTCGGGAAGCTTCAGCAGCCACATCTTACCTGACTTTTGACTGCGGGCGATGTGGCCAAACCCGCTTGTCCTGCCTCGGGCTTGTCAGCCACAAGCGTGCTTGCAGTCAACGTGGACAACGCCCTTCATAGAATCTTCGTTTGCGAAGTACTGCCAAGAAGTATTCACGTCAATTAAAAAGAAATAACTTCAAATTGAGTTGGCAAAAAGAAAGTCCGCAGCAACAAATTCGCTTAAAACCAGCTTCAATTATTGCCCCTAAATCAGTTTAAAATATCCATTAACAGGCAACAAAGAATCTCTAATCGTAATTGTTGTTGTTCCAGGTTATAAAACGTAACATTTAGTCCATATGCCGCGATTTTCTCTTAGTGATCGTCAGGAGCTCATTTATCTCCACCTTTCTGGTTTATCCTATCGAGACATCAGCTACAGATTGAAATGTGATGAGAAAACGGTACGAAAGAATGTGCAAAAGCACCAAAACACCGGCAGTGTTCGTGATGCCCCTAAAGCTGGTCATACTAGAGTTACTTCTAACAGGGAGAACACTGTTATCAAGATCCGCAGCCTAAGAAACAGATTTGAAACGGCTCCTCAAATCCAACAGCAGTGCTATCTTGTTAAAAAGTGCTCTCTTTCTACTGTCAAGAACAGATTAAAGGAATTTAATTTTCGAGGATATGTTGCAATACGCAAGGCAATAATTTCTGTAAAGAGCAGAAAACGTCGTCTGGACTTTGTCAAATGCAATGCAGATCATGACTCTTCATATTGGTAAAAAGTGCTTTTTCGCGACGAAAGCACGTTCAATAGGCTAGATAGTTATGTTAGGCAGTACGTCTGTCGGAAGAAAGACGAAGAATTTATTCCTAGATGCTCAGATGTAACGCTGCACGGTCATGGAGGTTAAGTTTTGGTGTTGAGCATTATTAGTACCAGTAGTCCAGGGCCTATAGTTTGCTTGAAATGTAGAATTAATTCGACCAAGTACGATAATATGTTGATTGAACATTTTCTATCTTTCTTTGGCCGGAATTTGGATGATAATCCCACATTGATGCAGGATAATGCTCCCATTCATACAGTTGGCAATGTTTGGATTGGTCTGCACAATCTGCAGACCTCAATCCTATCAAAAACGTATGGCATTGCAGCAAGAAACAGCAACGCAATGATAAAATTTCAAATTTTGTAGAACTTTGGACAAAAATTTAAAAAAAAAAAAATGGGATGCCCTTTCCCCGGAGTATTGCTGCAGTCTAATTCAATGAAACCCCAAAAGATTACAGGCTGCCAAATTGCAGAAGGAGTATGCTACTAAATATTAACTAGTTCATTGTGTTCCTGTTGTATTTGTGCTGCATTAATGTCCTAAAGTTACATTTAAATAACAATTTTCTTGTGCTGACTTTTTTTGTCTCCTCAGTTCCAAATTATTTTTTTAAATTGACGTCAAAACTAGAATATTTCAATTAAGTCAAATATGAACAGGTAAAATTATGGAAGAATAAAAGGCCAATCAAATGAGGTATAGTTTGTTTAAACAGTTACATTTAATGTAGCTTCAATTTGCAGTTTTTGAAAAAATTACAGTGCGGACTTTCTTTTACCGCCTGTATATATTTTATATTATATACTTATATATACATATAAATATATATACACACACACACATATATATATATATATATATATATGTATATATATATATATATATATATATATATATATATATATAATTCATCCGCTCTGATGAGTCATAGAAGACGGAACACATCTCAGTGGATAATAATATTTTAAAAACAATATATATATATATATATATATATATATATATATATATATATAACGTTAAAAGTCCACGTATGCTTCTAGGATATTGATTTAAAGGTCATAAGATGTTTTGAAGCATGAAAAACGATGTTACTTTTTGTATTTTTATTGTTATTTTTTTATATTTCAAGCGGACCTCCGCTCTTGATCACAATTTCGATACTTTTATTGTAACCAAGAACAGAGGTCCGCTTGAAATATATAAAATAACAATAAAAAAATATTAAATACAAAAAGTAACATCGTTTTTCATGCTTCTACAAACCTCGTAACCTTTAAATCACTATATATATATATATATATATATATATATATATATATAAGTTTCATAACGAGTTCCATCCAGCTAATGAATGGATTTAGTTATCAAATATAAACTGTATCATAACTGAGGAAACGACGGACAAATCGTCCCATAGAAATACTAGGACGCGTGTCCAAGCGAAATAAAAATATACGAAATGTTTTCATGGTGTAATTATTCACATGATTTGTCGAGGTTGGGTGACAACAAACTCGACGTTGTCCCGCAGAGCAACACGTCCAAGCTATTTGATAAAAAATAAAACACCGAATGTCGGCAGAAGATGAAAGGAAAGATGAGACGGCAACGATACGAACTTGTTTTGCTTTTGATTTTAGTTCTGAGTTTTTTGTTTTATTATTTGTTTACGTGGATGCGGAGTGGTCAAAGGTCAGGCAGTGTTAGGAGAATTCTTTTCACGAGAAACCTTCCGTAGGTGCGTATTTTCACTACCGACAACGATCTGTGCGTTTATAGTATGTACTACATATATTCTTTCGAAAATGGAAAAAAAACCTATCCTACGCAATATTCGATGACAAATTAAAAAAAAAAACACATCGAAGTAAATGCAATTAACAACTGAATCCAATTACAACATACATTATTATTATTATTATTATTATTATTATTATTATAATAGTTAAAACTATTAAAAATATTATTATAATATATATAATAGTTAAAACAAATTAAAAATAACAACCTTACAAAATTACAAGAACCATTCCCTTCCGCCAATAGCAATGGCCAATGACTCTTTATATGAAAGTACATCTTTTAAACTCCTTGGCCTAACGTTCACAGGAAACATGAGTTGGAACAATTACATTGAGAACATTGCCAGGGCCGCTGCGAAGAAGGTGGGTTCTCTCTGCCGTGCTAAAAAGCTACTAACGCATGAAAGTATCCTGTACTTCTATAAGGCCACCATTCGCCCATGTATGGAGTATTGTTGTAATATTTGGGTTGGTGTATCTGCCTCTAGTCTCTCGCTTCTAGACAAAGGTCAAAAGAGAGTCGCCAATCTGATAGGTTCGGAACCGTCAGCTAAACTCAGTCCCATCGACGAAATGCTGCATCCCTCTGCATGTTCTACAAGTACTTTAACGGATAATTCTGTGACGAACTGCAAGCACTTGTACCCCTACGACGTAAATACCCCCGACAAACCCGACAAGCAGCTAAATCCCACCTCTTCACAGTAGAGATCCCTAGATACAAGAGAGCCTTCTACTCCAGTAGTTTCTTCCCCAGAACAATTAGACTTTGGAATTCCCTTCCGGTCCCTGCTTCCCCGACTGCACTGACATGCAGAAGTTCAAGTGCAACGTGAACCGACATCTTGCTGCCCAACTTCCTACACAGTACCCCTGATGCTTATGTCCCCGATAGTAGCCCCCTACAATAAAGTGGCAATGTGCCTTGTTTGGGGTGAAAATGTAATTAAAAAAAATTATAAAGAGAGGTTCTTCTTAGAGACGATATCATATAGATTCCAAGTATGAAGAGTAGTGATAGGCGGAAGGTGAAAAACGAGGTAAAAATAATTCAAGGAGTAATTCACAACATCATAAGAAACAACATATCGATTACGGAACTTAACAGGCTTCTGTATGCGGCGTCATACGTTATTGCGGATCGTCTTGGCTTATTACAGAAGAAAAAGGATGAAATGAAGGATAGAAGGCCATACTGGCAGAGGTGGCTCGAAGAAAGTATTAAACGGTGGCGGAAAGACATTGGTAGAATCGAAGAAATAAAAAAAAAGGTGTTAAACTAGGACAGAAAGCTATGGGCAAGCTTGAAAAGAGATATAGATTGCTGGAAAAGGGAACGATGAACGTTCTAACAATGTTGAAAGAGAAGGTCCACACTGGTGGTATGAAAATTAGGAATTTTGTTGGAAAAAGTATTGCATTTCGGCAAAACACCCTTTTTTCGGAACAATGAGTCTCAGCTGTATAAAGAATTAAATGGTAGTAAACAGGCGGGAAATAACAACACTCCAAATGCAAAAGATGTAAAGAAGTTCTGGAGTGGGATTTAGTCTGTCGAAGGGCGATATAATGAGAAGGCTAGCTGGTTGGGAGAGGTCACAGAAAGGCTATCAGAAATGGAGCAGATGAAGAACGTTCAGATAACCATCGATGAAGTTAAAGCTGGCATACGAAGGATGACAAACTGGAAGGCACCTGGTCCAGATGGAGTGATGGGCTTCTGGTTCAAACAGTTCCCATGCCTTTATCCACCTATAGCTGCTGCTCTGCAAAGGGTTGTAGAGTCGGGATATGTCCCTGATTGGCTTGTGAAGGAAAGAACAACACTGATTAGGAAAGATCCTGCAAAAGGAACAGATGCCAATAAATATAGACCAATTACATGTTTGCCATTGATGTGGAAACTGTTGACTTGAAGATTTGCGGAGAAAATTTATGAACATCTAGAGAGTAATGGTGTTTTTCCTGACGAATAAAAGGGGTGCCGGAAAGGCTCGAGAGGCACTAAAGAGCAACTACTAATTGATAAAGCAATAATGCAGGATGCGAAGAAGTAGAAGAGGAATCTGAGCGTAGCATGGATCGATTACAGAAAGGCTTATGACATGGTTCCTCATTCATGGATAGGTGAAAGACTATTGATGATGAAGGTTGCTGAGAATGTGGTAGGGCTTTTAGAGACAAGTATGGCTCAATGGAAAACGGTGCCGACAGCAAACAGAGAGAAGATTAGGCAGGTTGACATTAAACGTGGGATATTTCAAGAGATTCGTTATCGCCACTTTTTTTTTTATTTAGAATGATGCCACTGAGCATCCTCTTGAAGAGAGAAAAAACTTTGAATCTGGTGGCAGACGCCTCAACCATCTACTGTTTATGGATGATTTGAAAATATTCGGTAGAAATGAAAAGGAAATGGAGAGACTGGTGGAACTTTATTTTTTTACGGAACCATTTACCCCTCACTCCTCAAACCCATTTCCTGCTACACTGACCCCCTCACTTGTCTGTATCCCTTTCTTTTACGCACCCCTAATAATTATTATTAACATTATTTTCATCATTATTATTAGTAGTAGTGGTGGTGATGGTGGAGGTAGTGGTAGAATATTGTTACTAATATCTTTATCATTATCATCATTATTACTGTCTTTTTTACCGCTATTATTATTATTATTATTATTATTATTATTATTATTATTATTATTATTATTATTGCTGTTATTATTATCCCCGTTTTTATCCCCATCATTGCTACCATAACCGCTACCATTATCTTCATTTTCACTGTTATTAACATTAATGTTGAATTTACTTTTACCACAACTATTTGTAATATTATTCTTAATGTTTATTTTTTATGTTTATCTTTAATTTAGTCTCTATCTTTATCTTTATTTTTATCTTCAAGTTTACTTCTATTTTATTTTCATCTTTATTATTACTACTACTATTATAATTTTCATTACTATTATCTATCCTACTATTACCCTACTATTATTTGGTATATTTTTACCACTCTCATAAGTAGTAATGGTTTCCTTACTCCTCCACTTTGACATCTATATGTATATTAAACCTTTTGCATCAAGTTAAACGCACTCATAGTCATTGCCACCTTAATCTCCGACCGCCCACTTACAATCATACTCCCTATATCATAAGAGAAGAAACTTATAAATATATTGCCGCATATTACCTTTTAGTTTTACAACCTTGCATAATCCCCGCCCCTCCTAAAATTATAAGCGATTTTATAGCCGCTTTTTGCCGTTTAGTTGGCACCAATCAAAATTACCACTCCATAGAAAATAGACACCCCACACACTGTTAAAATAAATTACCACGCAGCAACAATACACCCCCAATTTAACCCTAATACATATACCCCTGAATCTCAATACTATGTTAAAGACCATATACAATCTTATATATCATACCATATGTAACAAGCTTTTCCTTATTTATTTAGAATTCAATAAAGCTTCCCCCAGCATTCTATAATTCCTCTTAATCTTTTTCATCCCTAATGAACCTTACGCTAGATGCCGCATTTTCCCCATGCTACCAAGCACCTTCTCTACTCTTCTGATGAGAAGCATTAGGCTTCGAAATGCTCTGACATAAAAGCCCCTTCTATTCCCCAAATTTTGCTTGTATTCCACTATTCAATAAATTATCCATTCTATATCTACCAATATATAGTTTTGTGTCTTCATTTCATACTCTTGTTGTCCTTATATATATATATATATATATATATATATATATATATATATATGTATGTGTGTGTGTGTGTGTGTGTGTATACTGTATGTGGATGACTATAATGCTCCTTATCTTGAGTTGAGAATATTGAGAACTGATATACGAATTAACATTAGCGTAGAAAGCGATACTCTTTGTGTAAACAAATCGAGCTTAAGTATTTCGGACGATGTCAAAACATCGTTAATTCACGACTCGCACAGCAGCCGCTGATTAACGTAATGGTTAGAAGCCTTGACTGTCGTACAGGAAGTCGGGTTTCGATCCTGGCTTGATGTAGTTGCCTGTCTAGCCGCACTGATGAGCTGTGATACAGCGAAACAGTGCTGCATGTGGATGACTCTCTCTCTCTCTCTCTCTCTCTCTCTCTCTCTATATATATATATATATATATATATATATATATATATCTATATATATAGAGAGAGAGAGAGATAGAGAAAGAGAGAGAGACAGACAGACAGACAGACAGAGAGATAAGTTTCTCACCCTTCAAAGTTAATCAATTTGGTTAGGGTAAGGGTTAGGTTAGGATTAGATGAGGCGCGCAAAAAAACTCTGAAATTCGAAACCCGAGCATCACTTACTGAATATTATTAGAATCCCTTTCATTTCTTTTGTTACTTTATTTACATTTTCCTTCGTTTTAATCTTCTTAATTCGTCCCGTTTGTTGTCGTAATTTCTTCGTTTCATTTATCTGTCTTTCCTCAATTTTGTGTTTTACATAAGTTAATCCTTGAAAAATATAGTTTCTTTCCTTTTTTGCTAGGGTGTTGTTCCAGTGTTTGTTTCTACGAATTCTGTTTGTAAATTATGCGACGATTGTCTCAACCCCAATTACTCCTAAGACAGAGTTATTTCCCCTCGGAAAACAAAACAAAATGGCCGATTCGATTCATTAGGCAACAAGTGTAGCGCTTACTTTTGCAATCCATTTCCCATGGCGATAAAAAGGCGAAAGAAAAATGATAGGCGAATATGAAAATATAAACTGTTAGAATTCAAAGAAGAAAACAAACAGAAACAGAAGACAAATAAATATCCATTTATTACACCTATTTTAAACGTAATATATAACTAACCCAGAAACTATTAACTAAAATGACATGAAAATTGTGCGTTTCACTAACATCTTTGCCAGATTTTATCATTCAATCACATTGACAAACCTAAATAAAAGTATCAGGTAGAATGCGTACACAGGCACTTTCTCTTTTTCACACACACACACACACATACACACACACACACACACACACACACACATATATATATATATATATATCATTCAAACACTATTGTGTTTGAATATATGGTTAAGTGGCAGTTTTAGTCAGTTAGAACCGCTTTAAAGGTTTACCGCTCACTCATTTTCCGATCAAATTTCAAACAATTATTACAGTTTATAGATCACCTTCTCAACTATATTGGGGGGGATTCAATTTCCGTTCAGTAAAACAAAAGTTATAATGAATTTACCGGTGTTCAAAATCGTATCAAAACGTAGGGAGGTGAGTGACGCTTTTTATGACTGGCGAACATAGCAACCATGTCGCTTTTTTAAATTCAATTTATAACATTATATAATCAATTCTTTATGCTGCAATATTTTACATTATAAACTTATTATATTTTTTACTAGAATATCTTGTCCTTTTCTTTTCCAGTTTTAACAACTAGTCCTTTTACTTTTCCATGTTTAAGCTTACCCATATTACTTTTCATGTTCGCATTACACGAATAGTCATGGGCGCGCACACGCGGGAACGCGCATACACACACAAACACACATATGGGAAAAATCACAGATCTTGACCCTCACGCATTCACACACGCACAACACACAACCCCGCCTTAACACACAAGCACACACTGACACACACATACACACACACATCTGAAAAGAAAGTAAATTATAAAAAAAGAACTATAAAAACATGTCCCAAATAAACTATAAACACCCTCCACCCACTAAATAGACTTTACTTAGATTGAACTTTTGACCAGCTCACCGACTACTGGTGACAAAAAGTCTTATATTGGCATTTCTCTGAAAAAAATCATTGTTGCCAGAGATAAAATGTTTTCTAAAAAGACATTACCTAAAAAACCCTTTATATAAAAATATCTGAAGAGAGCTGAACAAGGCTTGAAACGCGTTATAAAACAATTTGAAAATATTAAAAAATGATATAAGTCTGAAAAATCAACAATTTTTGATGGCTACACTCTTTTATATATATATATATATATATATATATATATATATATATATAAAAGAGTGTAGCCATCAAAAATTGTTGGTTTTTCAGACTTTTATCATTTTTTAATATATATATATATATATATATATATATATATATATATATATATATATACATCAAGGAGGCCATGCCATTGCCAGGATTGAATGCGGATCAAAATATGTTCTAGCCTTCCGTACAGTTATTGTGATCGAAATCGATGAATTTGTCCAGTTGTTTCCGCGGTTTACCTTGAAGAAGCTTCAAATGCCCCCCCCGGCAGTGACTAACTCCACAGTACATTGAAGTCGACATTGAACTGAAGAGGATCTACAGTTCATTTTGCCAAATTTATATTTTTTATAGTAACGTGAATTTTATTTCCAAAGCATTATGGTATCCGTTCGATGCACAGTAAGGGATTAATGTGGAACAATATGGATTAACAGTGTGTCGTATTAAAATTTCATTTATTCTTGGAAACTACTAGGCCAAATGAGCTGCAGTTGTGTATAAATATTTATTATGATTAGGTGCAGCGAACTAAACGCTATGATATCTAATCGATCCGCAGTTAAGACTTGATATGTATTAATATGAGTTAGTATTTAATACAAAAATGAACACACATTTAACCATATTCAACGATTAATTAATTAAGCACTCATTTGGAACCAACGAGCTGTAACGTTTTCCTGTTTATATGAATGGAGAAACAACTACTTTATAGAGTTTAAGTCGATTCTCATGAGAATCAATTTCCTAAGTAAAGCTAATATAGAAACATTCAATTTCTTTCTTTTTTTGTCAAAAATTGCGGAGTGAGAATTTACGGTAATTTTCTTTTATAATTTTTGAATTATTTTGACTGTGTTGATTTCTACCAGACCTTATTTGTAGTATTTTCATATAACCATTGTTTTTTTTATGTTATTTATATGAAAAACATATACATGCACTTCTACCTGAATGTAGTATGGTTTTCATCTATTCGAGAAGTGTACATGTGATAACTTTGTTTTGTATGTTCTCCAGAAACATGCAAAGATTCTTTTTGCTCCTAAATTTACATTAAATTATATTGTGGTATGATTTCTCATCTCAAATTACACTCCCTTCATGTATATATATATATATATATATATATATATATATATATATATATATATATATATATATATATATAGTCTTTGAAGTTTTTAACATTTGAAACCACACAAAAAATTATTTTTTATCATTCATCAAAAAAAACATCTAGTCAGTAAGTCATTTAATCACCTGCAATCACTGCATCAACTCTCAAATTTACTATAATACCAATTTTTATATTTTTTAAGGGATCATCAGTTGTTTACCATGAAACACTGTTTCGGGGATTTAAAAACAAAACAGTATATTACATCATGGCTCCCCAGCAGTGTTGATCAAACACCACCACCCTTAATCTTAGGAAGAAGACAAGTTACAAAAAATTTTTTTCCCCAATTTCCTATTCTTAATTGTAATTACTAACCTTTTCATAGTATAAAAATGAATTTCTTACCTGTGCGATTCATCAATTTCCACATTTAAAATGGATACATTTTTTAATTTTTTAATTTATCATTCTTGTATTTATAAGATTTGGATTAATCCATTTAACTACTTATCACCCCCACTATATATATATCTTAGTCTGTTTGCATATATTATATCTTAGTCTGTTTGTCCGTTCCACCTTTTCTAGGAAACGATTAGATTTGGCAAACATATCATAGGTACCTTTGATGCAGCAGCCTATGTACCATATATATCTATATATATATAAATGTAACTCCTGCTTCGTTCGTAATTAATAGTCTAAATAACCACTGGATGGATGGCTTCCACATTTTGGTATAATATGTTTACTGTACCCATGCGTGTTTCTATATATCTCATTTTAATTATAACATTATACTTAATTTTTCTATAATAAATAGGTGGTTTTCTTTGTACGGATGGGCCATTTTTTTTATTTAGGGACAATTATTTCACACCGCGTGCGATCACGTGACATCACTAAACGGAACTTTTATATACCGAATTGACTTTTTTCGTTTAAAAATGGAATTATTTCTCTTTCGTTAATATATATATATATATATATATATATATTAATATTTCGTGTTTTATATATGTAAAGTACAATTGTTGAATGTTATTCTCTTGATTATATTTGTTTGGGAGAAGCACAATTAAAAAAAAAAAGATTAAAACGGAGCGAAATTTAAATTCCCATTCCATTTTTACAACAATCCAGCGCATACTTCGCAAGTTTTATCATAAGTTAACGAGCAACCCATAAAAATCTGGTAACTGAGTGTCAGATCTGCTTAAAATATTGTAAAAAAAAGAACCTCTCCCTAACATACTGGCAATAATTTGGTTCCGTCCTTCCCTTAAGTGTTCTAATAAGAGGGATTGATTTACTATGATCTGTATTAGAAGCTGAGCAAAATTATTTAATTGTTGAATATTTTGCATTTTGGTTAAATTTGTTAGTTTCCAATCGCTAAAAGCCCACACAAAAATTGAACAAAGGATAAAATTAAAAAGAATGTTACTCATGCAGAATTTACCCCCCCACACCGGATTCCAATTAGTTTAGGGTTCCACCAGCTATCGTGGTGACCGAATTCAGCCGAGCGTTGTCCAAATGTTTAAACACTAAACCAACATTTCATTTTTTTTTTTTTGCAGAATTAATTAATGATGGGAGTATTTTTTCTGATTATTTTCTTAACATCTGTTGACCAAAAAAATAATTTGTACAGTTTCTTGAAAAAAAATCTATCTTTTCTCTACTTTCACCTAACTATTTACAGTGTTCATATAAAGCATTCATATTTTCTTTTTATAATAAAAATTCGGGGTACTCCTTGGGCGTTGAGTTCCATGGCGACCAGCATAAAAACACGCGTCGCTCCCTTCTTGACGCAAGCGCACGTAACACTTTTTATTAACTAACGTTGTCGTAGTAACTTTTAGATTATCTGTCACATTATTTTGAAAAAAAGTTTTACTCTTTATGAATATTAAAAGAAAAATTACTAAACATTTATTAATAATGCATCACTTTTACAGACATTTGTTTTTAATTTCTTAAATGACGAATTTATCGACTTTTTTTAATAGCATTTGCGGATGGGTATGCTGACGTTTGGTTTAATTTCTTTTTAAATGACTTTTTATCGACTTTCATTATTTTTAATAGCATTTGCGGATGGGTAAAAAACGAAAAAAAAATAACTAAACCATTTACTGATAATTCTCACTTTTACAAATATTTTTAACACATAAAGTCAAGATACAGAGAAATTCAGTAAATGGCTTAGTTATTTTTTTTTCGTCTTTTACCCATCCGCAAATGCTATTAAAAATGAAAGTCGATAAAAAGTCATTTAAAAAGAAATTAAAACAAATGTCAGAATACCCATCCGCAAATGCTATTTGAATAAAAGTCGATAAAAGTCATTTAAAAAGAAATTTAAAAACAAATGTCTGTAAACGTGGGGTATTATTAATAATGTTTAGTAATTTTTCTTTTAATATTCATAAAGAGTAAAACTTTTTACAAAATAAATGTGACAAATAATCGTTTAGTTACTACGACAATGTCAGTAAATAAAAAAGTGTTACGTCCGCTTGCGTCAGAAAGGGAGCGACGCGTGTTTTTATATGCTGGTCGCTATGGAACTCAACGCCCAAAGAGTACCAAATTCTGTTTTCAAAAAGAAACGTTTACTACCAACTTTCTTTTTTAAAAAAGTACAAGTTTTCATGAAAAAACAAACAAAAACTTTCACCTAACAATTTATGGCAAAAAATGCGACCCATAAAAATATGGGGTGCTTCTACACTTTATTGCCGAAATTGGAGACGCCATTTTTTTTACGCACTTACTATCCAAATCTAGGGGAGGCATCGTCATATGGCCGAACGATTGCTTCCGGAAAGGGAAAGAATAAATTTACCAAAATTAACATTTATTACTTCCGGAAAAGTTAAATTAAACTAAAATGATCATTTATTACTTCCAGAAACTTGGTAAACCGATATTGCTGGAGAAAATGAATCTTGACAATTCAAAAAAATGTTTAATTATTTATTTGTTCGAAAAAAAAACCCCAAAAAACAAAAAACTATTTTATAAAAGTCCAATGTTGCTTTAAAAGTAAATAAAAAATGTGAAAGAGAACATATATCTGTAATTGCTTAATTGGAAATGTTTCGATTTAATTGATGAGAACGGGAATGTTTTTCATGGAACAATTTTTTTTTATTAAAAACAGAAAATTGAAATGACATATTCATAATAGTTTAACCTGGTCAAGCGCCATTTGAAAACCAAAACAAAACCAAAATATTTATTAGTTTTTTTTGTTTGTTTATTTTTTCGTTTGTGTGTGTTTTTTTTTCGTACAAATAAATAATTTTAAATATTTTTTTGAATTATCAAGATTCATTTTCTCCAGTAATATCGGTTTACCAAGTTTCTGGAAGTAATAAATGATAATTTTAGTTTAAGGGAGTAATAAATGTTGATTTTGGTAAATTTATTTAGTTTAATTTATCGTTTCCGGAAGTAATAAATGTAAATTTTGGTAAATTTATTCCTTCCCTTTCCAGAAGCAATCGTTCGGCCATATAATGATGTCTCCTATAAATTTGGATTGCAAGTGCGTGAAAAAATGGCGTCTCCAATTTCGGCAATAAAGTGTAGAAGCATCAAATCTGCTAGCTGAGTGACAAATCTGCTTAAAATGTTGAAAAAAAGAAAGAAAAAAAGAATAGAACCTCTAGATATTTGGAGGAATTTTTAACACCTCTAACACAAAACTGCGAATAAAATATAAAAAAACTCGTAATTTCTCTTTTTAAAGTGAGTTGTTTATTTTTTATATGGAATATACATTCAAAATAAACTATTAAAGTTGTTTAAAAAATAATAGAAATCTTATTTTTTATTTTTTTTAAAAACAGTGTTTACAAAATGTTTACAAAATGCCGGCGTGCCTTCATGCAGCCATATTTTTTACGTAATAAAATCAATAGAATTTTACGAGCTAAATATTTCTCAATTTTTAAAATTTTAAAATCTATCAAAATATTTCTATCAGTTCAAATATTATGATATTTTCAAGGTCAATATGAAATTTTATGCTCTTTCCAATAAACCAAATATAATACTTTAGACAAACGTTTTTTTTCAAATTCACACTCCCATTTTTGAATGTTAATTAAAATTTTAATAATTTATTTACGTATCAAAGTTTTATATATCACAAATTATTTTATGGAAATTTACCTGTAAAGTCCAAAGTGTAAAATCTTTTTTTTTTTTTTTTTAAAAAACACGTTGATTTTTTTTAATGAAAGCTCATGTTATGCTTACATCGTCAAGTAAATACCAGACGCTGACGGCAAATCTCATCGAATGTTTTCTTTTTTATATATTAAAAAAAAAATTAGTCGATGAAGAAGTATTAAAATATATCAATAAAAAACTCGTCTATTTCATTGAAAGAATTTTTTTTAAATCGATGAAGCGGATTTTTTGTTCTAGAGGAAAAACTTATAAGTGAATGTCCGTTTCTTTTTTAACTATTCCATATTAAATTCCCGATTTCGATAGAACACGCAATGAAAAAGAGACATTTATGCCATACTTCATAAATTTCATTTTAGCGGCAACAGCTATTTAACACTTCGCGCAAAACATGTTACAAAAATGCGATTTTCTAGGACCCTCGCTGTAAAAAATCCTTTTATTTAAAAAATTTAAAATATAAATATGGATAAATTCTTAACAATGAAGAATGGAACTACCCATTTAATAATATTTTTTTAGGTAAGTGATTTTTTGGCATTTATATATATATATATATATATATATATATATATATATATATATATATATACATTTATTTATAAGCAAATCAAAATATGTTGATTTTCTTTATATTTTTTTAGAAGAAAACCGCTTTAAAGAAACAAGTATTGCATAATTTTAAAAATTTGGTATTTGCTCCTTTATTTGAAAAAACATTAGGGTTTGAATTATATTTTCAAGTAGTTATAAACTTAAAAAAATAGTAAGTTGAATTATTAAGGTTCTGATCATCATTTTTAATGGCCACTTTCTGATATAGAACCAAACATACTGGCAATAATTTGGTTTTGTCCTTCCTTTCAGTTTTTCCAATAAGGGGGATTGATTTACTAGGATTTGTATTCGGAGCTGGGCACTTATTAAAATTATTTAATTGTTGATTTTTTTGCATTTTGGTTAAATTTGTTAGTTTGCCAACACTAAAAGCCCACACAAAATTTGTTAGTTTGCCAACGCTAAAAGCCCACACAAAATTTGTTAGTTTGCCAACGCTAAAAGCCCACACAAAAAATTGAACAAAAGACAAATTAAAAAGAATGGTACTCATGCAGAATTTAACACCCACACACACACACCGGATTCCAATTAGTTTAGGGTTCGACCGGCAATCACCGGATTCAGCCGAGCGTTGTTCAAATGTTGAAACACTAAACCAACATTTTATTTATTTTTTTTGCAGAATTAATTAATGATTGGAGTATTTTTTCCGTTTATTTTCTTAACATCTATTGACAAAAAAAATTCTACATTTTCTTGAAAAAAATCCAACTTTTCTCTACTTTCACCTTACTATTTACAGTGTTCATATAAAACATTCATCTTTTCTTTTCATAATAAAAATTCTGTTTTCAAAAAGAAATGTTTACTGCTAACTTTCTTTTAAAAAAAGTGCAAGTTTTCCTGAAAAAAAAAACTTTCACCTAACAATTTATGGTAAAAAATTCACCTTTTCTTGGGGGAAACAACAACTTTTATTGATAAAAAAATTGCAAAAATAATAAAATAAATAAACAATACAAAATGCAATTTTTTAAGGAATGTGTTCCATTTTTAACAAACTGACCCACAGCAACGCGTGGCCGGGTACAGCTAGTATATATATATGTATATATATATATATATATATATATGTTTAAAGGAAAAAATAGAAAAAACCGAATGAAATTATTAAAAAATCAACGTTTCGTCCCTGTTTCAGAGGACATCTTCAGGATAATTGAAATAAAAATGTGATAAAAGAAAAAAGTCATAGATCGTGCGAAAAAAGACAGTTTATATATATATATATATATATATATATATATATATATATATATATATATATATATATATATATATAATAGTGTTGGAACGATTCATCGGATTCGGGAATTGGAAAAATCAGAGCTTTTTGGGGTATGTGAAAAATTAAAGCCTATTTTCCGATGCCAAAACCGATTCCTTAAATTATGTTCTTTATTTGATTTTGGTTTAAGAAATATTTTCCGCTGTTTGTACTAATAATAACATAATAGGTATTTATTGATTTAAAATTCCAAAAAGGCTAAAATCTCTAGACCACCTCTTCATAAGTGTGTATTTACGTTTGAGAAAATATATGAACATTTAAGATGTGTTTTTACAGTAATCGGGGAAAAATAACAATTTTTAAGTTAAATATTTAGAGATTTATAAAGAATCAGAATCGGAATCGGTTATTCTATCGAAATCGGGAATTTAATACGGAATTGGTAATTGTATCGGAAGCGTGAAAAATATTGAAATCCTCCCATAACTAATATATATATATATATATATATATATATATATATATATATATATATATATATATATATATATTGTGTGTGTGTGTGTGTGTGTATGTATGTATTCTACCAAATACTCGTCTCAGAACGAGTAAAAATTCTTCAAACAGAATTACAGAGACATTGAAATGTAATGAATCGTGTTGTATTTACTCCCAATGACTACGAATAAATTCAATAAAAACATGATATATTGTAATATTTAAATAAGATGTTGTACACATATTATGCCATTAATAATCTTTAAATGCTTTAAAATGAAATATGGATAATACTTAATCACTGGCATTTAATGAATTGAAAAAAAATTAGAATTATCCAAAATTTCACGAAGAGCCTTCGTTCCCTCTTTACTTCTTTTATATAAAACTAAATTAAACTGCATACACTACGCAGTACCAATCGTCACATCGAACAGCTGTTCCATATTTCACAATAGTTGATTTTGTAGTTTAGGAGTAAATCCCTTACATAAACATATATACACGTACAAAAGGTACTTAGCTACATAATTAACTATTTTTCTCTTTTCCAATATATATATATATATATATATATATATATATATATGTGTGTGTGTGTATATATATATGATTAAATTTATTTATATAAACATTGATGGCTACATATGTGCATACATGTTCCTGTAATCGTCCGTGCTGGGGAGATTACGTCTTCAGGCCAAGAATTACCCTCGAAAACTGACATTTCAAGACACAAAAAATTTCCTTATTTCGTTTACAAAATTAGAATCTTTTCACCTAATATGGGTGGGGGTATGTGTGTGGAAGGATAAGTAATGCTTTTTAACGATCCATTCCTTACAGGCTTATTTTTTTATTCCATTTTACATTCTTTTTTATGTATCTCCTCTTTTGCTATAATATATATATATATATATATATATATATATACAAAAGAAAGGAAAACACGCAGAAAGAGAGAGAGAGAGAGAGAGAAAGAGAGCGAGGGAGAGAGCGAGAGCGAGAGAGAGATTGAGATGGAAGTAGATTTATGCGGACACGTAGGTATATTAGTAATGGGTCTAGATAGGTATATTAAAATGCTTGCTCGGGAAAATTTAATGAGAAATATTCAAAAGGAATCAGACAAGCGAGAGGATGTCTCGGGGTCATTTTCATCATCCCTTTCATTAAG
Organism: Euprymna scolopes; assembly: GCF_053919585.1. Taxonomy (NCBI): domain Eukaryota; kingdom Metazoa; phylum Mollusca; class Cephalopoda; order Sepiida; family Sepiolidae; genus Euprymna; species Euprymna scolopes. Next base: position 24,843,205 of record NC_136490.1, on the reverse strand, counting down.
ACGCCAAGTGCCATCGTCCCACTCTTATGAGATGTGCACCCCCTCCATGTTATTAGGCTCTTGTCGCTATAATGGCCACCAACCAATCACCGCTTACTTCCGGTGTCAGCCATTTGCAACCGACACAGCACATCTCGCTACACTTCACTCGAACGCACTGGCGGCCTAAATGTGGCGAATACTAACGAAAGCACGGCTCGATTTACAAGTTGATGTGTCCGTTCTCGTATCTGTGTATCTGTTTAATAAGGTTAATTATCTATGTAGGTATATGTGTATGAATGATTATATGCATGTATGTATGCCTGCATGTATGTGTATAGATATGTATGTGTGTATGTATGCATGTGTGTATGTATATATGAGTGAACACAGGTACGCATGTACGTATGCATGCGTGTATGTGTGTATGTATTTACGGCACAATCACTTTGACATACCGGTTCTTGTTAGATCAGCGAAGTTAAGATATCTTGAGCTTGGCTAGTTCCGGATAGGTGACCATTTGGGAATTGTAGGCGCTGCATATGCTTTCCGTTTATCTTTTCATTGTTTCCAGTCGCTATAAATCGCGTGAAACTGGTATTTAACAACGATTACTCAAGTTACACATGGTTTAAGATTACAAAACCGTTGCCAGAAAATTTCCACGAGCAGGTACCCTTATAGTGGGTATCTGTAGTCTGTCAAGACTGAAGGAAGCTACCATGTGCGTGTGTGTATATCTGTATATGTATGCATGCATGTGTGTGCGTGTCTGTCTGTCTGTCCGTCTGTTTGTATGTATATATTTATGTATGTATATATGCGAATGAACCTTTTTTCGAGATAACGGCCAACTAGTACCTTGAGTGTTTGTGTGTATGTATGTGTGTGTTTGGGGTGGAGAGGGCTCCCGTAACCCGGGGTGAAGTAAATCAAATCTCTGATTTAAAAAAAAACATAAAGCGGGAGACCAGTACCCACATTAAGCTGGTCTGCAGTTTAACTTGTTGCGGGCTATCTTGCTCTTTCTTGTTGCTGGATCTCAACATTTTGAACCGAGAGAGAGACATAGCTGTCGTACAAAGCTAAGACTCTATAACATCATCTGTGTATAGATACTCTCTCAGGCATTTGTCTATTAAAATGGTCCTGTGGCGATGGAAGTCATTTTTGTCTGAGGGAGTGGCACTCGTCTGACAAGACGTTGCAATCATCATCATGTATGTATAAAACATACTGACGCCTGAATCTATGACCATAAAACACTGGAAATTGGTAGGAATTGTTTCCTTTCTGTTCTGTCATATATTCATGAAGTGACACACGATGATGGACATTTATTTTTATAAACTATACACGAATGCGCTTATTTTTCTCTCGGCACCAAAATAAACAGAGTCTATGTCATTTCTAAAATAGCATTTTTCCTGTTGGCTGCAGTATGTTGCTAGTCCTATGCAGTTCTGTTATATATATGGGGAAAGTGTATTAATTCTGTATATGCAGTTTATATAATGGTGCGTGTATATTCTTGTGTGGTGTCTATATTGATTTGATAACCGTGATTGTCTGCCTTTGTGTGTGCACATATGTGTATACAGTAATGGGTATATGTGAGTCACATATATACTGACAATATGGAGATCTTACGACACGTACCTTTCTCCTTTTCTTGGTCGGCGCCCCTTTGCGATGATTCATGCATGCTCCCCAAAATACGACTTGATTTTTATTGTTTGGCGACGGTCATTATTCCAGATTTTTCTATTTGACAGTTTTATCATCGCCCAAGCAGAACGGCCCGGTGTACAACACCAACAGTAGGTTCTTTGATACGACAAGGACGCGTTCTAAATCAACGTTTCTGTTTAGAGAAACCATGAACCATGATATTTGACTTTTTTATTTTAGACTTTCATTCAAGTCATTATACATAGAAATAATTTCGTAAAATCAACAATAGTTTCTCTACCGTGCAATGTAGACTACAGTGTATTGTGGAATAAGTCACTGCGGCGGGGTATGTTAATCTTCCTTCCGGTGCACCGCGGTGTCGTTCCTTACTAGAACAGGCAATAAATTGATTTGATTGCAAAATGGGTGATTTCACTGATTTCGATGACGATAAAACTATTGGAAGGGTAGAACATTAGTTCATCCTCACTCAATCGCGGGCAACGCCAGATCTCCTTACTAATAATACAATAAACGGCTAAGTAAATGCATCCTACTTTAACATTGAAAATTTAAAAGAAATCGAGAATAAACTTTTTTAAACCAACACCATAACCGATTTAGACACCTGTTTCGTCTTCGTGTGTGAAACCACAGAACACTTTATATTTAAAAAATATGAATTTATTTCAGTTCTCTCAGTGGTCTTCACCAGGAGTCTGCATTGCGTGTCTACATGATTTTTCTTTCCAGCTCTGCTTTGAAGCACGTCTGCTCACTTTCTTGACCAAACTCAAATTCTCAATCTAATCTTCTTGACCTCTTGACTAGTCAGTTCTGTTACGTCATTATCAAAAGCACACGTCACTTAACGTGTGACCACTGTCACGTAAGCAAATACTGAAAGTTATTTTGTTTATTTAACTTAGCTAATTTATGTACACATCTTCAGCTAGAACCCGTTGGTACACTTTATTCTCTAAACAATAAATAACTCCCGATGTAAACTATTTTAACAATATCACTGAAAAGTTAGATAAATAGATAGGAAGATAAATAGATAGATAACAACAAGGTTAACTTTTAACCATATTATTACCTAACAGTGTTTTCTGTAGACACATAGTTCTTGGTAAAAAAACGTTGCTCATTGAAATTCCGTATAATTTTAGGAAAAAAAGAAAATTATTTACAGTGGTTGTAGCTAGACGATTTCTTGTGAACATTTTAGCGGAGGGGGCCATAGATGGGAGATCAGTCGAGTATCAACTAACATAACGGCAGAGTAGAGAAAGACGATCAACCTCTTTTCTGTGAGATCCTAACTGCATGGAGGAGAAGAGTTATCCTGCACTAGATTTCAAGATTGGTGTGCCAAGTTCGAATCCATTTCATTCCACAGAAAAACTTAAGATGTTGACAATCTTCACATATTTTTTTGGAGCGACACCTCTATAGATGTGTTAACAATACCCCATCCTTAGTTTCAATCTATTCGCAGAATCCTATCTTACTCTATAGTGTTTGTGCACTTCATTAGCCACTTTATATTTCATACAGTGTTTATTTGCCATCGCTTCCGTATTTCCCTGTCTTTATTAACAGTGGAATCTAATCAAGACGGACTAGAATAAAAGATTGCAACAGTCAATTATTAACAATAGGAATATAACCACATATTTTGTTTTATTTTACTGAATTTGAAAATTACTTTTTCTTGGATTGAAACGATTTAACTCCAGCTAAATAAATTGACAAAACGACTCATCATTTTCAAGTAAACGTTCATGTATTAATTATTAGTAACTTGAAAGAATTGTTTTATATTTAATTGATATCAGAGAATAATAATAATAATAATAATAATAATAATAATAATAATAATAATAATAATATGAAAGAAATGCGGCGCTAGAGCAATACACAGACGCCAACCGCATAAATACGAAGGGTACTGGAAACTTGATGAGGCTTATTGTCACCCATATTGTAGTGAAGACCAATGGTCGTCGCTAGCAAGACATCAATGGTGAACGACAGTTGCGATGAAGCAAAAACATTTAGAAAGTTTTTCGAAAAATGTGAAGAGTAATGGGAATGTGGGAAGCCTTGTTGTCACTCAGTATCCAGTGAACACCATCGGTTATTTTCAGTTAATTACCACTGATAGAGGCCTGTGTGAGAACTCATAGTGACTACTACTACTACTACTACTACTACTATTAATGGTAATAATAATAATAATAATAATAATAATAATAATAATAATAATAGCTACGACAACGACAACGGTAACGATGGCGAAGACTATTTTGATAATGAGCATGACGATGACGTGAATGACGTCGACTTGTATTATTATTATTATTATTACTACTACTACTACTACAACAGCAATAACGAAAACAGTAACAACTACTACTAGTACTACTAATGAAATAATAATAGCTACGATAACGACAATAACAACGACGGCGATGATTATATTGATGATGGTGATGTGGATGACGTCGACTACTATTATTATTACTACAGCAGCAACAACAACAACAACAACAACAACAACAAAAGGAACACTAACAATCATTGCTACTACTACTAGAAATACTACTACTACTTCCACTACTACTACTAATAATACTACTAATGATAATAATAAAGAAGTAGAAGAAGAAATCGACGAGACACGATTCGAAACTCATTTAGAAATTATGAAACTAGATAAACTGCAAAGAATGAGAACAAAAATGCACCGCATAGAGTGTCGAGGTTGGAGATCGAGTCGGTCGAAAAACTTATTGACGTTCTCGGAAAGTTGTAGCATCATTTATTAATCGACTCGAAATGAACTATTAGTTAATGAAACTAACTTACAATGTCGAAGCTCATCGCGTCGGAAAGGTGCGAAACGCGTTTGCTTAATCAAGCGGCCAATGATTGATGGCGCAGAGTGGTTATGCTAGCGATTCCAATAGTTGGAGTAGACGGCGGGGGAATGTGGCAAAGGTCAGGACTTAGTCCGCCCCGAGGGTTCACTAATATTTGACTCGGACCATTGAACCGGCATTTCGTCCTGACACGTATGATAGATATATATTTATAGGGCGGTCATCTCTTTGGGCGCACCTTCTCACTCTTTAGACTTTCTTTCTGTTGATCTATAAAGTCGAGCGTCGACAACAACGCATGCGCGTAACCCTGGTATAATTAAAGTTAGTGACGTATGGAGACCAAGAATTTGTAAATTCACGGTGAGGGCACAAAAGCATTGGTGTTGCTGGTCGTGGTTGTGGTGGCGTTGCCGATGGAGAGACATGGTTGGATGGGTTGATAGCTGCTTTAATTGTGCGGACAGGGGCGTCATAGTGTCCAGAAAAAAAGAGGGTAAAGAGAGCTACTAGGGAAGGGTCAGTTGTAACTCTCAGTCGTCCATGTTTCATAATAAGCAACAACCGTGCCGACCCTCACACGATAACCGGACCTTGCCTCCAACTTATGACTGCCGTGGAAATAATTAGTTTCGGCATTTCCAAATCCAGGCTTCGGATACAAAAAAAAAAAAAAAAAAAAAATCGTAAAATTGGTCAAGATGGTCGAACGCCTGCATGGTAGATTTCTCAGCCGATGAAAATTGTCAAAGCTGGGTTACGGGAAGGGCTGCGTGTTTCTTCTATTAATTGCAGAGGCTTGTATAATTTGATATATGCACGTTCTGAATTGTGACCCGCGATGACGTTTCCCATTGATATTCGCTGTCTTTTCGCTCTTGATGCAAGTTCTTGCTCGGTATTTAGATACTGAAAGACTTCCGTGATCATTAGGTGGGTAAATTCGGCCACAATACGTAAGGAAAGTTCTTTGCCACAGAATTTAAAAGATATAACCGAGTGAATCTTTGGAATACGCGATAATCTTACTACTTAGTTATTTATGTTATCTCAAAAATTTACAAACTTTACCAAAAGCTATACGCCGCCCCCAGGTTGGCAGTATCTACTCTACGTGCATGAAATAAATTCATCTGTTTCAGTAATAAAAATTACCTAGACTTTTTAGTCCGGTGAAAATCGAAAATGTAGACCGTTGACTTATAATGAGTATTCCATCCCAAATTGATGATTGAATATAGTAAAATTTGTGCTAACTTTGGCATTAAATACCAGTTCCTGTTAATACATATTTAGAGGATTCGTTGAAATTCCACCGAATGAGAAATATATTGAATCAACAAATATCGTTTTATATAGTTGATATTTTGTGGTGGTGGTGGGGGGGGGCAAATAATGATAACTAATAACACGCAGCAAATATGAGTTAATTAATATTTTGGCAGCGTCCATTGTTTTGGTGTATTGATTAGTACTTTTTAATTTATCTAATTTGGATCAATTCTGCATTGCTTCCTCATTAGTTAGTCCGTACGTTACACTTTGAAAAAGGCCAAATACAATCGTTGAAGCCAAACTGCTTCGAAAAGTCCAAGTGTCGTGAATTTGGCCTTTTCTGAAGCTGTTAACCTTAAAAAATGTCTTTGGCATTTTGTCACAGCGTAACGTACGGACTAACTAAGTAAGCAATAAGTAGAATATTATATAAAATTATCTCAAACTGTTCATAGAACAGATACCATAATACTTATTTTGCTGCACCTTATCATAACAACGACCCATATAAATTTAAGCCAGATGGGCCTAGTATTTTCGAGAAAATTTCTAAAGAAAATGTGGTATTGTGGTGACTAATCCTTATTAATACTTATAATTACAAAATACGTATCAATTGGATACCATCATATTTAGTTCGCTGCATTAACTGTCCATACAAAGCAAATATAAAAAGGTCTACAAAAAATTCTATGTTTATCAGTCCAGTTATTTCCGATAAAAAATAACGAAACGGACAGACAGACATACAGACAGAAAGACAGACATACAAAGAGAAATATAATATAAAAGTTACAAAAAGTTTTCAGAACACAATGTGGCCTGAGTGTGCGAAATACTCATAGCAACTTCTAGATGAAATTCCGTATGTTTGAGAGGCATAAACCTTTGTGGAAGAATTTAGTACAAATCAGAAATTGATAATCGTCGCCCAATATAAGTTATATTGTCTTCATCTCCAAAACACACCGGCCCAATCTAAGAACAGCATTTATTTATGATAAATATGAACAACAAAATGGAGGAGTGAAAAGTATATTTAATGTCTGTTTGTTATAACTTCTCACCCTTTCACCCACTGTTTTCTTATCCAGAATACTCCAAATAGACTAGATTCTCCATCAGAAAACAATAGTTCCAATTTAAATATCTTACAAATATTTATTGGTAACGATAATAAATATCTGGTATTGCCCGGAGTTACGGAGAACAGTATGCAGAGTGTCATATATATATATATATATATATATATATATATATATATATATATATATATATTAAAAAGATTAACTCATGCCCAGATATATATATATATATATATATATATATATATATATATATACATATATACATATATATGGGCATGAGTTAATCTTTTTAATATATATATATATATATATATATATATATATATATATATATATATATATACATATGCACATAAAGTTTCGAATAGTACATAAGGCCCGAGCAAAGCCGCACTGAACATATACATATATATATACATATATACATATATATACATATATACGCACACATATATACACACACATATATACATATATATACATTTATATAAATACATATATATATACATATATATATACATATATATACATATATATATACATATATATATACGCACATATATATATATATATATATATATATATATATATATATATAAAATGTCAAGTGTTTAGAGCAAACATTGGTGAAGAATATTTGTAGAGTCGGCAAAGGTTAACTCTTTCAACTTTCACTTCAAACCCAATATTATTTGCTATTAATTTACTATTACTCTCAGCGCCAACCTTAGTTAATACTTGCATTTTTGCCCATCTTTGCTCGATCCCTTTGTGTGAATATACTTTTATGTAAAACTAGCATGGGTGCCCGGCGTTTCCCGGGTGTTCGCAGGTATGTGTTGAGCAAAAAAAAAAAAAAATGCCAGTAGGAAAGCAGGCTTGAACCCGTACCTCGAATTAGGAAAAGAACGGGTGAAAACGTGACGTCTTTGCTGTTGCGACCACCGCCAAACCGGAAGTTACGTAGGTTAAAATTAAGGCTAGACAATCGGAAAGAGGAGATGGCTTTCGAAAATATCGGCGCAAAAAGCGACCCCTCCCTGTAGAAATATGCCCAGTTGAGGGTGAAGATATTAATGTTAGTAGCCAATGTTTCGGTATTTGTCGTCTGAAGGATCGACCTTCCAAACGATCCTAATCTTGTGAACATCCGACGCTTCTGTCGAAAGTTTTTGGCAGACATGCAAACATACATACATAGATTTATATATTTGTAGCTAAAATTTGCGACCCAAACCGATTAAAAAGATTGCTCTATCTCTGAATACCCTTTATGTAAAATTTCAAATGTTTAGACCAAAAATTGTCTGAGTAATTTGGTAGAGACCGAAGAGGTCAATTTAAAAAAAAAATACTTTACCCCTATTATGATCCCTTAACATTTATTGTTTTGGGCTCAAATCAAGTTATTAAGTTGTAACGGGGAGCGAGATAGTAAATACGCCTACTTCCGCCGAAAAAAAATCTTTCACCTTACCAAAAAAAGTCAGCCATAGATATTACCTTTTAATTCACTAGAAATAATAATAATAATTTATATATGAAATATTAGTGATGTAATTCCCTGTTAAATACTAACAGTCCAGACAGACTTTGCTTAGGCCATATGTACTGTTCATAACTTTATGTGCATATGTATATTTATATTAAAAAGTTTGACTGATGTCCAAGGAACTTACATTCAAAATTTATAATGTTTGACCCAATATTGGCTTAGAAGTTTGGTAGAGTCTGCAAATGTCAACTCTTTAACCTTTGACCTCTTGGCAGCCAACTGTTCCTTAGTAGGAGTGTCGTTCCAAAACTAAAGACTCCTATTTTTAAAACTCCAAAAGTTGAATAGATACGAGAAGGGAAGTATTACCACATAAACGAGCTACCTCTTGTGCCGCAAACTTGTTTTTCTTCGTAGTTAATACCATACTGAATATACTTTTGTCAGGAATTCAATGAAGTATATCTGCTTCTGACGCACATTCATAACAGGGAGTGCTTTCTTCGAGTCTAAACTGTCAATATTTTAAAACTGAACGATGAGATGTTTAGGTTATGAATGCATAAGTTTAGTAATCATACCAATGCAGTTTGCAACCCGCTCTGATCGATTCGCGCGGAAAAGATAGGAGGCATCACTTTAAGAATGTCCCTGGCCAATAAAACGCATCAAATTTATTTGAAATGAATGGAAGATACTTAGCAACAATATCAACCAACAGAAAAAAGGAACAACTGCAAAATTAGTGCGAAAAATAAACGAGTAAAAAATACGAAGTTATGACATTAATATCTTACTTTTATGACATTTTCACTACTTATTAGTATCATTAGAACGTAATAAAATTTTAAGAGATACTCAGAAACCTCAAGTACCCGGGGCATGGTGGATAAAGTATTTAGTAAATTTAGATTGTAACTTTACATTCTTTCTGGTTCAATCCTCGGTGCGGACGACACTGAAAAATATATTTGCATGACAAACAAGTCATGGCTAATAGAACGAAATTATGCTATTCCGTAAATTAAAAAAAGGTTCTGTCTGAAATTCCGTTAGATAAATAAACTACACTAAACTAAATTCAGTTACGACGCCTTCCGATTATAATTTAACCTGCAGGTTGAAAACCGAGTTAAGTACGGTTCAGGCTTGAAGATTATTTTTCCAAGTGTTACGCCATAGTTTGGCGGTGTTTGATTTATTGACAGTCTTCTGAGGCGCCCCTACAAGATTCGCTTCAGTCTATCTTTGTAACATTCACGTTGGCTAAGTTAGGTACAGAGTTGTTATTCCGTCACCTCTAGGATAGAAGTGTGAGCGAAGAGTATTCTGGGCTGCAATAATGCCTGGGAAGACCCGTTGGCATTCCGTAAACGATTAGCAATAAGTTAATCTTTCTCAATAAGAGAAAGCACATCCTGGAAGAGGAAATCCCCTTAGACTGCACAGATCCAGCAACATATCGCTGAAAACAGAAACAAGTCATTACTGAAATAGCCTAGACTGGCAGCTTTAGTGTTGAGAGAAAGAAAGATATAGAGTTGGTTGTTATAATTAATATACAAGACATTCACCTGAAGAAGGTCGGTTACGTTGTCGAAACATTATTAGAAAAACACTCCAGATGAAAACTGGTTCAAATTAGCCAAGTATTATACATTATAAGGACCGTACTATCGTCTGAACCGTCAGGTTGTTTACGGAAATCGCTGGAAGGTGCCGAAAGAAAGGTACGTCTTTTTTTTAAATTATTTATTTGCGCAAACACTGGCCATTCTTTTTCTATGAGAGATATATTATTTCGGCACGTATGCAGTATAAAGACCGTACTATTGTCGGTATTGCTTTACGGTTGATTTGCGGAAAATATGTTAACCCTAATACAAAAGATAATTTAAAAACATTCTTGCTACCATTAGTTTAGTATCAAAAGACAATCAAATATTTGAACAAAAAATATCATTAAAAACTCATGAATAGAAGTTTTAAAAAATCACAAAAAATTGCTCGGTGCTAGTTGTTATAAAAAAATAAATATTCATTCATGAAAATTACCTTACAACGAGTATTTTTTCTTGATTTGAATTTTATTTTTCTAAAGGTTACGTTAAACTTGTCCAATAATTATTCCAGAAAATGGTTGTCATTTTATAATTAATAGTTCATTGAATAGGCTTCGTACTGACAGAAATAATAAAACTTAAATTAAAATAAAATTGGCCTGTGAGAAAAAGAAAGAAACTTCATTTGACACCTTCTACTGTTATACGTAAACTACTCAGACGATTTCGAAGAATGCGCGGTCCTTAATTTGATTTTTTTACATTGTAAGTTAGTATTAAAAACACATAAAAAATGTCCTGATAAAAATCTCAATCCAGTCTTATCTTTTTATTAGCAAATCCTTCATTAAAGCTTTAGTATCCTTTAAATTGATACATTTGTAACATTTTTGGAAATATAAGTCAGAGAAAAAGAAAGAAAAAAGCGGAATGAGTCAGATTACGATCACATGACATGAAGATAATCGTCGAGCAAATATCCTTGCCGAACATTCAATCTTGATATACGATCGACATTGAAGATCTACAGTATTCATCACTGATTCTAAATCCGAGGCGCCAAAGTGGTTGGCTGATTATAACTTAGAGATAATAAAATTTTATCCAAGACTTGATGAGGAATCAGGTTTCATATTTAAGACATTGATGGGCATTCGTTCTACAAGATTGCGGCATAAGTAAAAAGACGCTGTGAAACTTCCGAACATTGGTAAAGGAATCCGTGTCAAACTAGATACACTTAATTACTATAATCCGTAGGCGGAAATATTTAAGAAAGTCCAGGGGAGAATATATATATATATATATATATATATATATACATATATATATATATATATATATATATATATGTATATATGGGGTAGTTTGTGTGTGTGTGTGTGTATTAAAGACTAGCAGGGGGTGGCTAACCATGCCCAGTTGTAAAATACGCTTAAATACAGTGGCGCCAAAAAGAAAGTCCGCACTTTTCATTTTTGTCAAAAACCGCAAATTTAAGCTAAATTGATTGGAACCGTTTAAACCAATTATAGCTCATTTGACTCTTCTTTTATTCTTCTATAATTTTACCTGTTCATATTTGACTTTTAATAGAAGTATCCTAGTTTTCACGTCAATTTACAAACTTACTTCCAATCAAGAAAGCAAAAAGAAATTCCGCAACAACAAATGAGCTTTAAATCAGCTTAAAATATTAATTATTTAGGCAACAAAGCGTCTCTAATCGTACTTGTTGTTGTTGTTCCAGTTTATACAACGCAAAAGTTAGTCTATATGCCTCAACATGCTCTTAGTAATCGTCAAGAGCTCATTAATCTCCACATTTCTGGTTTATGCGCGGAAAATCGGCCGCGGACACTGGCAGTGTTCGCGATTCCCCTAAATATGGTCGTTCTAGGGGAACTTCTTACAGGTAAGACAATGCTATCTAGATCTGCAGCCTCAGAAACAGACTTGAAACGGCTCCCTAAATCCAACATGAGTGTAATCTTGTTAAAACGTGCTTTCTTTCTACAGTTAAGAACGGATTAGAGGAATTTAATTTGCGAGACTGTGTTGCAAGACGCAAGTCAGTGATTTTTGTAAAGAACAGAAAGCGCGTTCTGGACTTCGTCAAATACAATCTCAAGGTCATGATTCTTCATATTTATTACATAGTAATTTTTAGCGACGAAAGCAAGTTCAATATTCTGGGAAGTGATGGCAGCCAGCACGTACGTCGAGGGAAGGACGAAGTATTTAATCCTAGGTGCACAGTTTCAATGCTGCAAGGTGGTGGAGGTTCCGTTTTCGTGTAAGACGTAATTTGTGCCAATAGTTCAGGGCCTATAGTTCGTTGCAAGGTCGGATTAATTCGACCAAGTACCTTAATATGTTGACCGAGCATTTTCTACCCTAGATTGGCCTGAATGCAGGATAATGCTGTTATTCACAGAGCTGGCAATGTCAATACGTTCCTTGAAGAGCATGATCTTCCGTGTTTGGATTAGCCTACACAGTCTCCAGACCACAATCTTATGGAAAATGTGCAGCATTACACCAGCAACAGTTACGCAACGATAAAAAGTTAAAATCTGGAAGAACTTGGGACAAAAATTAAAGATGCCCTTTCACCGGAGTATTGCTGCAGTCGTATTCAAGGAATGCTCCAAAGATTGCAGGCTGTCAAATTGCAAATTTACTAATTCATTGTGTTCCTGTTGTATTTGTTTTACATTAATGTTCTAAAGTTACATTAATGTAACAATTTTCCATTGTGCGTAATTTCTTTTTATCTTCTCGATTTGTAGTTATTTTTTTAATTGACATGATCACTCAGTACCTCAATTAAAAGTCAAATATGAGCAGGTAAGATTATAGAGGAATAAATGACGAATCAAATAAGGTATAGGTTGTTTAAACATCTAATTTAGTTTAAATTTACGGTTTTTGAAACATGCCACCCTTGCATTTTTTCACGTTAAGTGACTGCTAGGGCGGCAAAACAAATTCAATTTGTATTTTATTTATTTATTTTTGTTGCGGAGAGATTGAGAGGAGCATTACATTTGAAACATAAAATAACGATAAATTTCATTAAATCTTTTTTGGTGAATTATATTTCTAACATAAAATAACAGGATACATTGAATCAATTTTTGGTAAATGTGGCCTGGTACACCAACACACAACCTACATTAACGAGTGTGCTAACAACAAATATCGGATTTGAAGTTAAGGCCTGCAACTAGTTTTCATGATATTGGAAACAATTTTCCGCATGTTTCATTTAATAATGTACATGGCGGCCATATTTTTTAATGCCGCGCGCACAAATGGACGGTGGGGAACGACGTAAGGAAATTACAAGATAATGAGGAGTTATTTTTTTTGATAACCGAAAAATAGGAAAATAATAAATAAAATAAAACATGATTTTATTTTTGGAAAGAAAGAATAAATAAATAAGTTTTTAAAAATGAGTAATTGTGGCCAACTGGACCAACACTAAACGTACCTTAAAAAGTTGTTTTCTAGGGCTTTTCAGGCGTGTTGAAAAAGAATATCACATTCAAAGTTTTCTGCAAATAAGTAGTTTTCCAGATATTAAGCAATGTAATTTTTTTATGTTCTACCTTATCGTGCGTGCAATTAAAATTAAAAAAAATCGCGGTGGCCATTGTTGTTCGCAAAAAAACCCCTTGAATTTGTCCTGTTTTCCGCCTTCTCCTCTCAGTAACCAAACCTTAAAAAATGCTAGGTTGGACACTAAGTGGCCAAGAAGTTATTCGCATTTTACGTTAAATTTATATAGAAAAGTGATCCCCAACACTAAAATATTATTTTTTTCACATTTCTTCTTTCATATTATTTTTAAGGCCGTTTAAACGTACAAAGCAAAAAAAGTAGATTTTCAGTTTTTTTAGGGTTAACCGACGCTTGATCATGTAAAAACACCAAAGAATCTATTTAATTTCCACAAAGATTCATTAAAATATCAATTTAAATGTGAAAAATAATTGGGAAAATGTTAGTAATTACTTTTTAATTCATTAAACACAATTTAAATAGCTTTAGAATTATTTTTAAAACCATTTCACAAATTTTCAGTTTTTCACATGGGTCTGGTCAGAGGAATATTTTTGTGAAAAATAAACTAATCAAAGTTTCAATAAACCGAAAATCATTTTTTTATTAGTAGTCTCGATTTTATGGCTTTCTATATCCACCTCAAGCAGTCTTATTTAGTTTTGCTTTACAATCTGTATACAAACATGTGATGTGGCGGTGGATCTGCCTTTAGGCTGAAAACAGTGGATTACTTTGACTGTCTAAGGCGCCACAGGAATTCCTAAGTGAAAGTGTATATAACACAGATAGAATCAAAGAAGAATTGACGCAAAACGATATTTCACACAAATGTGTGTAAATTCACAAATTGATTTATACCTCATTCAATTCAAAGTCAACTTTTTCTCATACGTTTCACCCCACCTGGTAATATTTGCAAATGCTAGACGAGGGAACGGACACAAGTCTACCGGACAAAAACTCAACTGGAAAAAATCTGAGAGAATATGATAAATAGTTAAAAAAGTAAAAAAAAAAATGCATTAATCATAATTTTGATTTAATTATCAATAATGTTTTATAACATTTTTCGAACACTGTAAATAAATTGTATTCGTCTAAAGTGTACCTATCGAATTGATGTAAAGTTTCAATTTCTGATTTTGTCTATTTTACAAAAAATAAAATATATTTACATCGTATTTTATATTATTATGATCTAGAGATTTTAGTCTTACTTATTGTTTTAAAACAGTAATTATTTACCAGCAATGGAAACTTAAGATTCCAAAAACGATTCTTTGCATTTTTTGAAAATGCAAAGAATCGTTTTTGGAATCTGAAATTAGGCTTATTTTTTTCTCATTCTAATACAGATCCCGATACCACCTATTCCCGATTCTAATTAATCGTCCCAACACTAATCTCTCTCTTTATATAGTGAGAGAGAGAGAGAGAGAGGGGGTAGAGAGATGAAGAGAGAGAGATAGATGTATATATAGATAGAGTTATATATATAGGTGTATGTATATATATATATATGCACATACATATATATATATGTGTGTGTGTGAATACGTGTGTATATGTTGAAATCTGAATGAATGTTTGTGTTGATTGTGCGTAGTTGTTAAACTCTTTGAAATGAATATTAAAGATTTTATTACCGACGAGTCTCCGATTACTGGACCGGATTAAATTCTTTCCAAATTGGATCTATTGACAGTATCGTGCAATAAGATCAAGGGGTATCACTAGGATTACTTACGAAATTTCAGTACGAGTTCCGGAACTTTCAGAGACGCACTGTCTGGCGAAAACGCTGGGTGCGACGAAGAATATTAACGGTCTTTGTTTGGCCGAAATGCTTGTAAGGTTTTGATGAGGAGAACTTTTTAAACGGAAAGAATATGGGAGAATCAGTGTCGGAAATGAGACACATGCTTCAAGTGAAATGAGCTAATATATAAAATTATCTTTTCGATTCGTATTGTTTGTATTCTTCGAACTACTGTTTTCAGTTTGAGTGTTATTTTGATAACATTCCGGTCGGTATAAACCTCGACCTTCTTTCAATGTATCTTGTCGAACTCTGGAATATCTTTGTTAAACACGGTAATCTGAATTTCGATAGAAAGTCTCCTTATGTAAGACATGACTGTGTAGAAGTCTTAATTAATGAGTAGTTATATTTTGAATTTCGTCCGTAGTGAGAATTAAACTTTTTTAAAAGTGTAACTGATACTTGAATTTCACCAAGTATTCTATCCGCTACACCATGGGTCAAAAACGCAAGTTCCTGTCGAATTTTCGAAGGTTGTCAAAAATTATGCCTAGCTAATCCGTCAATAATTGTTAGTTTTTAAATAATTTGGGGGGTATTTATACCCATAAAAACCGTGCTATTCAGTTAGAAAAATCCCCGGGTAAGAAAAAAAAAAAGATTCTCGTGTTGGACAAGGGGCACATGATGAAAGTCAGACGGTACATCAACCAAAACGTAAAAAATGATAGTCAGGATAAAACAAAAATCCGAGGAACCCAAATACTAGAGTAAACCTTCCTCTCGATGAACAATATCTAAACGTTCTTCTGGACGGAAGCAAAATTAATTTTTAATTTTTAATCTCATTCGGGTAAACTGGATATTTAAGCTTAACGTAGTTTCAGTTTAAACGCCAATCAAAACTAATGCATGCTGTAAATTAATGTATGATTGGTTGGTTAGTTTGTTGGTTGGTTGTTCTTGTTTCATGGCATATCAACCCTTTTCAGGTTATTTAATGCCAAATCTAATGATTTTGAGGAAACTTTTTAATAGAATATATTTGTTTTTTTTTTCAGGTCGCTTTCTACCAACCCATAGTTGAGACCCTAACAGGTACTACCACTCTGAGTCAGAGTGGACCTGGGAGCAATGGCAATTAAAGAGTGGCTCCACACTCCCCAAAGCCCGCAAGCTGGGACTTCACCATCGGATATAGTTTAAGGTCATATCAAGGACCAAATTAATGTATAAAAACAAAAACTCAGGATTCTTAATTCTTTATCTATATATCTATAAAAGTGAAAGTGTCTGCCTGTGTGTGTCTGTGTGTTTGTGTACATTTCCCTACACAATAACTCTGTCAATTTTCAGTCTACAGTCTCGAAATTTGATATACAAGTTATTGAGATTTGGGAAAATCGACATGGATTTAATTTAATAACTTCATTTGAGACCAAAACCATAAATGTTAAGGGATCATAATAAGGGTCAAACTTTAAAAAAATTGACCTCTGGGGTCTCTACCAAATTACTCAGACAATTTGTGGTCTAAACATTTGAAATTTTATATAAAGAGTATTCACAGATAGGGCAAGCTTTTTAATCCGTTTGGGTCGAAAATTTGAGCTACTAATATATAAATGTATGTATCTATGTTTGCATGTCTGCCTAAAACTTTTGACAGAGGCGATGTATTTTCACAAAATCAGTATCGTTTTGAAGCTCGACCCTTCAGACGACAAATACCGAAAAATTTGATGGAAATATTCTTTTCTTTACCCTCAACTAGGCACTTTTCTACAGGGAGAGGTCGCCTTTTTCGCCGATATTTTCGAAAGTAATCCCCTCTTTTCGATTGTCTAGCCTTAATTTAAACATAAGTCACTTCCGGTTTGGCGGTGGTCGTAACAGCAAAGACGTCACGTTTTTTCTCCGTTCTTTTCCCCCTTCACGTAACGAGTTCGAGCCTGGCTTCCTACTACCACCTTTTTTTTGCTTAACACACACCTCCAAATACCCGGGCAACGCCGGGCTGAAATGTTAGTTACTTTATGCAAACTTCATTGGGAAAAAGCTGAGAAATAATAGTACATGCAATCATATGCACTAATAAAAATGCAATTGGCATTTTGTTGAACTTTTTAAGATTTTAAATATTTATAATTTTTTTCATTATAAAAAACGATTATTATATTGATTATAATTTTTTGACAGAAGAAATAAAATGAATTGCATAAAAAACATTAGAAGACAAATTTTTAAATCATAAGAAAAATCTAAAGTCACTAAATTATCAATAAAGTTTGTCATAATAATACATTTATTAGATTAATTTTAATTTGGAAAGATAGAAGTACAGTTAAAACATCCAGAATCAGCGAATTCATTAAATTTAATCATAACAAAAACGATTGTTTTATTTCAATGGTATTGATAAGAAAACATTTGTTTTACTTGATTAAAATTAATTAAACATAGATTATATCTGTAGTATATAAATATTTTTTTATAATGAAACAATTTATTAATTTTTGCTGATTTACGATTTTTTCATTGCCGGTTTTTATTTTGCAAATTAAAAATAATCCAATAATCTTTTTTGATAATGAAAAAATGTGCTGACAATTAAGTGATTTTAAATATTTGAATATTTTTTTAAATGAACAATAAATTAAAATCAATTTACTAAATAATCATTTTTTTCAGGATTTATTTACACAATTTACTAATACTTATTGACATAATTGGATAATTTTGCATTGTTCTTCTAATGTTTTATATTCATTTTATTTCTTCTGTCAAAAAATTATATCAATATAATAATCGTTTTTTATAATGAGAAAATTTATAAATATTTAAAATCTTAAAAAGTTCAACAAAATGCCAATTGCATTTTTATTAGTGCATAAGGCACATCTGATTGAGTTGAAATAAAATATTTTTGCTTAAATTCTAGTATCTTTCTTTTTATAGTTTAATATTAATAGTTTTTGGTAAATTTTATGGTTAAACATTTTGTTGAACATCTTTCTGTTGAGGCCGAAATCCTTTTTCAAGAAAATAATATATATGACTAATGAAGTGTAAAAATAAGAATTACTTTTTAGCACAACGTTAATTCACTGTGATAGAATTTTAAGCGAAACGTTATAGGAAATCTAACACATAAAAGGCGATATGTCTGTCTGTCTATCAGTCTATCTGTCCGTCTGTCTGTCTGTCTGTATGTCTGTCGATCTGTCTGTCTGTATTTCTGTCTGTGTGCCTGACGTCTGTCTATCTGTCCGTCTCGATATTTTCAAACTCTATCTCTTCCGAAACTAAAAGTCGCAGAGCGGCACTAGGGGCCTCAAATGGTTGGATTTTCTACTGACCGTTCTTTTATGGGTCTTTAGCCGGTTAAAATAATTTTATGAGTCAAAATTGAAAAAATCGTTATACATTTTGTACATTCATCTTAGTTTAATTTTTATTTTTAATTTTCAATCAGTTCATATACGTGTCTCGTTGGTATAGAGGTAACGTCACCAGCTTTGAATGCTACATTTTTGCTTTCGGTTTCGATTCCAGATGATGGCACCCAAATATTTTTTTAATTTTGAAATCACGAATCTATAATAATATATACGAAATCTGGAAAAATTAGAATATCATATTAAAGCATATTTTACCCCGCCCCCTAGTTAATATTATTGACATCAACA
Source organism: Euprymna scolopes (assembly GCF_053919585.1). Classification (NCBI taxonomy): domain Eukaryota; kingdom Metazoa; phylum Mollusca; class Cephalopoda; order Sepiida; family Sepiolidae; genus Euprymna; species Euprymna scolopes. The sequence goes on along the minus strand of NC_136490.1, from coordinate 24,824,214 downwards.
GTAAAAATGTCGGTGTTCAACAAACTATACACGTTATTTATCATAACGTGAAAAGAAGAGAAAACAACATCTACTACCTATGTAGACAGAACCGAATCGCTACGGCATTTTTAAATGAAAACTATAACAAGAAACAATTTTTAAATAATAAAAGTATGAAGTAAACATTTTAAAGAAGTTACGGAAAGGAAAATATTATATTATTATTTATAATCGAAATTAATGATTCTGTTATCTGTTAATAGCCGTTTAATCGAAAGTCAGCGTGGTTGCCGTCAGAAAATGAACGAATGCATAATGTAATACGGACAATGACTCTAATTAAATTTATTTCTTATTTTCTAACGGTGTGACGTGTGGCAGGTGGAGAACCCATTACTCTGCGTAGTAGTAGGTTTTCCTAATTGAACTTTTTTTTATTAGTAAGTAAAGCAATATTTGTTGATTGGATAAAATATTAAATTCTAGGAATGTGAAGAAAATAACAATTTTTAAAAGCGTACAAAAATAAGCCTCATTCGCTGAAGAAATATCTGTTTCCTATGTCTTATTATGGAGGAAAATCAGCTGAAAATAGGGAAAGTCTACGCTATACTTTATATATATACACTTGTGCCCGATATTATTCATACCCCACCTTGAAAATTGAGTTTATTATGTGTAACTTTGTAAGAATTTATTGTTTACGTCCATATTGATACATATTCTTCATAAACCTCTTCTGATCATTTTCGTCATTTTAAAATCTCGGGATACTTGTAATAAAAGAAATATACAGCTATTTATAAAATCTGCAATGTTCAAAAATAATCATACCCCCTTATTTTTTCAGTATTAATCGAGTTTCTGACTGTTTGTTTCCTGTTTGATTCTTATTTTGAATGCTTTTATACAACCTTTGATTAATTTCATTTCGTTTTTTGCATTTTTCAGAAATTAAAATGATATCAACTGAAAACCAATAAAAGAATAAAAATTATTAGAATGGGGAAGAAAAAAGAGCTTAGTAATGATCTTAGGACTAAAATTGCGAATTCACATAAGGATGGTTTAGGTTACAAGTCAATTTCCAAGAAATTTGAGGTCCCTACAGCAACAGTACAGAGCATCATCAAAAAATTCCAGAGCCACCACAAAATAAACAACTTGATTGGTAGAGGAAGGAAAAGGAAACTGTCTGCTAGAGCCACCCGGAATATTGTAAGAAGTGTTAATGCAAATCCAACCACCACTACTAAGGACATTTTAGAAAATCTGGAGTCTTCTGGCATAAAAATATCAAGGCAAACATTGCAAAGGACTCTGCATGAAAATGGTCTGAAAGGAAGAAGACCAAGAAGGACTCCATTGCACACCGGAAAACACCTTGCAGCACGTCTAAAGTTTGCTAGGACCCATGTGAATTCTCCAGAGTCCGTTTTCTCAAGTATTTTGTGGACTGATGAAACAAAAATTGAATTGTTTGGCCATATGGATGCTTCTTACGTTTGGAGGAAGAAAGGAGAAGCTTACAACCCAAAGAACACCATACCCACGATGAAACATGGTGGTGGTAGCCTAATGTTTTGGGGCTCCTTTTCGGCTAGTGGTCCAGGTAGTTTGGTCAAGATAGATGGAACCATGAAGAAGGAGCAATATTTGGAGATACTCCAGAAAAACATTAGACAGGATGCGGAGAATCTCCATTTAGGACCAAACTGGGTCCTTCAACAGGATAATGATCCAAAACATACTGCCAAAATAATCAAGAAATGGTTTGAGGATAATCAAATTAATGTTTTGGAATGGCCTTGCCAGAGTCCCGACCTGAACCCTATCGAAAACCTCTGGCACATATTGAAAACTGAGGTTAAAAAGCGGAAACCTAGAAATTTGAGGGATTTGGAGAACTACTGCATTGAAGAATGGTCAAAAATCAGTGTTGATGCTTGTAAAAACCTTGTTGATAAATATCCAAAACGGTTACAGGCAGTTATAAAGAATAAAGGGCATGCCATTGACTATTAGTAAGAGAGGTATGAATAATTTTGAACTAGTGCCATTATTGTTTTTCTTTGTATAATGTTTCAAACTTGCATAATGTATTTATTTGTTGAGTTTAAATTAAATGCCTATGCTTGATTTATTGTCTGAAATCCCTTTAATATTGTCTACCTTCTGGTTTGAGCAATATTCTTATAGAAATCTCAAAGATCCGAGGGGTATGAATAATATCGGGCACAAGTGTATATATATATATATATATATATATATATATATATATATATATATATATATATATAGCCAGTAGAGTTTAGTTTCCTAGAAGTACATCCAATGAAACAACATATGTCTACCAAAATAGTGCTCAATGAGTGAACAGAGCAGGTATATTAATTTTATTTATACAAACATTAGTGGCTACATATGTGCATACATGTTTCTGTAATCACCCACGTTGGGGGATTACGTCTTCCGGCCAAGAATTACCGTCGAAAGTGATATTTCCACCAAATACATTTTCCTATTTCGTTTATCAAGTTAGAATGCAACCTGGGTGGGAGTCATAAAAAACGGTAAGAGGATAAGTGAGGTCTTTAATTTACAGACTCCAAGACAAAAAAAAACTAAATTCTCAAGTACCTCATGCCATAAAAACCAAAAGTTAGGTTGGATGGGGGGGGGGAAGGGAAATGAAAAAGATGTTTATTATCTTCAAAGACCTCACTTATCCTCTTACCGTTTTTTATGACTCCCACCCAGGTTGCATTCTAACTTGATAAACGAAATAGGAAAATGTATATACGCATATACAGGGTGCGTCTGGTGTTTGGGAATGTCACTTATTTTTCCAATTCTTTCCTGTATATAAACTTTTATTTTTTTTTTTACAGACTAACAATCATGGGAGGTAATAAAATTACACAGGAAACGAAAGAAACATGCTGTAATGGTTACAATAATGGAAGAACAGAGCGATTTTCAAGTTGCACAATTTCTTAAAATCGCCCGATCTTTTCTTTTTAAAGTTTGCAAAGGGTTAGAAGATAATGATGGCAAAATATCCCCCATTGCCGAACGTGAAAACCACCAAAAAACGCTTGGACAACAACAGAACGCGTAAGTTTATTAAATAAGTTCCAAAGATCATTCGCCCGATCGCCTCCAGAAGTCAATGAGATCAATTGCAAAAGATTCCGGTGTCTCCGAACCCATAATTCGAAGGATTCTCTATGCGAAACTTATATAGAAGTCCTATGTGATGAAGAGAGCCCAGTTTGTCATACACTAAAAAAGAAAATCGTTTAATGAGATCCTAGAAACCTTTAAACAAATTGAAATATCCTGCTGAACAAGACATTTTTTAAATCTCTAGACGAAAACAAATTTGACCAACTTGTGACCTCAAGCTCTCCAGATCTTAATCCGTTACTTGAGGGGCGCTGTTGAGAGAGGTGTTGATAAACATCCTCACAACACCAAAGATTTTCTAAAAGCATCTATGGTCTTGGATAGGACCTTAAACTATATCCACTGGTGAGGCCCCATTGCTCCCAGGTCCACTCTGACCCGGAGTGGTAATACCTGTTAAGGTCCCAACTATGGGTTTAATAGAAACCGACTTGAAAACAACAAATATATTCTATTAAAATTTTTTTCTTTAATATCTTTGGATTCGGCATTGAATAACCTGAAAAGGGTTGATATGCCGTAAAACATAAACAACCAAACCAAACACACCAAAAGCATCTATAGTCAGAGTAATGGAGAACACCGAGGAATATCATCTTATACGTGCCTACCAAAAGTTTAGATCTCAAATAGAAGCTGCCTTTGAAACGAAAGGAGATTTTATTGAATGAATTTATTAAATGTCGTTTCTTAAATTGCATGTATGTTGCTGTTTGTATTTTTATTATTATTAAAAATGTAATAAATGTTCCCAAGCACCGGACACCCCATGTATATATAACATGCATGTGATATTTGCATAAACGGTAGAGGAAAGAAGCTAGCCTACGAACTCAAGTAATGTTTTGTGACTGAGTTCACATATCACGACTAGTGGTAATCACTGTCCACTATAATGCTTACATAAGCATTGAGACTAGTGTCTGCAGGTATAAAATTGTTAATATGTATTTTTAAATATTGTATATAGAAAATTCGTCATAAGAAAGGATTAATAAAAAACGTTTCAAATTCTAAACTGCAGGAATATAAATATATACATATATATTTATAGAACATCAACCTTATCCAGACTTAAAAGACTCAATATCAATGATAGAGCCTTATATAAGTAGAAAAATTCAAGATATTGTAGAATAAAAATTACATTATTTCATTCAAAACAAGGAAGACGAAATAAAAGAGAAAGGCTCCTTATTCCATGGAGTTTCAAATCAAAGGTCTTCTTCTCAGAGGAAAAAGTTAGTAAAATGTAAGTATTAGTATCTATCTTTGCTGGTTAGCTCAATTTTTGCAAACAGACGAACTTTTTTTATTTATAAAAGCATAAGTTTATAGATAAAATGAAAGGGAATACTCAGCGGGACAATTTACAAAATGAACTTCCTTATCCTAAATAAGGCACTTATCTTTGCAAAAAAAATCACTGATCCCACAAACCTTGAAATTAAGTTAATCCTTTTAGCTAGACAATCCCTCTTATATTTTGACATTAAAATTGGGAGTAGGAAGGACACAGCAAATAACGTTGATATTCTCAAGGGTTCTGACTCTGCACAGGTCTCAGACTTATTCGGCATATATTTGTTGAAATAACTCAAACTCGTATTTAAATCTATTCAGGGAGGATTGTATAAGGATAATGCACTCCTTATTGCTAGAGCTAAACACAGGGAATATAATAATACCACTAAAACGCTACACTCTTAACTTAATTTAGAATTATTTATCCCCTACTATAAACTAAACATATCTCTCTTCTATGCCCATAAACTTTCAAACCTAATTCTATTATAAAATCAACATTTCCCTCGGTTTCGAACAGAATATCTAAGCCATCAGTCGACAACAAAAATTTCGACCAAAATTCTACATTTTTCAATAATAACTTATTAAATTCGGGTTTTCTGAGAAAAATTAATTCACCCAAGACAAACTCCCTCCGAACCGCCTTAACTTCGTAATCACACATAATATGACACGAAAAAGAACTAATCTAGATTCTTCACCGAATTCAAATGGTTATTTAAACAAACCCCCAATAATTATTAGGTCTAATCAACCAAATGATCCTCATCATTCTGTTCTCCAAAACTGTCTAAGAAAGAAGAAAAATATTTGGTTTACGCCACTCTTTAGCAGTAAAGTCTCAACTAATATAGCGAAGGGATACTTTACAATTGTAGAAACATCGTTTAAATAGCTACATAAATACAACACTAAAAATCTTATATTGCACTATGCATGATAACATCTAATAGTAATAAAATTAGGATAGCACAATTCAGCCCTACCCCCTGTACGCGCACTATTGTATCAGAATCTGGAATTTATTACGGAAATGGATAATTTTATCGTAATCGGTAAAAATATTGGAATCGTCCCATCACTAATATATAAAATTTAATGACATTTATATTACATACAGTGATATGCTTAGATTTGTTATGTTTTGGAAATGTGTTTGTGTCACTCATAATTTATGACTTACAAAAAGGCAGAAGACCTCGATTTACCATTGATTACCGAATGTAAAAACAAAACACAGATGCTTATCTCTATTCATACTTTCTGACATGCTCTATTTCAGTAAGATCATATAAACAAGTCAAGTATTAGTAAGGGCAAAATCTTCTTCTTCCCACGCCAGCGGAACTATAAGGTGTTTATGCAAGAGATTATTTAACCAAGTGAATGCTATGTAGCGATAGTTACGATTTGGAAGGGACAGAATGTCATGCAGATATATGCATACAGCATTTTATAATTGTCAATTCTTGACAGCATTTGTTTCTGCAATGTTGAAAAATAAACAATAAGATGAAGAGAATAATGGAAATAGTATTGCGACAAAATACAGTAATAAAAAGGAACAAACCGAGTTATGTGTTCATCAACGAGTCGTCTTTATTTCGAGACTTCCTCTGGATGAATGAGATTAAGAAAACAAAAACACTGCGTTCATATCTTTTCAAAACATATTAACGACTATATGACGCTATTATAAATCTACCTCTCTTTAACAACGCCAGCTTCCCTCCTTTGTCTGAATTTTTAAAAGTCCTTTTCCGTTTCTGAAATAGAACGGTGTCACACTTTGCACATGAAATGTTTTTAAATACTTTTACTGATGTTTTTATTTTCTTAATCTGATTCATCCAGAGGAAGTCTCGAAATAAATACGAAACGTTGGTGAACACATAACTCGGTTTGTTCCTTTTTATTTCTCTCTGTCTGTCTCTGTCTGTCAGTCTCTCTCTCTCTCTCTATATATATATATATATATATATATATATGTGTGTGTGTGTGTGTGTGTGTGTGTGTGTGTGTGTAGTCTCTCTGTGTGTGTCTACGCCTGGGCCTGTGTCCATGTCTGTCTAAAGGTGATTCCTAGAACTGCAGGGAACCAGCTCTCAACAGTGCAGAACCAGAAAATGCCAGAATATCCCACCCTATGCTGGAATGATCATTAAAGAGGTGTCTCTGATTGGTACCTATTAAATCAACACATAAGCCGAGAGAAGGTTTTAAATACATGGATGACTTAAAAATGTGAATGGCTTATTCAATTAATTATAAATACAACAAATCAAAACAATTGAAATACAATTATTTTTCTAAAACACGTAAGCAGGCCACCCGGCATAGCCCGATCGTAAAATACGATTGCAGATAATACTTTGATGAATGCAGATTTCGTATTTTTGTAATTATACAAGCAGTACCCGGCCACGCTTTACTATAGCTTTGTGGAAATGGAAAAAAAAATAGCAAAATGTGTTTCTTATGTTTTCAATACGTGTGGATACCTCAGACATGACTGCTTCATTTTAATTTTTATAGACATTTATTTGAGCTCCCATTTTCAAATTTCTTATAAAGATTTTAGCCGATTTTAAATTTGTATGAACGTATAGTGTTTTAATAATAATAATAATAATAATAATAATAATAATATAATTATAATAATAATAATAATAATAATAATAATAAATAAATAAATAAATAAATTAAAAGAAATTTTTTTTTAAAGAATAAACCGGCAAAGTGATAGGGAAACCGATGAAATTTTCTAAGGAATATAGAAATGAGTTGGGAACGTGTTTTATGTTGTAATGTTTATTTAATTAAATTTTTAGCAATTATTTAAAAAAATATTTATTTTTGTTTTTAAAGGCATGTACAGACAATACATACACACAAACAAACGTACAAATAATTTTTGTATTTGTTTTGAAACGCATGCGTAATCAGACAAACCTACACAAACAGACATACCTAAAATTAGCAACATGGATAACTGAATTTTTTATGTAATAAATATATTTCTTTTCGCAGGAACGCACGCACGCAAGGAAATGTAAATATAGTGAATATATATACATACACAGACACACACAACACACATATACATGTGTGTAAGTTTTTTTCTACAAAGTAGTTTAATAGTGTGATGTTTAAGTGTATATTTCGTGTTTTAACAATTTATTTGACAACAATTGTTTTGCTTTCGTTTAGAAAGGCACGCTCAAACGAAGCCACTCACACAAAAAACCGTATGTACGAATAAGTTTTGTTTTTGTAGACGTACACAAACAGACGTACGTATAAATAATTAAATATATATATATATATATATATTTAATTATTTATCACTACAGAAGTTGTATACACTAACGCTATATTTCACTGTTAGTGACCGTTCGTTAATGTTGGGAAAAAAGCAGTCTAGAATATGAAAAATTTCAAAGCACAACCAATCAGATTGGGCAGACTATGTCAAAGGTTACTTTATTCATTTTGAAACAGAAAACTGAAAGATTATGTTATGCCTGTATCTAATAAGCAGTTACGTAAGGTGTAATCGCAATAGCATAGGAAAATGTAGAATTGTTCCCGGTGTGAACTGGTAGCGGTGGTAAAACTTAATATTTAGAGAGGAAAGTAGAAACTCCTTCCTCTAAGAATGTTGCGATTGTGATGGTTTTGCTCTGTTGAATGTTGTATTTTATTAACATGACTGAATATATCTAAAACGGTGTTCGAAAGCTAAATAAGATAGTGGCTATTAGGTTAGATTATTGAAATTGTATGTGGCATCTGTTTATTCAGGGGGAAATTTCTGCAATCTTTGTTTTATCATATAATCGATAATATTAGACCCAATATTGATTAATGATTTGAAAAGTTAAAAACTGACTCTTGCGGAACCACCAAGAATCGAACTGTAAACGTTTAACTTACGATTTACTTTTTTCTTTGACATAATTGCCTAAGCTATAAAGACATGCTTGCTGCAAGGCTAAAATTATAACATTTACGTTACGCATGCATATACGTAATCCCATCGTTTGACCATCATCTGGCAAATTCCATTCTTTTTATTTTTCACAATTTTGCACCGATTGTCCTCGGCTAAAACCGAAATATTATGGTTCACACGGGTTCGAATACACTCTACATTAAGTTTAATGTATATAGACCAAAAATTGACGCATTTGTATGCAAACTTCTCAGTATATACATATATATATATATATATATATATATATATATATATATATATATATATATATATATATATATATCTAAAGAGGTTTGCATGTTCTATAAACATTTTATGCAAATATTACGCAAGTATAAATCATGTAGAATATCTTCATGAATATAATTATATTTATAAGTACATTAATAGTTAATTAAAGATGATGATTCTATTAGAAAACCAAAAATCTCATAGGGAATTTATTAAAATGAATTTTTAAAAACTCGTGCAAATTAGCTAGATCATTTGTTAGTGAAAGAAATTCCACGATTCATATATAACAAAATTGCATTTTCTTTTATAAATAAATAGATAAAAGGGCTTTTAATATGAATGCCAAGAGACAAAAACAAATTTATATAAGCATAGATTCCCAGAATTTAGGTACATTCCCTAACCATTCTTTGTTAATAAACTATACAAAAACGATTTAGGAAAACAGACGTTGATTACATCACACTTACTATATTCTTTCTCTCTCTCTCTTTCTCTCTCTCTCCCTGTATATATATATATATATATATATATATATATATATATATATATATATATATATATAGAGAGAGAGAGAGAGAGAGAGATAGAGAGAGAGAGAGAGTGAGAGGGAGAAATGAAAAGTAAAAAGGAACAAACCGAGTTATGTATTCATCAACGTTTCGTCTTTATTTCGAGACTTCCTCTGGATGAAATAAAGACGATACGTTGATGAGCACATAACTGGGTTTGTTCCCATTTATTTTTTATTTCCCTAGTTTGTCGGAATACTATTTCCATTATTCTCTTTATATATATATATATATATTGTTTAAAGTCCAGATATGCTTCTAGGATAGTGATTAAGCTGGCCAAGGTCTGTGTTAAGACCTGTCTTATGAGTATATATGTATACATGTGTGTATTGGGTATATATATATATATATATATATATATATATGTACGTAATATCTACGAGGCTAGTTACCTGCTTGATTTGTTTCAACTATCATTTATATTTAATTAATATGTATATGTATAGTTATATGTATATGTATCTGTGCATATGTATGTATATGGTTGTATATGTGGGTATATGTTTGTTCATGTACAGATGTCTAAATATGTGTATATATATGTATGTGTATATGTATGTACATTTGTGTTCATGTATGTATATGCTGGTATGAATACGCACACACAGTTTTAGGTGTAGACCTTAATATTAAGCATGTATAAATACTTATTAATATTTTTTTATTATTTATAATATATATATATATATATATATATATCATAATTTATATATATGTGTATGTGTGTGTATAATTTATGTCTATGTTTCTCTGATATATTTATATTTGTATGCATATATGCACATTTCTGTCAATGTAATGCATAATTATGTTGATGTGCACATCTTTGTACTGCCTTACATGCTCTTGTATTTGTATTTATGCTTATATATTTGTATATGTACGTATATGTCTATATGTGTATTTATGTGTATGTTTATTTATATATTTTATATGTCTGTATATGTATATGTATATATATATGTATACATGTATATGTATGCGATTGTATGTATATATGGTATGTGTGTACATGTGCGCATATGGGTAGATATGAATGCATGCATGTGTGCGTGTGGATGTACATATGCATGCCTGTATCTGTACTTGCCTGTGTATGCATATGCATGTGTATGGGTATGTGTGCCGTTTGAATTAAACGCTATTGCGTTGCAACATTTAAAAAAAATTTTAAATAAAAAATAAATAAAAAATAAAATCTTCTTCCACAAACGGCTAAAATAATCCATGTGAACTTTTTTGAACATGATTACTAGGAATGAACGCTCTCCACACGACAAATTTGCAGTTTTTTTCAACGGCTTTATTTTTCTTTTTCATTTCGATACTTTTTTGTGACCAAGAGCGGAGGTCCGCTTGAAATATAAAAAAATAACAATAAAAATATTCAATACAAAAAGTAATATCGTTTTTCATGCTTCAGAAAACCTTCATAACCTTTAAATCAATATATATATATAGGTATATATATATATATATATATATATATATATATATATATATATAACTACTTCATTTACTCACATAAAATTAATATACGAAAGTATAAATTTATGCGTAAACTTTAAGTATTTACTTCAAAAGTGCTCAATATGTAGGTACAGCTAGTTAGTTAGTTATAAAGTTATTATATAAGCCTGAAGAATCCAAGAGTGGATGAAACGCAGAATATTCAGTGTAGCTTAATCGCCATATATATTTTATAACTAACTATACACACACACATACACACACACACGCGCATATATATATATATATATATATGTATATATACATATGTAAAGATTATTGTCTGTGAGTGTGCGTGACGGCCTCTACCAAACTACTATGTATTTTTATTCTACAAACTTGAAACTTGACATATAGGGGATTCGGCCCTGGGAAAAAATTGATTTGCTCTTTTGTATTTTACCGGCTAAAAACCGGTAAAAAAAGAGCTGCTAAGGAGTCAAAGTTTAAAACAATGTGTATCCTGCGCAAATATACCTTTATATGTTAAATTGTGTTAATTTGTAAGTTTGGATATGGATATTTTGTTAGCTTAGTTGGTAGCAACTACCGCTGGAGAGCTAAATGTTTTGGCATATAAGTCATTGTTTTTGTAACTTTAGAAACTACTTCTATGTATTGGGTATAATAAATAATCTTTGAAAAATTGGCTTTATAACAATAACTACGAAATCTGTATTAATTAAAATATCATATTTAAGCGTATTTCACGACCGGACAACGCCGGGTGATCTGCTAGTAGTAGATAAATATGTGTGTGATTGTTTTGCCTCCATGTGTGATGTGCCTATTGTTCTAAAATTGTGCAAATGGTAATAGCTGCATAATTAATGAAAACAGAAAGAGAGAGAGAGGGAGAGAGAGAGAGAGAGAGAGGGGGGAGAGATAGAGAGGGGGGCGGAGAGAGAGAAGAAGGGGAAGGAGAACGGAAGAGTGCTATGGATCGATATGAGGAGAAATGTAAAATGCTTGAAGCGACATGTATATTAGATGATAATAAAAAAGCTAGTCATCCCTATGATTTGTAGACTTTATTTAAGCATCATATGTAATTGCCAAACTACTTTTATTCACTTCCGCTCATCGTTCCTTGGTGGAACATGCAATCTTTAGGTTCCACGGCCAAACTAAATTGAACTTTATTCAAACAAGTAAAGGTTCTGTTCATTGAAATGGTCGTGAATATTTATCTTCTCTTTCAAATTGAAACAGGGCGCCAGGTTTCCGTAAATAAAAGCAAATTTATTAAAACTTTAAACATGCAAGTCCCCAACCACATTACACACACATGTGCGCATATCTATCTATCTATCTATCTATCTATCTATCCATCTGTATATTATGTATATTATATATATATATATATATATATATATATATATATATACTGATTGGAACGATAAAATTGTCGCTCTAGACAAGACGACATGATTCCATTTCCGTTTGATGAAAGCAACTTTTCATTTGTTTGTTGTTGCAGACCAGTTGGCCAGTTGTATACAGATCCCAAAAGCAATAGATGCCTTCTATTTTGTCTGAAGGTGACCCAATGTTCAAAGAGCGAGATCGGAAATGCGCCGCTATACAACTCATGCTCTCTAGCGGTCAAAGTTAGGAAAACAGGACCATAGCCAGCATCCCCAAGAAGTAAATCTGGATGGTCCAACACTTGAAAGTACAGCTAAACGCATCGTTATGGTCTTTGTTGTGATTTCAAGGGAGAGCCAAATCATTCCACCTCACATCCTCGAAGTAAGCTTAAAAGTCAACACGAAAGTGTACCTGGATGTGCTGAAGAGTGTGCTGATCCCCTAGTGCAATCATGTGGCCACTGGCAGACGCGGTCCACAAGTCCAAAGAGCCTATAAGAAGGACTACTACGACATTGTACACTTCTCTCACTGGCTGAACTGAACCCGTTAGAATTACTTCGTTTGGTCATGCGTCAAGAACATCATTAACAGGACTTCGCACAACACCAAAGCCAGCCTGATCGCCTCCATCCACTGAGCTCGAAGTGACTTTCTGTCGAGCTCCCGCCGAGCTCCCGCCGGTACTTGTAGAAAAAAGCACGCTCCCAGTTCCGAACCCGAATCGAGGCGGTGATTGAGACTGAAGGCGACTAAATTGAATAGATGTCAGCTCTACTAGAAAATCAAGTTCCCTTAATTGATTTTTCTTTAGGGCGTAAATTTTATCGTTCTCTCCTACACACACACACACACACACACACACACACACACACACATATATATATATATATAATATATATATTCGAATGGAATATTATCTCGAGAAGTACTTGTTTTTGATCTTTGTATAGGCTTTGTTTTAAATTTCATTCCCAAAACGCATATATCCACACAAATGGAGAGAGGGGGAAAAACACGCAGGTGCATAACACATATAATATGGGTGTATGAATCACCTTGGCTCGTGTGGCTCATTTGAATATATAATAACATTTTAACTTTAATAAATATGTTTTTTTTATTTCACAGATGTCAATATATCACACTGATATACAATCCATATAATCTTAAATATTTTATTATTTAAACATAAATTATTTGTTATCATTATTCTGAAGTGATTAAGATTATTCTTAAACTGGTGTCCGTTATACCTATGCCTATAATACGAAATAATCTCGTTGACACGCCAGCTCTCGTCAGCATCCCCGAAGTTAAGCAACGTTGAGCCTGGTCAGTACCAGATGTGTGACTATTTAGGAATACCAGGAGTTCTATACAGGAGGACGTCGACACCTCCATGCAAGAGTTAAAAAAAAAAACTGACATTATCTTCTCTCCTGACGGGGATGTGCATGTAACTATGGACCGATTGTGAATTGAATACGCCCAAGAAACTTTCTCCTTTGGAGGAAGCTGGTTAAATTCACTTAGTGTTAGTGTCGCTTCGGTACCTTATACTTATTTTAACTAATTAGAACATTACTTTTACAGATGTTAAAATTACGAAGTCTATTAAAAATATTGTTGCATACGAGATTTTATTTTGGAAATCATTATCTCTCTCTATTTCCACTATTATATAAAACTCACTTTGTGTGTGTGTGTGTGCGTATGTAAGTTCTTTCCTCATAGGTTTTGAAACGGATGAGCCTGTCTTTTGCAGATGTCACACAAAGCTAATTTATATGCGTGGCAGTGTTCTTAGATAGGTTTGTTCAGAAATTAATCAGATAAGTATCGAAAATCGAAAAGATCCGATCCTAAAAAAGCCTTTTTTACTTACAGAAAAAATCATTTTAAAAGGGGAATATTTTACGTTACACCGGCCAAGGTAAACAATTCTTAACAAACCAAGGGAGATTCAATTCTCAGCAAATACCTTTTCTTAAAAAAGAGAACCATTTTCAGATTGAGATATAGCTCAGCGGTAGAGTAATAGACTACAGACCGAATGGTCCGTTATTCAAGCCCGGAATACCGCACTATTTTAATTTTTTAAATTCTTATTAAGGAATTCTCAATTTACGATAAAAGAAGATCCACCATTTAAAATCGTTGCAAATCATTTCTTCGTTTTCATATTTTAAAGATAAACATTAATCAGAAGTAACTTTTTTAGGGTATTCATCGTCAAAACCAAATATCAGCTGACGTGATATTCTAAACAAACACAGACGGGATTTGATGAAAGATATTATCATTATTATTTAAAAATTTTTTTTTTTTTTTTTTTTGCGAATTAGTTCACCGGACAAATTATTCCTCGCAATATATAACATTCAATAGAGGATTGATTCTATAAAAATACATAGGTAATCTGCATAAATTAAAATATTATGTTTTAGCTTATTGTATGACCGGGAAACGCCGGGCGTCCAGCTAGTTCCCAATAATTCTAACTATATGGTTTACACTTCAAAAGATTTTTAAAAACCTAATATTTCATCGCTTATCAAAAGCTAAAGTCTACTAAAAGATAAGAAATATTGTCAGTTAAGCAATGATAATTAAGTTGAAATAATTTTGCATTTGTGCGTCTATGTGTATGTTTATGCGTGTGTGTGTGTGTGTGCTTGCAGTATTGTTGTCAGAGCACATTCCTATGAATGAAATGAGCAAAATTTTACTAAGCGGACGACTTGACGTAAATTTGTTTACATTGGACTTTACACCGACCATGTTGTAATTGACTGGGAGACAGCAGCTTGATTGCATCTTTAATAGAAGGGAACTTTTTTGAAAGAAACTCAATTCAATTTAATTTAGGAAGAAAAGAAAAATTAACAGTGGTCGCAACTAAACGAGTCTTTGCTGTTAATGTTATTTTCAGGGCGGGTGGCATAAATTGGTTCTCCTACCACTGATATAACAATAAAGAACGACTAACAGCATTCCGTGGACATGTATGGGAGCAAAGTGCAGTATATGTTCTGATGCTGCACTTTATCTTCTCCGTCCTCAGTTGGGGGACAAAAAAAGAGAAAAATGTTGAGGTTGCCAAAAACGGTAAATCTTCTACTCTAATAGATTCGTCCTCGAACTGCTAGACCTTGGAATTCTCTCCCTGTTTCTTGCTTCCCTGACTGTAATGACATGCAGAATTTCTTTATTTCTTTATTTATTTACACACTGTTATCCGCATCTTCATAGTTGTAGTTGTTTCATCACGTTTCAACCAACTCATTTCTTGGCATTCTTCAGGTGACTAATCGCGACGGGATAGGAATGCTGAGAGTCGTAACTGTTTTTGCCTTCCATAGTAATTACTGCCTTCCATAGTAATTACTGCATTCCATAGTAATTACTGCATTCCATAGTAATTACTGCCTTCCATAATAATTACTGCCTTCCATAGTAATTACTGCATTCCATAGTTGTTGCTGTTGTGTCCCTACGTTTTGGCCAATGAACTTCTACCCTCTTTTGGGCAGGATTGAAACCGCTATTTTCAGACAATGCTCACCTGGAACGGTGGAGATTCAACGCCTCTTTCCACTACAACACAAGGTGAAACAATAACTATGAAGATGAGAATAACAGTTGGCAAATAAATAAATAGATACACAAATTTCTCATTTAAAAGGGTCCCAATAAAAAATAATATATTATAACTAGGGCTATCACAACAGCATATTCTTTTCATTGTTTTGACTCCGAGTATATATCCAACCAGACGATATTAATGAACCGAGGATCACATCACTCTACATACAAAAGAATAAGATATCAATGGATATATACCCGGGAATCAAAACAAGGAAAAAAATATGATGTTGTCATAGCCCTAATAATAACACTTAGAAGTTTAAATTTAATGTAAACATACATCTATCTGCTCAACTCCCCAGAGTCTTCTGTTAGACATTATTCCAAATAGTAGACACTTATGTTTCAAGTTACAATACGCCTTGTTTGTGGGGTGAAAGGAAATAAAAGCCTCGATTTTGTAGGATTTTATAAAACGTGCTCCGAGGAAGCCCTGCTCAAGCATTTACCTCAACTAGTGTCAATTTACAAAATGTTATATATTTTTATGTGATATTTATAACTTGCCATAATGACGCTTGGTGTTCACGTATTATCCCGATAACGAACTTTTCATTAGTTGAAAGCCGATCATATGAATTTTGCATGCGCTTCCCTTTAAACCTCCATATTTTCCGCGTTAATATTTTAACATCACCGCCTTTCACTTGACGGTGTCACGGACCCCGACACTCGGACAATAAAAGGCGAACGGGGTAAAGTTGTCTACGTCTGTCACAGTCCATTGACCTTAGCCTCAACAAGCATGAACCGGTTAGCACAGGTTACGCGGCAGTAAAACGAACAAACCCCGAACGAGCGTTCGCTGTATTCATTCTTGGCGAGCTGCGATTATTTACGGTGTAAAATTGTGGGTGTGGGCGCTGCGGTAATGCTTTTGCACGCTTATGCGCACCGTAAGTGTCCGCCCCGCGGTCATTGTGTAAGTGGGTACTATACACGCATTTATTTATGAACTTCACACTTTGAGAGTTACGGATGACTTGCGATATTCCTTTACTTTCCTGAAAGCGTGTATACGTTTATATATGTTTAAAAAAAAACTCAACAAACTTACGATCATTAGGTCATCAGGGGTTACTAATATTAAGAGAACAATATAGTGTGAATTCTAAGTCAGGAGCTGATAGCGAAATGGTTATTCACATTACATTTATACTTTTCCATGTTGATACCGTTGAGAAGCAGGTGGCAAGGAGAGAATTTTAAAGTTAAACGACCCAAAGAAAAATTTTGTCATCTTCATACCTCTATAGAAAAGGGGTGTAATTTTGCTGCTACATTATTGATTGAGTGTATTTACGTTGAGAGAGTACTAGTACGGTCTGTTCGTCGGGTAACATCTCATTTAAGCACTTATAAATGAAGAAAAGGATGACATTGCGGTGATGGGACAGGGGCTGTAGTCTAGTTGGCAGCGCGGGTCTGATTAGGCGAAACAATCTCATTTGCATCCTGACTGAGAGGGGGAGAGTAGAGACTTGTGTACCAGCCATAGTAACAATCCTATACGCATGGAGAAATGGAATATTGATGATGTGTGTATATATATTTACGTGTTCATGTATGCTTGCATAAACGTCCCTATGTACACCGACCATATTGTCTCTTAGTGTGCTGACTCGTGTGAATATTGCGTATATTTACGCGTATCTCGTGCTGTGTATATGATGCGTTTGGGTGTCTAGAGTATACGATGTTCGTTTGTGGGTGCGCGTGTGCGTCGGTGTTTTAGATGTTCAAATAACAGCTAAGAGGAAACACATAGCACGTTAACGAACACAGTTCTTTACAAGGACGCATGACATTCTTCTGTAAGGGTACATCGCACTAAGACGGAAACATACATTTCCGTCAGTTTGTTTTACTGACGAGTCTTCAAAAGCTGCTACAAAGATTTCTTCCATCCAAATAAACACTCGATTAGCTACAACCACTACCAACTATTTTCTCCATTCGCTATCTGTTTATTGAAAATATTACATTTGGCTTGATACTGCAAATACATACTGATCAGTTCTACATAATTTATTCGAAAGTCTTCAATCCTCCGAATCATCGGTGATCATTTGGTGCCTGACCCTTCTTCATCGTGAGAAATATTTTCAGCGTATGCTTTGACTATCGAGAGCCAGCTGAATACCTATGACATGAGTTTAGAATAAACAGCTTTTCGCAGAAGTTATCTTTCTTAACATTAGAAAGCGTGACATAGCAAACAAAGGTGTTTAGTTGCAGAAAACAAAAGTAACACAATGTGTGTGGCAACGACACCAGAATTTGTTATTAGTCAGAGGATGAAGGCAATATATAAAAAATAATAAGTCACTTGAATAGTTAATTGCAAATTACAACTAATCAGAATAAGAGAAGCAGAACCTTTCAAATCTAACGCAATCACGAAAATGATGGATTGTTTTAACAGATCTTTTATTAGGGGAGGATCATCGTTTATCAAGGCTCAAAGATCACTATGGGATAAAGGTTAACAAGAGTCAGGAAACCGATGAGGCAACAGCATGCGTACTCATCATCATCAGGACGGATTCCTTGCCCGGACCAATGCGACTCTTCCTCTTCAGAGTTTTGTCTTCCATAGTCTGCCTCAGATCTTCAGGTTCACAGTTGGCGTCGTGTGCTATTTGCTGGATGTCGTGTATCTAGGTCGTCTTTTTCTTGCGCGTCCGTGTCGTGGAGTCCATAGCAATGCATCACTTACCAATTCGTGCTTGCTCCTCAGACAGTGACCCGGCAAATCGTAGGCGTCTCTCTCTGATGGTATTAAATATGACAGGTAAGGTTGCTGTTTCGAGGGATAATTCTGCCAAGATGAATTTAATATTGTTCGTAGCATACGGGTGTATGTGTCGTCTAGTTTTCTTTCCAATATTTTAGTGAGTGTCCAGGCTGTAGCACCGTAAACAAGGACAGACTCTACCACTGCCCTGAAGAACTGGCTTTTCAGTTTGTTAGTTAGCCTTCGTCAAGAGGACAGATCGACAGGAGCTTGTTCACGTTAGACTTGAAAATGGCCATGTTATAGTGAGCTATAAAGCAGCCCAGTGGGATTGTGTTCCACAGATAGGGGAGTTTTAGGAAAGACACTTTGATCATGGAAATAACGTTTAGTTTCAAGTCCAGATAAATAATAAGGAAAATTGTTAGCAGTTGTAGAAAGACGAGAGTTTGTTGCGAATTTCGTACAGAGTGGAGGCATCGATTGGTCAGTTGATTTTATGTGATTAAAATATATAGGCAAACAGTCGTTGGGAAATACGTTGATTAACCAGGCTTGAGTATAATAATAGATATTATTGCAAGCTGTACTTTTATAAAGATTACTTCCCAACTCTAAATAATCGTTTTGTGAATTAACAACAATGTTCGTAACATACAAAACACAAAATCAAATATCATCAATATTTGTCGATTGATCTTCTTCCGAACCGCTCAAAACAACATTGAGACCCCCTCCCTATTTCCATCGCTTTGTTGCATACGTTATTCCTTTATATATTTTCTTTTCTCACTGTGTCAATGTTCCCACCTCTTTGTGTGCTGTGATAAAAAATGGGGAAGGTCGAAAGGCGTTCATTTTTTAATGAACAACGTTTTGTCATTTGATTTTTATTTATTGTTATTTTTTATTCTTTATTTATCTATTCTGTTTTTTTTTTGTGTTAATAATTCGCCTTTTGATGAAAAGAATCGAAACCGATGTATTTTATTTGCGCAGAGTGACACAAGGTAGGGGGAGAAAAAGTCGCAAAAGATAAAAGAGTCCGGATTTAACAATAACTCAGCAGAACGTCAATAAGAGTGTTTTTCTCTGTAGAAACGAGAAAAAAACCCAGCATTTTTTCGTTTAGCTGCTTTCCGTTTTTATTTTAATCTAATTTTTTTCTGTTCTGTTTGAGTTGCCTCCCTTTGCGCTCAGAATTAAAGATGCCTTATTCTCTGTTGACATCGGACAACGGTCAATAACCAAAGGTTTAATATTTTCAGCCAAAGTTGGTATGATATACCGCTTTGGCCAGAACATAGCGGGGTATTTACTTTTTTTTTTGGGGGGGGCTTATTATATAAAATAAAAGAAATACAACGCACCACGTGATTTTGCATATGGCATTAGTAAGAAATGAACCTTCATACTGAGTCTCAGACTATTGTGGATAAAAACCAAGCCCCTTCCGTATCTTAAAGCCCCCAACGTCATGAGGTGAAATGTAATGTAGGTTTAAGTATTAAAACGTGATATTCAGTAAAGATAGTTGAACTGTCGACCTCTTAAGTTACAAAGGATTCCTCATTTCGAGCTCCATATAAGATAGTTGGATTGGCGTTGACAAAAATCACATTCACTTAAGATGTTGGCAACCTTCACGCAGCCCCTGCCGTAACTCCCGATGTTATTCTAGAGATAATTCTGACTAAAAAGAATATCGGGAAACAAATTCCAACAATAGGATTTTCGGATTAATAGGATATGATATGATGAATTAAATCGGCCATTCCTCCACGGACTTCAGAACGTCTCTAGCTTCCAAGTTATTATTTCATAGCTCTTTTGTTGTTTGTTCGAGGTTGTGTTGGTTAGAAACGTCCTGGTTTTGGTGTGTTTGGCCATTATATTTCGATACTTTCGTTTTATAGCGGAAATCAGAATGCGAGCAGTATCTTTAAACTTTCAAATCGCATTACGGTACGCACTATTATGGCGTGCGACATAAATGCATTCGATAGTTAACTTTTAATGTATTATTGGAATTTTTCCTGGTAATCTCCAACACAATGCATAAATATAAATCAGGGTGGTAAAATTACATCGACCGGAACGATGTGGGTATAACACTTCAAATAATACAAATTATCAATCATTGATTAAAAAATTCAGAAGTATGATGTTTTTTTTCTTATTCAAATATTTATAATATCTTTACTTTAATAGGGTTGTTATCGAAATGTGAGAGTATATCTGGAAATAGTTTGCTTTTTTCAATATTATGTTGCTATTAATCCATGATAATATACAAAGTATATAATAATAAACAAAAAACCCATGTAAACTCATGACAATTGAAAAAAAATCACGGAAAATGAATTCCGCAGTAACGCACTTGGTCATGCAAACAAAAATATAGGTTGACAAGAAAGTTATTGCAGAATTTTAAATTTTGATTTTAAATTATGTATTTTAAAATAAGTTTTCGTTATAATACCTTTACTTTATATATGATGTTAAAAAGTTTTTCACTCTATCTAATTGTTTAAATTACATTCGTTTTGAATCAACTATGTCTTCTTTTCAGAACGTTGAATCCAAGACGAAAAAATAGCAAATTCGCACGTTCTTATTTCAATTTAGGCCAGACTGAAAAGGTTTCTGAAACAGCTCGTTATATCAACGAAGTGTTTGGCACAGTCCCCAGAACTGAACGCACAGCAGAATGGTGGTTTAAGAAATTTCATGGCGGCGACGAGAGTCTTAAGTGAAGTGGTGGCTGTCGGATGATGACAACAATCAATTAATAACATTAGTCGAAGTCAATCCACGCACAACACTTTCAGAACTTGCTTCTGAATTAGACGTAACGTATACGACGATTTACAACCACGTGTGAGAAATTGGAAAGACAAAAATACTTGGTAAGTGAGTGTCTCGCGAAGGGAACGAAAGCAACACGAAACGCTGTTATGACGTATCATCCTCCTTTGTTCTCCGCAACAAGAACGACCCGTTTCTTGACCGGGTTGTGATATGTGATGAAAAGCGGATTCTTTACGACAATCGGCTATGCTCAGCTCAGTTGTTAGACGTCGACGGAGCTCCACGACACTTACTGAAGCCACAGTTGCACCAAAAAGAAGGTCATGCTGACTGTTTGGTGGTCTCGACTGGTTTCATTCATTACATTTTGAATGTAGGCGGAATCATTACGACAGAAAAGTACTGTCAATAAATAGATGAAATGCATCAGAAACTTCGACAACAACACCCAGCCTTAATCAACAGAAAAGGCCCAATTCTCCTCCACGATAATGCCTGACTACAAGTTGATAAATCGATCCTGCAGAAGCTGAAGGAACTTGGCTTCGAAACTCTGCCTCGTTACTCATACTCTCCAGACCTCTAACCTATGGACTACTACCCTTTCGAGCCTCTCTACAACTTTCTACGTAGGAATGCTTGAAAACCATAGCAACATCAAAAACGCCTTCAGCGACTTCATTCCCACCAGAACACAAGATTTTTACGTTACTGGCATAAATACACTTGTTTTGAGTTGACAAAAGTGTGTGGATTCTGATGGAACTTATTTCGATCAATGGATTTTTTTTAAACCGAGATATGCTCATCTAAAATGTAGAAGTTAAAAACCGCAAGAACTTTCTTGTCAACCTAAGAATATTAATAACCTGAATATATTAATAACCTGAATATATTAATAACCTGAATATATTAATAACCTGAATATATTAATAACCTGAATATATTAATAACCTGAATATAAATGTCAGTCTTACCGATTTCTTTTGTATATTGAAAAACAGATTTAAACAAAAGATTAGCGAGAAGGATACAGTGTGAGAAGGGTGCAAAGTCGTAGCATTTCTTTTGAAGCTAAGCCTAGGTCACTTTGTACTTGTGGGCCGGTTTCGAGTCCTGCTGACACACCCAGGATCTGCCAGCGGCCACCTGATTGCACCAGGGAATCACCATACGCTTCAGCACATTCAAGTACACTTGGGCGTTTACTCTCAAGCCGACTTCGGAAATGTGAGGTAGCATGATGTAACCCTGACTTGAAACCACATCAAAGACTATAACCTTGACCGAAAATATGTTATTATAACCCTAGGAGCATACCTGTTATTCGTGGCCATCCACTGATGCATTTTGAGGGTATTGGCAATGGTCATGTTGTCATAACTTGGATCGGTAGAGAGGATGAGTTTTACAGTGACGCATCTCCGATCTCGCTCGTTGAATATTGTGTAACTTTTAGACATGATAGAAGGCTCCTATTGCTCTTGGGATTTGTACACGACTGAACAACTTGTAGATGGTCTGCAAGCAAAAAACAGCTTTTATCAACGGAAATGGAATCATGTTGTCTGTTCTAGGGCGATAATTTTATTGTTCCACCATGTATTATCGCAATACGAAATATGATTTGCAGATAATACAGTTACAGACTCATGAGACGTTTAAAGTTAATCTATAATGGAAATGAATCATGTATTTAAACTAAATTTAAAGCATACTTATTAACTTCGAAAATGAATAAATTAAGTTGAAGTTACTTCAGATCCGTATGGTATTTCATCATTTGCATCGTACAATCGTGCTATATTTTAAGGATGAAGATGGCTTAGTGGTTAATGACACGTTCTGTGACCTGAGTGTGCTCAGTCTGAACCTACTTCGTTTCACAGAAACACTTTTATCAGACGCACATTTGACAATCTGTGTTACGTTCTGGAAATGAAATAAACTACCACATTTAAATTATTTGATTTTTTTTCGTAGAGAATTAGTAATTGATAGTTTGTGTGACGTTGCAGCTACACTTTACTTTAATTATTCATAAAAGAAAACTGGAAATAAATAAAATAAATATAATAAATAAAAGTCCGGCATTTTTTTTAACAAAAGTTCTTTTTACTACCGTTACAATTTTATCGACATCAATTAAAAGTCTATCACCACCGTCTATCCCGCCCGGGATACAGTTTTTAACTCCGACCAGAACGCCGACTTCAGCCATTTCTCGCTCTCGCTTTACACGTCCATTTTCTTCGACGTCCACCTTGTTTCTTTCCGACCCCACGCTGGCATTAGGCAGTCATTTCTCGCCTGTGACTTTACACGTACCATTCCTTTGACGACGACTTTCTACACCAATCACGTATTTTTCTCTCCTTTTTTCCTTTTACTCGTGCACAGTCCTAATTTGCATATGCATCGTTTTGTACTACTCCTGCTGCTAATCTTTCTGCAAACCAGCCATCCTTTGCTGCTGCTGATATCTTCCCACTCGCTCATATGGACTATGTTACTTTAGTCATCTTATTATTTGGCTGACAGATACATACACACACACATATATATGTGTGTGTCACTTTAAAAATAATTATAGCAGTTATATATATGTGTGTGTGCGTGTGTGCGTGTGTGTGTATGTGTGTGTGTGTGTCACTTTTTTTCTTTTAAATTATGCCTGGCAAAATTTTGACGTGTTTAAGTGATGTTCAAGTATGGATGCCATCTTCATATCTGAAGGAATTATTCATATTCAGGTTTTGCTTTATGACAAATACAAAAAAAAAACGTTTCAAATTCAATGACTATATCATCATTTTAACTGTCTTCCGGCCACGGTTGTTTAGTTGTTAACGAAAGGGACTGACGACCTGTGTGTTCCAAGTTCGAATCGATTTCGTTCCACAAAAAATCCTATTGCTCAGGTCATTGTCAACCTCCCCTGATTCCTCGCGTAAGTACACGATATCTTTCTCGAAGGAATTCTTACTAGTAAAATATATTGGAAACCAATGTCAACAAGAGAATCTTTAAATTGATATGATGATCATGAGCTGTATCTTGATAAGATGAGAAAGCAGAGAATAATGGCAATATTTACTTAAATATTTTATAGAGTTTCTGATTCCTATTTCATTACTGGGTATATATGGCATAATCACGTTGAAACACGAATTATTGTTCGATTAACGTATATAAACAACGTTGAGCCTGGTCAGTAACAGATGAGTAACCATTTGGGAATACCAGGTGCTGTATGTAGGAGGACGTCGACACCTCTCGGCAAAAACTGTGAAAACCTACCGTCGTCATCTGACGACTGAGTTCCGCTTGTGAATTTAATATTTTCGTGAAACCGCTTCCTTCGGAGAAAGCTGGTACAAACCGTCTAGGATTAATACTACTTCGGCATTGACTATATTAAACCACTCTTATAACTTTCCTATTATGCTGCTTTTGAGCTCAAATTAAGGACGAATTTTGTTCTGAAATTGCATGGAAAATTAATCAGAAATTTGGACAAAAATTAGCTCCTGTCCTCATATAGAACTTTATTTCTCTTCGGAGTTTTGATGTGAATATTAACAAAGTCTGGGGAGATTTTATTACATTTTCACCCCAAACAAGCCACATTGCCACTTTGATGTAGGGGGCTACTTCAGGGACATAAGCTACAGGGGTACTATGTAGGAAGTAGGGTAGCAAGATGTTGGTTCACGTTACACTTGAGCTTCTGCATGTCAGTACAGTTGGGAAAGCAGGGGACCCGGAAGGAAATTCCAATGTCTAGCAGTTCTGGGGAAGAAACTACTGAAGTAGAAGGCTTTCTTACATTTAGGGATCTCTACTGTGAAAGGGCGGGATTTAGCTGCTTGTCGGGTTTTGCGGGGGTATTTACGTCGAGGAGGTACAAGTGCTTGCAGTTCGTCGGAGCATTCACCGTTAAAGTACTTGTAGATCAGGAAGAGGGATGCAACATTTCGTTGATGGGACTGAGTCTGACGCTTAGGTGACAGTTCAGGACCTATCAGGTTGGCGACTCTCTTTTGAACCTTGTCTAGGTGCGAGAGACAAGCAGCAGATGCACCAGCCCAAATATGACAACAATACTCCATACATGGGCGAATGGTGGCTTATAGGATACTTTCGGACGTTAGTAGCTTTCTAGTACGGTAGAGAGAACCTACCTTCTTTGCAGCGGTCCTGGCAATGTCCTCAATGTAATTGTTCCAACTCATGTTTACTGTGAACGTTAGGCTGAGGAGTTTAAACGAAGTACTTTCAGATAATGAATCTTTGGCCATTGCTATTTGTGGTAGAGGAGGTTTCTTGTAATTATTGAAGGAATCAAGTATAGTCTTGGCAGCATTGAATGTGAGCATACATTTTCGTCCCCATTCCACTACAGATCGAAGGTCATCCTTTATTGTTTCTGCCATTTTCTTAGGTGTGTGTTTATTTGTTTTTCTGTCGTGTCTGTTATAGAGCGTGGTGTCATCAGCATATATACCCATCTCACAGACAATTTTGTCAGGGAGGTCATTTATGAATATTAGGAATAATAGAGGTCCAAAATTAGACCCTTTAGGCACTCCCGCATTTATATCATATTGCTTAGATGTACGACCGTCGAGGACAACCTGGATTTTTCTCTTATCTAAGAAGGGTTTAATTATGTTAAGATGATGTAAAAAGAAGACTTCTAACGGGTTTTGTTTTGCTGAGTGGAGCACATATAGTCGCGATACTCAATGCAGTTATCTCTTTGTGGACAATTCGTTGGTTCGAAAATTGAACAACTAAGTGAATACATACCACAAGATTATAAAAAAAGGGGAAAATAAGAGAGAGAGAGAGAGAGAGAGAGAGAGAGGGACAGAGCGAGGGGGCAATAGACTATCAGATTGTGATACGCAGAAATTATTAGTATATATATGTATATATATATATATATATATACACTAGTTATTTTTATAACTTTTTAACACTTCCGTTTCATTTGCCGCTCTAGGAAATTGAAGTTATTTGACCAAGTGATCCTTTCACTCAGTGTCGAGCTTAACTTTCTCATGAATATCACGTTTGACCCCTTAGATCGCTGGTCATTTTTGTTTCTATATCAGACGTATAAAAGTGTGGGACCCTATGTTTTAAAGTCATCGTGGTATAACGCTATTCACACAATAAATCGTTGCTAGTAAATGTTTTTAATAAGCTATATTAAATATATTTGAAATCAAATGTTTTATTTTATTTTTAAGATAAACACATAAAGCACTGTAACAAAAACATAGCAGACATAAAAACATAAACCACAAAACAAAACAGACATAAAAATACATAAACCACTGTAACTTACTAGACAAATTTATATCTATACAAGTAAATATATTTGTGTTTATATTTATGTTTTCCAGTAAGTGTCTTAACTATTTGTTCTTATATCGTTTTTGAATCTCTCGTCTATATTGTGTCCTCCGCTTATCATGTATGCCACCTTTGAGCTTTTGATCTCTAGTTGTTATGGTTTTGTTGTCTCTCAACCTGTTATTTAATTTTTACTATAATACGCTGGCCGTTCCAAAAGTAATGTCTCATAATTTTATTCAACCCGAATGGATCAGAAGGGGATTACAAACTGCATCGTTTAAATGATTGAACTTATGCATTCATGTACACTTTCATCTCCTTTATGCCGGTATTAATGATGTAAGACTCTACAAACGTAACCCCGGTCATAGACGTGCGCCAGAAGCAGAGTTTCGTCATTACATTCTTCATGCAAAAAAGATTGAACGGATCGATATTCACAGTTTATGAACCTGATGCAGTTGATGTCTGCACAGTAAGGAAATCGATGTTAGAGTGGCGACAGAGATGTGAGTGAGAATGAGCACTCCGGAAGTGCATGTAGAGCCACCACCTCGGAAAACACTGTGCGCTTCGAACAACGCATTTATCAGCGGATAACGATGGATGGAATACGTAGATGTGGGTGTCAGTGCACTGTAAACGATGCTTGTATCCTTCGGATACAGGTTTCTAGCTAGTCATGGCTGACCGCATGAAAACATGCGATCCCTGTAGATTAAATAAAGTGTTCCAATCCAGATTTCTGAGCTAAATAAAAAAATTTCTGAGTTCGACAATATAAATCTGAAGAAGGTCGGAGGTTACATCGACTGACACCTTGTGACAATAACCCTTAAATTGAGTACAGCATTCCGAAGAATCTAAACAAAATGACTTAAATCTTTTTTATCATCTTTTTTTTATTGAATATGTTTTGATTTCCTTTTTCATTTTGTTTTTATCAATAATTTTTTTTTCTTTTTTATTCCTTCATATGTGAATTTTTGTTATTTCCGTCCATATTTTTTATTTCTCTCTTTCCATATAATTATTTTTTGTTTACCTGTATCCCTTTTCATTAGTTCTTTCTTTCTTGCTTATTCTTTTTGCGAACCATTTGTTTTGTCTTTTTCTCATCTTTTATTTTCATTCTTGTTTAGCATCCTTTTTTTCCTTCTGTCTCTATCATCTTGCATTACCCGTTGTTTTAATTTCTCACTTCATATGATCAGTGACTTTTCATCTTAACCCTAACCCTAACCCTAACCCTAACCCTAACCAAATCCGAATACTTCACAGTTCTGAACAATATCATTCACTTTCGAACGACAACCACAACAGAAATCATTTCCCTTTTCTATTTAACTCCTTATTTATCATCTGATTATTTCTCCAATACCACCATTTTCCATACGCGCCATGGCAACAAATGTATCTTATTTGTAAAGGGAACAAACAACAAAAATGAGTTCTGGCCTTATACAAGAACACGACAAAAGCCTAAAAAGAAAATTACTTTTTTTCTTCCATTAATAAAATAATATAAATTTGTTTTGTGTCGCTTTAAAAAATTCCTAATCGACTGTCATCGGTGCTCCCCCTTTGTTCGAACAGTGCAATACATTATTTGAGTTGACACTGGACAACGGTCAATAAACAAACGTTGGTTTTCCTCCTGACAATGAAGGGACACACAGGTCCTGGTATTTACGTATGGAAAGCTTTAGTAAATAGTGTATATAACATAACGTCTACAATTATTAACCCATTACACAAGTTGTGATAAGATTAACTCGGGAATTTAATATAATTCTCTCTCTCTCTCTCTCTCTCTATATATATATATATATATATATATATATATATATAAGAGGTGGGTGTAGTTTGCTTGAAGCATTGTATAGTATGTAGTTAAATAGAATTGTAGAAGGCGGTACAATGCAGAAGTAACGGAAAGACACAAGCTGAAGCAGGTGAGAAATTTATTAATACAACTTATAAATACATGTGCACATATTCCTATTTCATATACGCAGTATATCTATATTTGCGCAGTGGTCACCTGAGAAAGTCGGTCTGGTGGTATGTCCGTGTAATATAATATTTCGAGAAAGATCTCTTCGTCAGCACGTTTGTCAAAGTCATGTAAATATCTGACGAAGAGATCTTTCTCGAAATATTATATTACACGGACATACCACCAGACCGACTTTCTCAGGTGACCACTGTGCAAATATAAATATACTGCGTATATGAAATATGAATATGTACACATGTATTTATAAGTTGTATTAATAAATTTCTCACCTGCTTCAGCTTGTGTCTTTCCGTTACTTCTGCATTGTACCGCCTTCTACAATTCTATTTAAATATATATATATATATATATATATATATATATATATATATATATATATATATATATAACAGAACTGGTAAATAGTGAAAACTTGAAGAAATTCTCAATACTATTGCAGAGCAAATATATATATTTTTATTTTATTACCGTTTTATGTTTATTTACACATGTTTCCGCTACTAAATCGTATTAACGATCCAGTAACTTCGTCAGACTTCGACAGAAGTGATTATTATGATTTGAAAAGACGATATTAGAAGAAGACAATTTAAAAAGAAAAGAAATGGGGGGATCGCCATTTAAATCTGGCAACATTTGATTTTAAGATTAAATAACTAAAGAAGAGAAAGAAAAAAGTAGAAAGAAAAAAGAAAAAAAGAAAAAAGGTGTTTATTTGTTTTTTTTACACGGTGGTCACCACTTATCAAGGCCCAGAAGCCACTCAGGGATAAGGGTTATTGCAAGTACAGTACGTTAGTGTGGAGATTTTATGAAGTGTTTACTTAAGGGGGCGGTTCATTAGGAATTTGTTAACGTTGGACTTGAAGACATCCAGGTTGTAGTCAGGTGGGAAGCAGGCACACGGAA
This sequence comes from Euprymna scolopes, assembly GCF_053919585.1. Lineage (NCBI taxonomy): Eukaryota > Metazoa > Mollusca > Cephalopoda > Sepiida > Sepiolidae > Euprymna > Euprymna scolopes. The sequence goes on along the minus strand of NC_136490.1, from coordinate 24,794,555 downwards.
CAGAGTTCCACAGGCGTGCAGTTCTAAGAAAGTAGCTTTTTTCATGGAATCTACGTTTTGATTTAGGCACAGATAAAGAGTGGGGAAAATTTTTGACAGTGGATTCAGCTAGACGGATGTTTTTCGTGAAAGATTGGCGAGGGGGGGCAGAGATTGGAGTTCAGACGAGCACCTGCCATGGAAATAACGATAAAACAAGGATAGGCTCGATAGTCTCTTCTGTGGGAGAGAGGTTGCAGGGTAGAGAAAAGGGCACCCCCCACTAAGCCACGAAGTGTATTTTGTACTCTGTCTAGGCAGGATAGGATGTTTTTAGCAGCTCCTGCCCAGATATGGCAGCAGTATTCCATCCTTGGACGTACTTGTATATATATATATATATATATATATATATATATATATATATATATATATATATATCATAATTACTATATCATTTATAGCTGAAGATGACTAGTCAGGGTATCGATTTTTTATGCCGCTGAATGGTTACCAAGGTTGAGCTTTTGGTAATATTTTTGTTCAGACCTGGACTTTATTTTTGCCTCTATATCTGCCTTCCCTTTTTGATAGCAACTGCGACAGCAACTTCGGTTTGCTGCTAGCCCTTCCCAATTGTTCGTGCTTATATTCATTTCTTTTAGGTGGTGCTTCATCACATCTTTGTAGCGGAGTTTCTACCCACTAATCTCTCGGTAACTATTTTCCATTTCTCCATACAATAGGACTGTTAGGGTATGATTGTTTTCCATTCTAGCTACGCATCCAGTCCATCGTAGTTTGCTGATAAGAAGCATTAAGCTTCGAAATACCTAGGTAGAAAGGGTATATATATATATATATATATATATATATATATATATATATATATATATATGTCCCGTTCCCGTAATGATGTAATCTCTATTGAAAGTACGACAAAGCGCGCTCTAGATGGTCAAGCACAGCAATCGTTTATCGACAACAAACATGCATTGGTAATTATTATGATTATATAGAAAAATAACTATGCCACCATAATTGGCAATGGAGACCTGGCTAACAAGATATATTACGTAGGTATGATCTCTATAGAGGTTTAAACCAGATATTTCGACAACAGTAGTACATAAAAAAACAATAAAGAGCCGAATGAAGCACAACTGTGATCTCAAAGAAAGTGAACGCCAGACGGTAGTCGTAAAAAATAATACAACAAATAAGCAAATAGAAACCCAAACTGCTAATATGAAATAACAAACGCATGCATACACACAAAATAAAATTACTTAGGCATAAAAAATCGATACCCTGACTAGTCATCTTCAGCTATAAATGATATAGTAATTATGTTATATATATATATATATATATATATATATATATATATATATATATATATACATAAAAATTCAAAATAACTAAATATATAATAATAGCAACAGCAATTACAATAATGATATTAAAAATTATAAAAATAAATAATAAATAAACATATAAATAAACTAGTCTCAATCAAAATACAAGAGGACACATGTGAAAAAAAAAACCCCGGAAGACATGACATTATTTGAAGATCAGAAAATTAGACGAAAATTTCAAATGAAAAAGATTGTCTCTTTCATACTTTATATATGTATTAAAATAAAATTAAGGAATGGATTGAAATCACAACTATATATAGGGTACAATCTTGTATAAGATAAGACTGTACCCTATATATATATATAATTAAAAAACTCATTACGTCTATGTGTTTGTTTGCCTTTCGTCATCTTTACAAATTTCATAGTCACAACAATACAACATGTACTCTAGATGTTTTGGGCTGAATTTGTTGAAATTCGGTATAGACCTTTATTATATAAGGTATAATAGAGCATTGATATTTATATTGGATTCGATATATAGTAATGATTTCAAACGTTCTTTTACCTTTGAAATCCCTATTATATAGTGGGTAAATTATAATAACTGATAGACATTTGGCTCTATAATATTAAATATGACATCCACATCAATTAAAATATCACATCTAAGAATCTTTTACAACGGGGAAAACCCCGGGCGCCCTACTAGTGTTTTATAAAATTACTTATATTTGATTAAAAAAACTTTCTCTTACTCTACATTAGGGTAGGCTTATTTTTATAATTGTTTACAGGAACAATATTAAATGTTCACATTAAAATACTTAGTAAAAAACTAATTCAGTCATCATTTAATTGTTTAAAACATAGCATTCAGTTACTAGGGATTAATTCTTAACTTCATCGCTATTTCTACCCCCACTTGTACAATACGCAGTATTCTTATTTGGTCACCTATCGAAGTATTGACCGTTTTCAATGTAACTTTACTACGATGATTCGACACGAACCATTTATATAAATACGTAATTCTGCAATACATACGATATACTATATTTATATACAAAGTAACTGTTATTTGAGTCGACATCCGGGTAGCTGTGATACATGAGAATTTGAGTGACATATTGCTATCCATTAAATAAGGATTAGAAGATTAGATAAAGAATCCAGGTGCCACACATACATTACCCAAAATTTCCTAAGTATCGAATTCTCCTTTTAAGCCTCCTCTTCTTTTCCTTCTTCTTCCTTATATTCCGAAGTTATAATATATGATGGAATATTGAAAACTATCATATTATTCTAATGCACTATTAAAGTTAATATAAGACGTGATTTGACACAATCTATCTATCTATCTATCTATCTATCTATCTATATCTATCTATCTATCTATCTATCTATCTATCTATCTATGCGTATATATATATGTATATATATAGTCATCCACAGACAGTACTGTTTCGCTGTATCACAGCTCATCATTGCGGCTAGACAGGCAACTACCTGGAAACCCGGCTGGCCAAACGACAATCAGGGCTTCTTATCATTACGCTATTCGGCTGCTGCTGTACAGGTAGTGAATTAACAATGTTTTGACATCGTTAAAATTCCTAAGCTCCATTTGTTTACACAAAGAGCATCACTTAATATGCTAATATTAGTTTGTATATCACTTCCCAATATGCTCAATACAAGATAGGGAGCATTACAGTCATGAACATACAGTACTGTTTTGCTGTATCACAGCTCATCAGTGCGGCGAGACAGGTAACTAGCTGAAGCCAGTATCGAAACCCAACCGCTCAAATAATACACACACAAACATATATATATATATATATATATATATATATATATATATATATATATATATATATATATATATATATACATATAAAATTTCCGCATGGGAACATGTGCTTCAATTGCCGTTTTGAACCATTCAGTGATCTCATTTGCGCATTGTTCAGTAGGAAGAGAAAAAATATTCCCCATGGGGCATCTCTGATAAGATCTCTGATGGCATCCCAGTCAGCCTTTTTATATCTCGTTGTTTTAAGCACTGGCTCTTCAGTTTAGAGCGATTTCGACCATTATCCTTGCATGATCAGGGTTCCCGAGTGGGTTTTCAGCATTTATTATACAATCCTCGGGAACTGTGGTCAGAAACAGATCTAGAAGCGATGCGTGTGGTTCTTTCTGGTCAGGTAAACGTGTTGGAAACGTAACCATTTGTGATAGGTAGTGAGATATAGCGAAGCTATGTGTTGTGCTGCCCGCTGCATCTGTGTAAGTAGAGAATCCAAGACAGTTTTTGTGGTGGATATTGAAGACACCAAATACATGTACTTGTGTGCTAGTGTCGAGGGAGAGTGCTGTGTTTATGCTGTCAGAGACTTTGTTTATTATGGTGCAGTCCTGGGCCGAGGGAGTGCGGTATATATATATATATATATATATATATATATATATATATATGTGTGTGTGTGTGTGTGTGTGTGTGCGTGTGTGTGCGTGTGTTTGTGTACCTACTTTACCATATGCAAATATATACATATATACATAATTTATCACATGCAAAATATATATTCAAGCATGCATAATACGACAGAAATACTTTATTTTATGACTTTTTTGATTTTGCTATAATCTTTTTTTATATCTAAACCAAAACATGATAATGAAAGTTCCATAGTTATCACGAGCGCTTTTGATTCGAGTGCGAATCATCTTCAGGTGAAATTCATGATTGTTAATGAGGTGAATGGGAATAGGAGCGAAAGAAAAAAGCAGAGAAATGATAAAATGTATCGAGTGATGGAAAGTATATAAAAAGTCGATTAAAAATTTGTTAAAGGCTAAGTTGATTCAAATTCTAAGTTGTTTAAATCCATTGGACAATTTTACACGCTACGCCAGACATTTTAATACGTGGTTACTCTTCTCGAATGTGACGTTATTAATAGTAGGGTGTTGGGTCCTAATGTTAGATTCCTCGAGAATTTATAACTAATTATCAACAATCATTTATCTAAGACTGGAGGGGGGGAGTTATATTCTTTTTATTAAATGCTGGTATATTGCGCTGGTTTTGTTTAAATACATAGTAATCGACTTTTTATACACTTTTATATATTTTACATTTCAAGTTTCTACTTCCTAATTTCGCTTCTATTTGCTTTCATCTCAGCAACTCCATGAATTTCACCTGGGGATAATTCGCAGTTGAATCGAAAATGCTTGTGATAACTATGAAACTTTTATTAATATTTTCGATGTTGATATAAAAAAAAGGTTATACGGAAAATCAAAACAAAAAAAAATGAATAATAAATCAAAGTAGCTCCGTTGTATTTAATAATATCATAAAAAGTGAAAAATGCTACCTAAATAAACCAATTTCCAATATATCGTATAGCAGTTTTAAACAACCAAATTTATAATAAATTTACAACTCTCTGTTATCTATCTATTTCTCTGTCTATTTATCTATGTGTTTATATATATATATATATATATATATATATATATGAAATAAAATGGAGGTGGAAGGACCTGGATACTCAACGTTTTTAATCTCTACGATATTTTATCTTTTAGACGTAATCCACTACACTAGTTTACTCTAATTAGTTCTTCTCTCATAAAATGTATATACATGTATATATGACATCTAATTTACATAAGGAAAATACGCTGCTCTCCCCCATCATTATATATAGCCCCAATCCCCCGACTCTCTCGTCAATGACCACCCCTCTTGAAGAAGCCCGCATAAATCGGGCGAAACGTTGAGTATCTAGGTCCTTCCACCTCCATTTTATTTCATATCGTCGGATTTAATCCAGCTGTATATATACAGTATCGGCCATAATATAAGGAACGGAAAAAAATTTACAATTATTCATGTATATTTTAAAAAAAATTAGTGCATGGATTTTTCTGAAATAATCAGAATAAACAAATAGAACCAATGTGTATAAACTAGTACCAAAAAAAATACGATTCAATATTGAGAAATATTTTAGTTTAAAATTATATCTTTGGATTTATCCTGGCTAAAAGTTAAGGAACGAAATAGAAAATTTATTTTTAAGAGACTAAACTTTACATAAAAATAGCTAGTTTTTAATATTGGAACTGCTGATAAGCACAATAAAGAAAAATGGCGTCATCGACTCGCAAAACTCTGTCTCTCCAAGAAAAAAAATTAATTTTAGACAATTACGAAGAAAAGAAATCAATTTCAACAATTTCTAATATCGTTCGAAGATCAAAAAGTTTTGTTCATCGTGTGATAGCTCGATATAAGACTAAAAATACATTAGAAGCATCCCCTAAAACCGGCAGACCCCCTAAAACGTCCCCTTCAAAGAGAAGATAGGATTATGGTAAGGCAGGCTCTTAGTGACCGATTCAAATCCGCAACATAAATTTCTCGTGATTTTAATGAACAGACTGGGAAAAATATATCTAGAAAAACTGTTTCTCGACGGTTATCAGCTGCCGGATTGCATGCCAGGGTGCCAGTATCTAAACCCTTGATCTCCAAGAAGAACACAAATAGCCGTTTGAAGATTGCCCATGAGCATGTCGTCTGGACTGATGAACAATGGGCTAAGGTTTACTTCAGCGATGAATCCAAGTTCAATTTGTTTGGATCTGATGGAAAGAAGCATGTACGGCGTAAAGCAGGTGAACGATTATCCTCCAAATGTGTTAAAAAGACACTTAAATTCGGAGGGGGAAGTGTAATGGTGTGGGGTATGATATCCTCGGAAGGAGTTGGCCGTCTAGTTCGAATCTATGGTAGGGTTAATGCGGAGACTTATAAGCAGCTCTTTCAACAACATGTTATTGAGAGCTTACGCCTTTCACCTAATCAGCCAAGCATTTTTATGCAAGATAACGCCCCTTGCCATAAAGCTAAAAAAGTGATCAGTTACCTCGAGGAAGAAGAAATAAGAGTAATGGACTGGCCAGCGCAGAGTCCAGATCTGAATCCGATAGAAAATGTTCGGAAAATGATTGGAGAAAGAGCACAGACGAGGAATCCCCAAAATCAAAATCATTTGTGGGATTTATTGAAGGAAGAGTGGGAAAAGATAAATCCTGAATTTTGCAAGAAACTAATCCAGTCTTGTGGTCGAAGATGCAGTGAGGTCATAAAGAATAAAGGGATGTTCACTAAATATTGAATGAATTTATTTTTTAAAACATTTACATTAAAAAAAAAATAAAGTTTCTATTTCGTTCCTTAACTTTTAGCCAGGATAAATCCACAGATATAATTTAAAACTAAAACATTTCTTAATATTGAATCGTAATTTTATTTATTTTTTGATACTAGTTTATACACATTTGTTCTATTTGTTTATTCTGAGTATTTCAGAAAAATCCATGCACTAATTTTTGAAATATACATGAATAATTGTAAAAAATTTTTTCCGTTCCTGATATTATGGCCGATACTATATATATATATATATATATATATATATATATATATATATATATATATATATATATATATATATATATATATATATATATATATATATAGATAGATAGATAGATAGATATATAGATATCTATATCTATCTGCATATATATATATAGATATATATCTATATCTATCTATCTGCATATATATATATATATATATAATTATTGAAAAGCAGGAAAGAGAAGATAGATTTTACATTTTGCGATTTTAATAATATTATAATATTTTAAACATTTTCACTTGTGCTGACTTACAAATATAATCTTGATAATCAAAACTGCATCGGATTTTTCAATACTATTTTGCTTTGGTTTTATAAGCATTTCTTGTATTTAATTATTTTCATTTTAATTTAATTTTATTTATTTTGTTTGCCTGTCTACGGATATCTTTTAGTTTTTATTCACAAACTGATTGAAAACTTGAACTGAATTTTGAAACTGATATATGAAAAGATTTTTACCGGATTGATACAATCAAAGATTTGCCGGGTATTCAATCAAAATAAAACTGTGGAAATATGTGTATATTGGATTGTTACCAGCTTCCTTGGGTTTATTACAATACGTGTTTGATCTTTTTACCTGCCGAATACCAATACAGGATTTAGCATACACTTTCGATTTGAAGTTAATATCTTTTTTTTTTGCTGCATCAATATACACATTCCCTTATTCTATGTAGCTAAAATGATTTAAAAACTTGAAAACATTTAATTTTCTATGTTTATTACCTTTAGCAAATCAGGTGCAAACCTTTATAATATTTGATAATATTTTTTCTTCCGAGGAGATGTATAAACATCGAAAACTCATCGGTTAAGGAAATATATTTTACTATACTGTATTCTTTGTCTTGCATACCATAACATTTCTATATTCGAAATTTAACTTTTTCAAATCACAAATTTTAAATTCCTAAATTATGATTTATTTATTCTATCTAGTATATTGAGCAATTTTATTTAGCTGGGATAGTCTTATATAAGATATTACATCCAATAATGTTTTGTAAGACCTATAATCACTGGATTTGCACACCAGTAGATTTATTGTATTTCATAATTCTGAATAATCATATATATATATATATATATATATATATATATATATATGGTATTTGATATCAACATCATGATATTTGTAATAAATTGTGGAATATTCAACAGAATGTATCTATAACTACATTCTTTATAATACCTGATCGCAAATAACAATTGAAAGAGACAATTTAACAATCTTCTCAAGTGACTTCATATAAAGATTAAACTTATTTGTTGTTATTAATTTTTTTTTGGTTCAGTTTAGAGATTAGCATGACATATTATGTTAACAGCGCGAGCGCAATATTATTTCCCAACAATGGTTAACAGATTTTCTGACAGATTTATTAAATTATTAAAAAGATATTCAATATGACATGAAATAAGGCCGTGATTTTTTTACTTGTTTCTTTTGCAATAAACGACAATGCAAGAATGTCTATTAACAACCAGATACCACTTTACATTCTGTTCATATTTACATACATAACGATACATTTTATTCTGTTTATAAATATACAGGCTGTCCACAAATCCACTGAAGCGTTGAGAATCTTTGTCATTTTACTATTAACGGTTATTTTTTCTCTATTTCAGATATTTTACAGATATTATTTTGAAAATTAATTACTGAACAACGTACATAAGTTGTGAAATTATTTTACCAAAATCAGGCAATGTTTTGGAGACAACATTATCTCCCGCTATGGGAATGTCAAATGGCCACAACGTTCCCCGGACTTGACTAGCCCCAACTTTTTTTGCAGGGATATATTAAACAAAGAGTCTATGTAAACAAACCCCAAACACTGCAAGAATTGAAGGAACATCAGGGACGAAATAAGGGAGCTAAGTCGAAATCCAGAGATTCCACAATCTGTCATGGATAATATTTTGGGAAGAGCAGAAATATGAGAAGCTGAAAATGGGTAACATTTAAGACATTACTTTTCATAATTAAACATTGTATGAACTTTGTACGTAAGTTTTTAAAATTTCCACATGCTTTAGGCAGATGTTTAGCTTTGCAGAAAACTTATCTAAGAGCTCGGCCATTAAAGTCAAAGGTAAAAAAGTAAATCGTTAGCTAAACGTTTTGGGTTCGATTCTCGGTTGTGGCGCACAAGTCATTTAAAAAAAAATACTTTTTAAATCATTACTATATATTGGGTCCAATACAATATAATATAATAATAATAATAATAATAATAATAATAATAATAATAATAATAATAAATAGAAAGTCTGCATTAATCGATATATCATATTTAAGCGTCTTTTATGGCTCGAAAATGCCGGGCGAACAGCTAGTACACACACACACACACACACACACACACACACACACACACACGTATATATATATATATATATATATATATATATATATATATATCAGAAATTTAAGCAGATGCAAACAAAAAATATAACAGAAAAGAAATATGTAATTTTATTTTAAAAGATTTACATATTAGAAATTATGAAAAATATACTATGGGTGAAATATATTTTTGCTATGAATTTTATTTACAATATTGAGTGCATATGATATTGAAATGATTTAACATATGTGTGTTTTGGTGCGTGTATCTCTGTATGTATACCTAATGTACAAAAAGCTGTTACAATCGGAAATAAAAATGACACCCACGAGATCGGAAAAAAATAGACCAAATCTAAAATACCCAGCTTCTCTTTCTCTCTCTCTCTCTCTCTCTCTCTCTCTCTCTCTCTCTATATATATATATATATATATATATATATATATATATACAATGGGGAATTGTCTCGGTTTGTACATTCTCCTACCAAACAATTTAGCCAACTACAGACTCGATATTTGACAGAAGAGTTATTGTGATTTTGGAAAATCTGTTTAATCGATTTTTGCTGTCAAGGGGTCAAAGTTCAAAGATTTGATCTTTGAAAACTCTACCAAACTCCTCTGATAATTTTGGGTCTAAACACTTGAAATATAAAATGTAGGTTACTTGGACGTGGCTCAAACATTTTTCGTTGATTTGAACCCAAAACAATAAATGTTAAGAGGTGAAATTTTGGGTAAAAATTAAAATAAAAGTTGACCTCTGCGGTCTCTACCAAATTACTCCGACAATCTTGGGTCTAATCATTTGAAATGTTGTATAAAGTCTATTCAGACATACAGCAAGACATATTAGCAAGCATATTTAGATACTACTTGATTAAATGCGACAATAGAACAACACAAATGCCACATTAGAGCAGTATTTCATGGAATAAAATAATAGGTGTTTCAGCTAATCAAACTGAAAAATTGTTAACGCGTTTAAATGAGTTTTGGAGAAGAATCCGCATGTAAACACAGATGAAAGTAATATCCAGAATTTTTGGACAAGTTACAGAATAACACCAAATGTGAAAACGCTGTCAAGTTTATCGGATGTTGTTAATATTTGTTAGAATATACGCTTTGTGTTTGATAGGAGGTTGCCTATTCCGATGAGAGAACTTAAAAAAAAAATAGATAACTAAAGCCAGTTGACAATTTTCTTTTCTAAGACTGTGATTTTTCTTTAATTTTGAATTCTGTGGAATAGTAAAAGATGATACACTATGCAGCGGACCTAGTTGATGACGTGGTCAAATGGGGTTCCACGAATCTGTGTTTTGTTAATTGGAATTTTGTTATTAGTAAGATGGGACTTTGTGATTGCTTATAGGATATTTTTGTATTTTTTAATTTATTATTTTTATATAATTGATGTGTTGTCAAACGGTATTGGCAGAATTTTCTTGTTCTTTGACATGTATTTTTTTTCGCAGAATGGGGAGGTGGAATCTTTGCTTGTGGGGTCTATTGAAAGAATGATTAATAAAAGAAAGAACGTGTTGTTAATTAATTAATTAATTGATAATCATAATAGTAATAATAAAATTGGGAAAAAGAGAAAGAAATAAGATTTAAACAGTGTAATAATAATAATAATAATAATAATAATAATAATAATAATAATAATAATAATAATAATAAAAAAAGTTTCGGAAGAGTCAAAGGTTCAGTCGGTATTAATTTTAATTTTCGAAATGTAGAATATATTTTCTATTCGACATGAGTGACGTTTTGACCACATAAGTAAGGTAGAAAAAAAAAGGATAAATATAGGGTTAAATAAACTATATGAAGAAATGAAAGAAAAAGTGGGGCGTAAATGGAATTTAATTTCTGTGGCAAGCAGTTAGAATTTTGGAGAGGTGTTGAATTACATGGGTAGTTATTAATTTCATTATTCTCGAGAAATTATTCGAATTTTATTTTTTTTTCCGTGATTTCTATTGATTTCGAGTAGAATCAACATGGAGCTACTTTGAGTACTTCATGTGTGGAAATCCGATGTTTTCCGTGAAGCTATGTGTCTTCAAGGCAGGTTGCGCTTACCGACTTTGGAAAAAAAAAGTTTTTTCTGACATAGCAGAAAACGGAATGTATTCTGTCCAGCGTGAGCGGATCTAGTTGTAATCAACTTCAGGGAGCAAATGAAATGCCCTCTGACATGGTGTAAGGGGCAGAGGGGGTGCAATGGCTGACGTGGCTCAAGAGAAGATGAATGAAATATGTATACAAGTACTGGCTCAAGAGAAGATGAATGAAATATGTATACAAGTACTGAGGAAAATAGAAGGCTACCCACCATAAGGAATGTTAAGAGGTTTTGTTTCCCACAAAATACTAGTAATAAGAGTAGGCTTATGATGAATAAGATGAGGCTTGGGATGGAAATTTTTTTTTGTGTATGCTACCTATGGGAAGAAAAGCTGATCTGTAAAGCCAAGGACGATGATAGTCCGTTTTGAAGAGAGAGATGGACCTCGATTTTATTATTCGGTTGATTGCCGAGAATTTATCGATCACGCGTAGTGTCGACGGGAGTAAAGGATGCTCCTGAAATTCTGATTTAAATTATGAAGAGACGATGGGGTCACAGGGAGTTGTTGACCTTAGAGGGCGCAAGGATTAGCGCCACATGGTATTATTCGTTGATATTATTTTACTTAGTACATTGAATAAAGGTATGACAGTTTTCTTTGCCAGTGGGGTGAGCATATATATCCCATTCTTAGTAAATGTGGGAAGTAGAAAATGTATGCCTTCGCCATACATTTTGATAAAAAAGGGGGAAAGAATGTTACAGAGAGAGAGAGAGAGAGAGAGAGAGAGAGAGAGAGAGAGAGATGAGTAAACGTGGAGGTAGACACGTTTACCAGAACCGAAGGTCAGCTGACCAGATTACGTATATGTGACATGGTCAGGCAGGTTGGCTAGATTTGGAGATTTGATTTGGGCTTTGAAGAAGACGGACGGTTTTTCCGTTGTCTCCCCCTCTTAACTAGGGAGGGGGAGACGAACGCTGACGTGTGTAGAAGAAGAACCCACACAAGCCGATTTCACTTCCACTTCTGCAGGACCTCTGGGGAAAGTGAAATAAAAACTATAAAACCCCATTCATCGTCTTGGAGTGATAAATCTTCGTCAAACAGGTATCAAGTCTCCCTCCAGGATGACAAATTCCCAGATGGTCCAACATCGAAGAAGCAGAGGTAGGTTCTGAAAATACATGTCACAAACACGATTCCCTTTATGATAATCAAACACACAACCATTTATATTAGAGACAATCATACGCACACGGAATCCTCTTTTGATGTTATACACCAAAATGTAAAAGGTGTCCCTTTATGAAGAACTCTATGTAACACTATGGGAAAAATGAATAGTAACCAAAATAATAGGTTAGGTTATCTATAGTTTGAAACAGATTTTCGTTCAAAAGACATTGGAGTGTATTGAGACTCAGACACACTACATACATCACCGACAACATTCCAATAGAAGTCCTGTATGACACGTTTCAAATTATGAGTCCGCATGCTTCAATGTAAATATTCCGAAATTCGAGGCCAAAGTTACCAGATTGTGAAACGTCACAATTGCAAGACGTAATCACGTTGAAACACCATCTCCCGTGTGATAACCAAAGTTAAGCAACATTGAGCCTGGGTATTACTAAAATGGGTGACCAATTTGGGAATTCCAGGAGAATGTCGACACCTCCCTGCAAAAACCTAACGTCGTCTTCTCCCGTAACAAGGATACACATGCAACTGGGGACCGCTTGTAAATTTCATACTCTCAGGAAACTTTCTTCCTTTGGAGGAAGCCAATTAAATCCGAATAGGGTTAGTGCCGACCGACACATTGCAAGGCGGGTTGAGTAGGAAAAAAGTTAGTAGATTATGTCCAGCTTCTTAAAGAGAAATATTAAAGCTAAATTTCACAGGGAATTAGGCTCCGATGAGAGTGCTGTAATGAATATAAGTATATTGGGTCATTACTCCTTGCAATATAGTAATTGGCTAGTTAAGTTAGTAGAGCCAGTCTAGGACAGACGTCAAAAGGTGCGTCACCAGCCTTACACAAAGAATACCAATTCGACCACGACCGCTCGATCAGTAAGGCGACTAATAATATTTTTAATCGAAACTTTAACACGACACATTCAGGGCATATCGGTATTGCTACTTGCAATTAGTTCACCGGTTATATTTTTCAGGATGATTTTGAAATTGATTTGCTCCTTATCCGAGTGATCGAGATCTTAAGGTCTTCTTAAGATTCCAGTTTCTTTTTATGTCGTACATAAGAACTTGGTATTTCGTTATATATTCCCTCTCTACCCTGTTAAACCCAGCATTGTAGGTTTAAGCAACCTCTTGTTCATGTACAAATAAATACACATTTGTATTTATCTGTTTTTGCACTTGGTTCACCGGTTATACTTATCAGGTAGTTTTTAATATCTTTTTCTCGATCCCATTTGATCCTATTGTTTTATGGAAATATTCTTAAGATATTAAGACTCCAGTTTCTTTGAATGTCGTATATAAACATTGGTATTTCGTTACCTTTTCCCGCTCAGCCCCGTTTAACACAACATCATTGGCGACACTAACTTATTGAGTGTGTACAAATAGATACACATTGGACTTTATTATTATATATTAAGGTACATAATATGAAGCTTTACAAAAGTAAACATATTTGAGTAGAATTTAATATTCACCAATTTTGTTTAAGAATGATTTTCTCTCTTAAAAATAAGAGCGAAAGTCAGAATCTGGTTTATTGAGCTAAATATATCTTTATTATAACTATTACCAAACATTCTAATACAAAAACTGTTCATATATTTAATGATTTCCTTTAAACTATTAATGCATCTATAGCGCTTCATTTTTTCCTTGTTTCCGTTTTAAAATAATTTGAAAATCTCGTCACTTTCATTGAATCTTTTTGTTATTCATACGCCAGCATCGAAAACCAGTGAAACGAACAACTAAAGAAAATAATAGAAAAAAAACAAACAAACTATAATAGTTTTTAAATCACGTTCTAAAATTCAACTTATTTTTAAAGCTTAGAGAAAGGAAACTCACTATTGGCATAAAATTCTCATCAATTTTTCGTTCTAAATGAACACAATTACTGAATTCTAAATGGATATACATGCTTAAAAGTTATGTTATTTTTCGAACCATGTCAACCTTTTAATATATATATATATATATATATATATATATATATATATATATATATATATATATATATATATATTGTTTCTGACTTAAACAATTAAATTTGGATCATTAGTTTAATTTTTTCCGCATAGTTGACCTCAGGGAATGTTTTAGATAAAACCTTTTAAAAGGTTGACATGGTTCGAAAAATAATGGCATAACTTTTAAGCATGTATATCCATCTAGAATTCAATAATTGTGTTCAGTTAGAACGAAAAGTTGATGAGAATTTTATGCCAATAATGAGTTTCCTTTCTCTAAGCTTTCAAGATAAGTTGAATTTTAGAATTTTAGAAATATATATATATATATATATATATATATATATATATATATATATATATATATATATATATATATATATACTAGCAAAAGCACCCGTCGTTAACTGGGTTCCAGAAGGCCTACGGAAAATGGACTCTGATTTATGAAAGGATGATAGGGTATGAAAAGGAAGGGTTGTAAATTTGGGTTGAATTTGGGGTATCAAAACCAAAGAAAAATATGATGAAAGTAAAAATAAAATAGATAAACCCCATAATTTATTATACCATACTTGTTCACACTGAAACACTTATCACCATTTTCTGTGGATCTATATTAAAAAAAAAAACTTGTTAAACTTTGTGACATATAACCATTCTATGGAGGTCAGGTGCGAACGAACACCCCATAATTTTATTATACCATATTTCTTCAAACTGAAACACAATTATCAAAGTATACTTACGGAGATAGACATGAAAAGTCTTTATTAAAGTTTGTGCCTATTTCCATTCTATGGAAGCCAGGCGCCACAATTTTATTATACCATCCTTATTTAAGTTAAAACGTACTTATCAAAGTATTACTATGTACATCTATATCAAAAACATTTGTAAACGTTTTTTTTTTAATTTTCAAATTTTTGATTTCCATACTTTGTGGACAAGGAGCGAACGCAGACCTCACAATTTTAATGAACCACCGTTCTGCCAGATCAAACATACTCATTCCTGTGTCTCGATACATCTTTATCATTATATGTAATCAGTTTTTTTAAAATAGTCAACCATATAAGAGCCTATTCGTGACGATACACACAAACACACACACACATACACACATACATACAGACACACATAGACATTCAGCTTTTTATTATATATATATATATATATGTGTGTGTGTGTGTGTGTGTGTGTGTGTGTTTATGTATTGTGTCTGCACAAATAATCAACAAGAACACGAAAGTAAAGGTATACAATAATATATTAGGAAGAAAATTTATATACCTATTTACATGTCTTCAGATATACTTCAGTTAGAGATATTCCGGCAGGTGGCATGTTGCATGTCTTACTGGAGGCAGCATAGGCGTCTTGCTTATTTGGCGGTCGTTGCCGGACTCCCCCGGTATTGGTGATTGATACCTTTATATATCTCACTCACCCGCCTATGTTAATTAGTAGGCGTCTGTACAACATATATATATATATATATATATATATATATATATATATATATATATATATATATATATATATATATATAAGCTTAAAATGCATATACGTGTTTGTATAAAGGTTTTTGTTTTAGTAGCGGCGAACTTTAAATTAAAATAATTACCATAAATTTTTTTTTACTTAGATTAATATGTGGTTTATTCCAGAGAGTAACTTTTAGCATTAATGCTTTAAATAAAAATTTGGACATATGACACTGGCAGCTATATGGATTTATTTGGGAAGTTCTATTTTTACAAATTTCCGCATTAAATACGGCTATATTTCTGAAATAACGCGTTGAATGTTGTATTTCACAGTGATCTATTGTTACCGATTATCGGCGTAGACATGGGATTTTACATATCCCCTCTCCAAATAATTTAATTTAATCATGCGAACGAGGTGATCAGTAGGCAAATATATTTCGTCAAATTATTCTTTTATCAAATATTTCCATCAGTAAATTGATCGTATCGCGCACTGTGTGACATGTACCTCCGTCAGACTGAAACCACACAATAAATTTCTATATCTAGCTGAAATCCAAATAACCGATAATTTTAAAATTCTGCAATTAAAGAAAATAGAGTAGTCAATTACAAGTTCGCCGCCTTTAATGCATCTTTATTCATGCATAATCTAATATGCTATTTTGCATATCACAGAATACTTCTTAAAAGTAAAGTTTTCTCTCGCTTCCCTTATTATTTTTCTCACTCCTTCCATGAGATATGTGTCTGACAATGGGCAAGGAACATGTTCTTCGATTGTAAGTTTTGCATGTGAAATATTTAGAGAGAGTCCCTATCTTTCCATTACTATTTCTACTTATGTTTTCATGTCACTACTAATGGTGCTCGAGGTAAACATTTTATCAAGGCTGACGTTATCCGCAAGACTATTTAAACAACTTGGTTAGTATAGGAGATAGTTCCGGTTGCAGTTTTCTTTCGTCACTATGACTGAAACCGTCCAGAACCAGGTGCTTTGCTGGAATTAAAGTTTTCGATAAATTTGATAACATCTTGAGCAGATATGTGAATTTAAGCCCTGAGAGAAAATTCAGGGGTAGTCGGTCCTGATCACTCATGGTGGAGTTTAATGCGAATCCTGGCGAAAAGTTTGTCCGCGTCCAAAACACAAACATATACCTTTTCATCACCAACGCTCCAATCAACACTTGGTTCCATACAAATGAACAACTCTAGCCTTGAGGAAACATATTTATTTGAAAAAAATAGGGGGGACCAACCTTCATACATGGCCTGAAATCGAAGACGACGTCAGATATGTTGTCAGAATCACTTGAAAAATGGTAGGATTATTCTAACGCCTTAGAAAATATATCACTCGCGACGCTGTGGCCTACCTATACAAGAGTACATTCTCCTGCTAAAATAGCCTTCGCAATTTAGTGGACGAAGACGTGTTCTCCTGTTTATAAAATATACGAATAGTATTCGTGTATATATATATATATATATATATATATATATATATATATATATATATATATGACTACTTCATTGAATCACTTAAATTAATATACTAAAGTATAATTTCATGCGTAAACTAAGTATTTACTTCAATAGTGCTCAATGACGAATCCTAGTGTGGATGAAAAGCGGAATATTCTACGTAGCTTAATTGCCATATATATATTTCTAACTTATATATATATATATATATATATATATATATATATATATATACATATATATATATAAACGTAATTCCGTAATTTTAGAACGAATACTATTTTATAAACAGTAGAATCTGCGTTGTTACAAGTCGTCCATCTTCAGTATCCCCACGAATTGATGATGATAGGAGACGTTTATGAACACATAAAATCATAATATATATATATATATATATATATATATATATATATATATATATATATACACACATATATATATATATAAGTGAAATTGTCTGTGTGTGTCTGTGTGTGTACATTTCCCTACCAAACTACTCCGCCAATTTTCAGCCTACATACCCGGGACTTGACATAAGTGGTGTACAGATTTGAAAACATCTTTTTTTTTATCGGTTTTCGATCATGAATTTGTCTGTCAAGTGGTCAAATTTCAAGGATTTGACCTTTGAGAACGCTACCAAACTCCTCCGTCAATTTTGAGTCTAAATACTTGAAATTTTAGATGTAGGTTATTTAAACATGGATCAAACTTTTTAATTTCATTTGAACCCAAAACAATTAAGGTTTAGGGATCAAAAGTTAAAAAAAAAACAATGATGTCTGCGATCTCTTCTAAATTACTCAGCTAATTTCTGGTCTAAACATTTGAAATTTTACATAAAGTGTATTCAGGCATAAGGCAAGCTTTTAAATTGGTTTTGGGCCGGGAATTGGCTGCCAAGGGGTCAAAATTCATAAGATTTGATCTTTGCCATCTCTAGCAAACTATTAAACCAATTTTGGGTCTAAACATTTGAAATTTTCCGGAAAGGGTATTCAAACATGCCACAAGCTTTTAATCAGTTTTTAGGCGAAAATTTCGCTGCCAAGAAGTCAAAGTTGAAAGAGTTTACGTTTGCAGACTCTACCAAACTCCTCTTCCAATTTTAGGTCTACCCACTGGAAATGTTAGATGCAAGTTACCTGGACATGAGTCAAACTTATATATATATATATATATATATATATATATATATATATATATATATATATATTTAGATATATATATCTTTATATATATATATTCAAGTCCTTATTATAAAATAATTATTGACATCGTATCCTTCAATTTGAGAACTATTTTATTTGTAAGTTAATTAATATATTGCAATGACTGTATTATTAATTCACAATAGTCATAATATTTTTGTGATCATCAATTGTTCACAATGAAAACTGTATCAGGATTTAAAAAGCATAACAGTCTATTATTGGCTCCTCGGCTCTGTTGATCAAACACTGTCTAATTGCAAAATATAAAACAAGAACATTTCGAACATCAGACACTAAATTTTACATTAGGAAAGCCCATAAAAATATTTTCCATAGATATGTTTTCCCCACCGACAACAATAATATTAGACTTATATATTGTAACAAATTTAAAACTCAAAATCAAGTAATAAAAAACAATGCATCCTCTACCCTCAAACTACTAGAATTAACCAACGTCATCTATAAGTTCAAATGTATCTTGGGAGAGTGCAGCTTCTATAAAAACAATAAAACTAATAATTACGTTGGTTACGTCGGTTATACAACGACTACTATATCACATCGCCTTACCATGCATAATACAGAATATAGTATAAAATTACAACTTTTACAAAACATAACTCCTCCTCCTCCTCCTCCTCCTCTCCTTCCGAATTAAAGTCAGCAGCACACAAAACCAATATCAAAAAGGTAAAATAAGGATGCAAACTCCTGCCCTTAATTAAATCACATTCCACTCAATCGAAAATACAGTACAAATGCCTGTTGTCACTCCCTTAACCCAGTTCTGACCATAGAACTGACATCCCCTCTCCCACACTGGACATCACGCAATAACTGTTGCTACTATATATATATATATATATATATATATATATATATATATATATATATATATAAAATAAACCTTCAAACCCTATTGGCAAAGAATATTCACCCAGCTTTCCCCGATGATGTGTTCTTGGAGAGACGAAAAGCAGAACTCCGGCTAACACATTGAACTTATATTAATTCCTTTGATCTACACGCCAAATAGAACACCAGAAAATGTTTAATTTAATGCAATCTGTGTTTTCTTTAACGACGCCTGTTTATATATATATATATATATATATATATATATATATATATATATATATATATATAATAAACAGACTATATATATATATATATATATATATCGTTTGAGTGTCTGTTTCATATGCGCATTTTTGATTATTCAACGTTAAATTGTAATATCTTAACTACCTCATTTCTTGAATGCATGTTGTTATTTTAATCACACCTGACTGTTGTTCAAATTTCATAACATTATTTATGAATACATTAACTTCTAAGGTTGATAATAATTTTTTAATGAAATAAAATATCTTTCACACCCCTTCACGTACGCAAAATACACATTCTTTTTCTTTTCCCCCTCTCTCTTTCACACACACTCTCAACACCCCCATATATATATATATATATATATATATATATATATATATATATATATATATATATATATATATATATATATATATATATAATGTTAGCATCGATTGAGTGAATATCAATTAAGTTTACCGAGTGGAAAACTTATTTACATAATGTTTTAGAAAATCGTTTAGTTTTCATCTAGTATTTTCTAAATTTATATATCTAAATCAACCATATTTCCTCTCTTTTTCGGTAATTATCTCGCTTGTCTTCCCCTACACATCGTCTTATATATATATCATTCCCTTTATTTATTTTCTTAAAACTTGTATTTGCAATGATGATATTTCTAACCTTCATGTCATCGTGTTTATGCTGATGCTTATGACGGTAGCACTCAAGGGCTGCAAAGCGGGGGAGGCTATTAATGGTGAAACCATTGGCTAAGCATGCGTGCCGTTCCATGTGGAAGAGTTTCCATGCACAGGTTCCGTCATAACGTTACCGAGCAGCTCAACTCGTTTAGCGCCAACATTTCATTTCTTTATTTCACACATGGCGCCCAATTTTCTGATTTTCTCTCTTTCTTTATTTTTTATTCTTTCTGTCTTTTTTTGTCATTTCTGTTTTTTTGTGTTTCCCTTGCTAAAACTGTATTCATTATTTAACGATTTTTCATATTTATAAAAAAACAATTGCTTTTTTTAAGATCAAGATACAGAAAAGGAAGGATTACATAAATAATCCGCAAGAAACATCTTTATTTAAGATGTTAAAACTATACAAATCACACTGTTATGTGTTGACTGCGCCAGCTGTTCAATGTGCTTTTCAGTCTATATAATTTTTAAATCGACTTTTGTCACTGGTCTACGATATATATACACACGGACAGCGAATAAAACACACCACAGCTGATCTATACAGCTGTTTTGTTTATTCCACAATGACAACAGTTTCATATTTAGTTCTGACGATGTTGTCCTCGCTTTGTATCCGACTGTTGTTCGCTTTTTGTTTTTATTTTTTGCTCCTTATTAATATATAAATAAAATCAATTCCTAAAAAGTTAACATTTCACATTAATCAAAATACATAGGCGCATGAACGTCTACTACAGGAGAAAACTTGAATGCCTACTAAAGGAGAAAACTTGAATGCCTACTAAAGGAGAAAACTTGAATGCCTACTAGACACTATCCTCAAGTGTCGAAGTATACTTTTCCATACACGGAAACTCATATTAATAAAATAAATATTCAAAATTACATAGTATCGCAGCCCAAATAAGATCTGCTCGGTATGGCTAGACTATACAAAGTTTTACGACAAATGGTGCATCTTTTCAAAGAGATGCCACATCAAGAAATAGCATGAAGCTGAATACTTTACCAGGCATGAAAAATTATTATCTTGGAATTCAGTGAGACCAAGAAACTACGAAAAAAATATAATATAACACAGTTAAATCGTCAGTTGGATAGAGAAAAGTATGTTCCCAGTTTTTTTTTAATTAACTCAGTATGTGAGAGGTGAAAGAAAATTTTACTGAAATATTTGAATATCTATGTATCTCGTATAGAGATGAAGTGTTAGCCATCGGAAGCCTTTATATATAAGCATAATTGTTTCAAATGAATAGTACGTTCTCTACAGTGCAATGTAGACTACATTATATTGTAGACTTAATCACTGTGAAAGTCATTTGAAGCTTCCTGCCGGTGCATCAATCGATATGGGCTGATGACAATAAAAATATGGGAGTGTGAAACATTCGTTGACCATCATTCAGTTCCGGGCACCGTTGTGTTACCCTGCTATTATATATATATATACATATATATAATTAAAGTATGTAGATAGATTCTTGGTATATATATTTATCATAATATAAGCAGCTAAACATACGAAGGTGGGACATAAGGTCAACTAAAATTGAAAGCAAGATAAAGTAAATGAATTTATGAATTTAATTGTCGGTTCAATAATGAGAAACATCAATCGAAACCGGGTTATAAGAACTCTTTATGCCTGGGTATTTCGAAGGTTACAATGCTTTTCATCAGATATAGGGAATTCAATGTTAAACTTAGGCAGCATTAGGAAATGTGGAAAAAGATTTAAAATTGGAGGGGAAACAGATAAAGTATAAAATAGTCTAAAACGTATAATATGAAACGTAAAACGTAACGATAAAACGTTACGATAAAGATTCAAAGCCAAGAGGCTAGAGGGGAGCAAAAGAGGCGATTGAAATGAGGTGACTCCATAGTGTAGAAAATAAATAAATGTGTCAAACTTGTTATTTCATACCAATGTCTTATACATAATCTGTTTACATTCCGTATTGTATTTTTTAAAGTTTATTATACAGGGTGTCCACAAAGTCTGGCTACATTATGTAGCCAGACTTTGTGGGCACCCTGTATATATATATATATATATATATATATATATATATATATATATATATACACGTGTGTGTGGGGTATATATATATATATATATATATATATATATATATATATACAGGGTGTCCACAAAGTCTGGCTACATTATGTAGCCAGACTTTGTGGGCACCCTGTATATATATATATATATATATATATATATATATATATATATATATATATATATATATATATATATACACGTGTGTGTGGGGTATATATATATATATATATATATATATATATATATATATATATATATATATATATATACAGGGTGTCCACAAATCTGGCTACATTATGTAGCCAGACTTTGTGGGCACCCTGTATATATATATATATATATATATATATATATATATATATATATATATACACGTGTGTGTGGGGTATATATATATATATATATATATATATATATATATATATATATATATACAGGGTGCCCACAAAGTCTGGCTACATAATCTACAGGATGCTTCCACAAAGTCTGGCTACATAATGTAGCCAGATTTGTGGACACCCTGTATATTCCATCCTAATGTATCCTAAACGAGAAATCGCATTTTCTTATATCCCTACCCTAGCTCATCTTTTCACTTCTAATGAGAAACATTAGATTTCCAAATGCCTGGGTATAAATACCATACGATAGTATTTGTAATAAAAACACCCTAAAAATTAATTATATTCCTACACTATAAAAGTTCCAAATGTAATTTATGGAACTAAAACACATATAAGACAAATTATCTTTCAATCAAAAATGATAATCATTTATTTTAATAAACAAATAATTCAAACCTTGCCAATGGGATTTCCCCTCTAATTTGTCCCTTCTTCATAAATTAAATGTTTTATTGCCATTTGCCACCAGCAAGGAATATATAAAGTAAGCATTAAAAATATTTCTCACGTTTGGCAGAAAATTATCACCGTTGACTCGCAGGATTGAAGACTTTCAAATAAAACTATGTAGAACTGATCCGTATATATTAGCAGTATGAAATATCTCCCTCTCGCCTCCTCTCTAACTTTATATATATATATATATATATATATATATATATATATATATATATATATATATATATATATATATATATATATACGTTTTATTTTTTATTACCGTATCTTTCTGTTAAGTTACATTATTGTTTCAGCTACCCGGGCGTTTTTTTGGCCGTCTGTAGCTTCCTCAGACTTTTACAGAAATGTTCGTTATGATGGGATTAAAGAGTGAATGATGTCAGAGGAGGGGTGTGAGAAGAGCAGAAAAAGAGGAAGGGAACAAAGGGGAAAGGTGGGAGGGGGTGCTTGGTATGTCGGTAATTTTTTAGTTTTGGAGTTTAAGGACCTTGTGGGAAAGGGTTTTGGAAGTTCATTTCTGGTGTGGCTGAGGGCATACGTATACATGGAGGGGGATGAGGATGGGTGGGTGTAGGAGGAGGGGGTTACTTTAAAATTCGAGCCTTGATGTTAAAGTTTTTGGCGTCTCGTTGGTTGGATGATATATATATGGTACTCTTGCATAATTTGACCCGAATTCTCGTGAATTCCCGTCAAGCATGGATCGGGCGAGACCGACAGTCATCGGTTTCAGCGGAGCATTGTTCAAATGTTGAAACGCTATCTCGACTTTTTATTTTATTTATTTAACTTTTGTTTCTGTTATGTTTTTAGTCATTTTTAAGAGGATATGAAGGGGGTATTTTTTATTATTTACTTTTTTTTGTAATTCATTTTCTGGGCATTTGATTAGCTAATGAAAAAGCGCTATCGAAATGGAACTAGACGACATTCGAATTGGAAGTATGAGACTACCCCTCCCCCCCCCCAAATGCTGACAAACAAATATATGTTAAGGATGGTTTCTCCTGGAGATGTACAAATGGACAACCGAAAAAAAAGAATTCAAGTTTTCTTGAAAAATAAACCAAAAAAACAACAAAAAAGTTATTTTAAAAATTTCTCCCCCCCCCTCCCCCCCCCAAAAAAAAAAACTTTGACTGAACAAAAAGTCTAAAAAAAAAAAGGGTTAAAAAAACGAAAACAAAAAAGAACTTGTATTTACACCTGACGATTTTACGGTTAGAAATCTTTTCTTGAAGAAAAAACAAGAAAACTTTCTGTTGATAAATATTTTGCAAAAAAAAAAAATAAATAAATAAAATAAATAAATAAATACTAAAATAAAATAAATAAACATATTTTAAGTTTTCAAAGTATTTTGTTAGGTTTGATTATCTGCATTTGTATTTTTTCCGTTTTTTTTTATTAGTCTGCGTTTGCTGCGACGCTCTGCTGAGACCGATGATTGCCGGTCAGCCCGATCCATACTTGACGGGAATTCACAAGAATTAGGGTCAAATTATAAAAGAGTATATATATATATATATATATATATATATATATATATACGTGGACATGCATATACACATACATGTACATGCATGTGTGTCTATATATATATATATATATATATATATATATATATATATATATATATATATACTCTAGAAGTGTAAGCCATTTTGAGTTTCAGAACAGTTTCAGATGGTTCGCTGTTACACACAAGTCCTGGGAGGTGACTTGTTTGTAGTAGACAGTTCCACAGGACAAAATATTCTTACCGTGTCGAAACCCGGGAAAAGAACATGTGAAATTGCTCCAGAAAAGGTTTAATATTTATGAAGCAATTCTGGTTTCTGATTGGTTGGTAACGTGAACGTGAATTAATTTGATTCGTCAGTTCTTAGTAGCATCGTTTATAAATAGAATCGTCTGACTGTGTGGGATCATACCCCATTCCCCTGGTATGATGGAGATCGCTGTCACAGCCGCTTCTAGCTAGGATCAAAGTGTGGTACCTGTCACCAGTGCTTGCTGCGATCTGGGCCGGAATTGTTTTGCTTGCCACTGCAAGGACCAGCCCCTTCTTTTGGGATAGGACCAGCTGGAACCTATTTGTTATTTCTGTGATTGTTTTCGTTATTGCCCTCGGGCAACTTAACTAATTGTTTTTGTTTTCTTTTTTGTTACAGATAATCCGGGGTCCAGCTAGTGCTTAAGCAGCCGGCAGGGCCAAGGGAAACCGACGTGCCTTTTTAGGCGAAGGTCCCCTTGGTTTCCGAATCGGCGGGCTCTAGTTGGGCTCAGGACCATCAAAGGAGATGGAGCAGGCTGCTGCTCCTGCCACCTTGGGGACGCCCCAGGTGTAGAGGCCGTGAAGAGTTCAGGGGGTGTCGTCCCGAAAGGCACCTCCAGGTCGAGAAGGATTCCGGGGGTCGCCACCCCCAATTTGGAAGGTTCGCGGTCAGTTTCGGGGGTTACCACCCCAGAAGCCACCCCAGATTCAGAGTCGAGGACAGCGACGCAGAATGCCTACACAGGTGTTGCCATAGTGGACGCCACCATAGGACCTTCCGCTGTGGAAGACAGACCATGGATAACGCCTGAGACGATGGTGGCTTCATCCAAGGAAGAGGTGGTGGAGGCTTGGAAGATATTTGTAGAGCAGACTCCGGGCGGAGAAGACGAGGAGTTCTGGGCGGCGGCGGCAGTCAAAAAGAAGAGGCGTCCGGTGAAGCGCTGATGGGCTTTGGATGAGGAGGAGGCAGGGACATCAACACCACCAACGCCAAATCAATCGCAGTCAGAACGAAGCAGCCCCCGGAAAACAGCAGCAGAAGGTCTGAGGAGAGCTCAATCATGTGAGGTGTACGTAGTAGATGGGTGCTCTCTAGGGATGGGGGGATCAGGAAGCGTGAAGTCGGCAAAAGAGGAGTGGCCAGCCCTCTCAGTGTCCGATTCTCCGATCCCGGCAGCCTAAAGGACACCGCTAGCGAGAACAGCAGCACCGGCAGTAGCGGCAACGGCAGTTAACAAGTCCCCGGAGGAACAGCAGAGTTGTTGGGGACCAAAAGAGCGGAAAGCAAAGTCCCCAGGCTACTACGAGCAACTCTTCGAAGAGAAGTACAAGGAGTCGGTTAATGGCAACAACATCATGGTAGTCCCCGAAAAATTGGAGAGTATTAGGGAACGCTCCGTCTCCCTGCTGACACTGGATGCAAAAGGGAAGGGACTAAAAGGGGCCCCAAAGGAGCGTATGATGGAACTGTTCGGTGAGCAAAAGATCGCCGCACAATACGCCGTCAGGAGGTTCAATGCCATGTGGGAGGTTCTCTTGCCTACAAAGGAAGAGGCAGAGAAGCTGGCAAGAGGGGATCTCACATGGCGTGACCTCAGAATCAGGCCGGAGTACCTTTCGAAAAGACGCACAACAGTTACAATTACGGGGGTCCCTTGCTTCTTGATGGAAGAGCAACTGGGGGCCATCATGTCCCTGTATGGGGAAGTGGAAGAGATTGAAGCCATGAAGGGCCCCCGCAACATTATGACCGGAGACTACCGATTTCGAATGAGGCTGTCGAGAAAGGAGTTTTACGGGATTCCCGCTCAACTGACTTGCGAGGGCTGGTCGATGGTAGTCATCGTAGAGGGCAGAAGACCACAATGTTGGCAATGCCAAAAGACAGGTCACGTGGCCAGATTCAGCCCTCTGAAGAAAACAACAACAACAACAACAACAGAAACTAAAAAGCCCGAACAGGTGGAGGAACAAAAGGCGGCAAAGGAGCCCCGGATGGAGGTGGAGGCCAGCGCAAATAAGTGGAGTACTGTGGTAGCCAAAAACAGGAAGAAAGCGGAGCCGGCTCCACAGGCAGAAGCAAGGGTTGTAGCAACAGCCACGAAAAGAAAGATAAGGAGCAGCTCCTCTGGCTCCGAAAGCGACGGAGGAGAAGACAAGCACAAGCAAAAGGAAAAAAGAGTAAAAAAGGACCAGCAACCTGAACCTCCAAAAAATCAACCCCTCAGGAGGATGTTCAGCTAACCCCTCCCCTATTCACCACACCAACCAATGAAATGGAGCACATGGAAGCTCCAGAAGAAACTGTAGCTCTAGGGGAAACGGAAACCCCAGGAAAAGCGGAAAATGAGATCGTGCAAGAAAATTCGGCAGCCCCGAGAGCGGAAAGAACCAGGAAGTTTCCGTTCTGGCCCGGGGAAAGGATCTGCGAAGCAGACTTGAGCAACACGGCCAGTGAACTAAATGGCCGGCAGAGAAAGCACCTCAAAGAGTTGGAGAGCCTCAGGAAGGTCGAACACAAAGAGGTCACTGACCCCAGGAACTTCCATGATGCTCCATCGTTGATAACCTTCATCCGGGTGAATAGGGGAGGAAGGGCAAAAGCGCTATGGCGCATGTTGGAAGAAGCAAAATCGGCCTTTAAGTTTATAGTAGACGGGGAGCACCCATCTCTAAGTAAAATAGTAACCCAAGGTTAGGGGAGGGTCCCTCTTTATGTTCACCCCTCCCTCTATAGGGCATTAAAAATTACGTTTCCTTTGGACGTGGGGGGCCTGGCTCGAGACGGACGGCTTACGTCCGACCTGCTCACGAGCAGTCTCGGTCAGACTTTCGACGTACTTACCCCCGAGGACTTCAGACCCTTAGTCGACGAATACTACTAGTTAGGGAAACATGGCCACGAGCTTGAACCTAGCTAGTTTGAATGCAAGGGACATGAGATCTCGAAGCAAGGCTGATCGCGTGCTGAGGGATCTCGTGGCCCTTGAGGTAGATGTAGCTGCACTACAGGAGACCCACTTTGTTGGGGCTGGAGACTGCGATGTGCTGGTAAACGATTTTGATGTTTACTCAGCATATGGCAGCCTCCAGAGCCGGGGGGTTTCTGTACTAGTGAGTCGCACTCTGTCTGCGACGGTTACCGTTGTCCAAGCGGACGCTCATGGGAGTCTGGTCGTGGTCGATGTTGCCGTTAAAAGCGGCGCGTTTCGGATCGTGGCAGTTTATGCGCCAAACATCCACAGCGAGAGGGTTTCCTTTTTTCGACGGGTGGAGGTGTTTCTCTCTTCGGGTCCGAAGCGGGTAGCCTTAATGGGGGACTAGAATGCCATCCTGGACCACAACATAGATAAGGGCGGGGGGTTAGAGGGTCGGGGCGGGGTGACAACAGCCTGTCTGACCTGATGGCCTCGTGCGATCTGGTTGACAGGTTCCGTCTGGATCACCCCGGGAGGGAGATGTGGACGTGGCATGCTAGTTCGGCCGCCCGTTCGAGTACATACTTGGACAGGATGTTAATTAGAGGGGGCGACACAGATTTCCTATCTTGTCCCACGTTCCACTGGCTAGGTCATTCGGACCACAAACTCGTGTTGGTCCGTCTGAAATTAGGTAATAGGCCTAGGTTGGCTGGCTACTGGAAGTTGAACGTCTCCTTGTTGGAGTCGAACGACTTCCGGGAGCAGCTTACGTCATTAATTCAGAGGGAGTTAGTGGGGGCGGTTACCGGGAGTAGCTGGTGGGTTTAGCTTAAGGTCACCATTAGGCACTTTTGTGTCCAATACAGCCAAAGCCTCGCATTAACTAGGGTACGGACCAAAAGACACGTAGATGATAGACTGACCCGGGCGGTGGCAGGGGCGGATTCCCTAGAACTAGCTCTAGTTAGGGAGGACCTGGATCGCCTTATTGCGACCTGAGCGGCTAGCTGCGAGGGGATGGTTACGGAGCGTTACGTCATTACTGCGTTGAAACAGGTTGGCCGCAACAAATCTCCGGGGCTCGATGGTTTGCCCTACGAACTGTTCTTGAGGCTGTCGCCCATGTTTGTGCCCCTTCTGACGGGCGTATTTAACCACTGGTTTGCCCAGGGCTCGATCCCGAGGCAGGTTGCCAAAGGAGTGGTCACGCTTCTGAATAAGGGGGATCAACATGGAGGGGGGAATCTAGACGACTATAGGCCCATAACTCTGCTTAGCGCAGATTTCAAGATTTTGGCCCGCGTTCTTTCGAACCGACTGCAGGTTGTTATCGGTGACTTGGTCGAACCGGATCAGAACTACGCTGTGAAGGGTCGATCGATTCAGAACAATTTGCACTTGGTTCGCACGATCATAGAGGGGTTAGAAGACGACACTGAAGCCGCGCTGATCAATTTAGATCAGTCCAAGGCATTCGACAGGGTGGACCATGGGTTCCTGAGGGCTGTTGCGGAAACCGCCGGCTTTGATCCAGACTTCCGCAAGTGGGTCTCCGCCCTGTATCGTGATCCCGCGGTAGTGGTGCAAGTAAACGGTAGGTTGTCGGAGTCCTTTGGGGTCTCCCGGTCGGTGCGGCAGGGTTTCCCGCTCTCGCCTCTGTTGTATGTCCTGGCGTTGGAACCCGTCCTTTGCAAATTAAGGGCGGAACCCGTCCTTTGCAAATTAAGAGGCGGAACCCGTCCTTTGCAAATTAAGAGGCGGCGAGACTAGTCCTGCGCGGCATAGCTCTACCTGGCGGCAAATTTGCCAGGGTGTCCGCGTATGCTGATGACGTCACTGTGTTCGCTGCAAGGCGTAGCGACATTAGAGCGGTGATAGAGGCGATCGCTGAGTACTAAGTTGTCACAGGGGCCGTGATCAATCGCAGCAAGTCCGTTGGCCTGCGGTCGGGCGCCTGGACCGGGGTAAACTCGCTTCCAGATGCGTTCGGCTGGACTGATGGCCCGGTAAATATCCTCGGAGTGTGGTTCGGGCCGGACCTCCAGCTGGAAAAGGGGATGTCCGAGAGCATGTGTTTACTGTATG
Organism: Euprymna scolopes; assembly: GCF_053919585.1. Taxonomy (NCBI): domain Eukaryota; kingdom Metazoa; phylum Mollusca; class Cephalopoda; order Sepiida; family Sepiolidae; genus Euprymna; species Euprymna scolopes. The sequence goes on along the minus strand of NC_136490.1, from coordinate 24,764,324 downwards.
AAGGGTTAAGTCAAATTGTAGATATCCTAGTTTTCATTTATTATTATTTGCGTAAAGTGGATTAAATCACCAAGATTGGTTTTCATAATTAGGTAATTTAGTTTCATTTATTGTCATTCTCTTTCTATTTTATTCATAACCCTGTTATATAGTGTGCAATCATATTAATTATTAAAACTGTTCTGTTAGGTTTACTTAGTTTATTATCAAATCTGATAAAACTCATCTTTTCTCATATATATCTATAATATAAAGCTGAACGTCTGTGTGTGTGTCTGTGCGTGTGTGTGTGTCTGTGTGTCTGGTCACGAATAGGCTCAAATATGGTTGACTCTTATAGAAAACTGATCACGTATAATGATAGAAGATTATCGAGACAAACAAAGGAATGGGTATGTTTGAGCTGGTAGAACGGTGGGTCATTAAAATTGTGGGGTCTGCGTATGCGCCTGTTCCACAAAGTATGGAAATAAAATAAACTAAAAAAAACAAACACGTTTACAAGTGTTTTTGATATAGATGTACATAATAATATTTTGATAAGTATGTTTTAACTTAACTAGGGATTGTATAAAAAAAATTATGGGGTCTGCGTTCGCGCCTGGCCTCCATAGAATGGAAATACGCACAAACTTTAATAAAGACTTTTCATATCTATCTGCGTAAGTATACATTGATAATTATGCTTCAATTTGAAGAAATATGGTATAATAAAATCATGGGGTGTTCTTTCGCACCTGACCTCGATAGAATGGAAATATGTCACAAAGTTTAATAAGGTTTTTTTAATATAGATCCATAGAATATTGTGAACAGGTATTGTATGATAAATTATGGGGTTTATCTATTTTATTTCTACTTTAATCATATTTTGCTTTGGTGTTGATACCCCCAAATTCGAAGCTATCTCTTTACAACCCTTCCTTTTCATAACCTATCATACTTTCATAAATCAGAGTCCATTTTCTGTAGGCTGTTTTTGAACCCAGTCAACGACGGGTACTTTTCTAGTATATATATATATATATATATATATATATATATATATATATATATATATATATATATATATATATATATATATAACTATTAAAATAACAAGTTTTATACCTACATACATTAATATTTAATCTTATCGGGAATCATGAGTGCAGGGATACACGATTACTCCCGATCGGGAGATTCGAACCCTACCATGAAAACAACTCTGACGCCATTAGCAAGAAATTAACGTCAACGCCAATCTCAACCGCGAGAAATATCGTTGAAATTTCAACATTATTTTTCTTTTTTAAATGTTGTGACATCCGGCTATAGTGATCTAATGATTTAAACATCATGATTTGTGCTTCAGCATAAGCGACGACTTTCTATTTCAACTTTAAAGAAACCGAAGGGCTGGCATAATTATTACAATAATAATTTTAATGCTTACAGACACTAGTTTTTCAACCTTTCAGGATCATCAGCTACCGTAATTACTATATATATATATATATATATATATATATATATATATATATATATATATATATATATATATATATGTTAAGGAATAGAGAGAGGGAGAGAGAGAGAGGGGGAGAGGGGGATCATAGTATAGACACGTTGACCGGAAGCAAAAGATCAGCTGATTTGATTGCGTGTGAGGCATGTGATCAGTTTAGCTGAATCGTTGAGATTTGATTTGGACTCAGAAGAGAACGGACGGCTTCCCGTTGTCTCCTCCTCTTCACTGGGAGGGGGTGGACGAACGCTGACGTGTGTAGAAGAAGAACCCACACAGGCCGATTTCACTTTCCACCTTCTGCAGGCCATCTGGGAAAGTGAAATAAACAATAGAACCAATTCCTTGTCTTGGAGTGATTGAATCTTCATCCAAAAACAGGTATCAAGTCTCCCTCCAAGACGAGAAATTCCAGATGGCCCAACATCGAAGAAGCAGAGGTAGGTTCTGAAAATACATGTCACTCACACACGATTCCCTTTATGGTACAACATAAATATATAATATAACACGTCATCTCTTCTAATCCATTATTAGAGATGACGCAACAAACACTCAACCCTTTATTATATGACAACGTAACATATATATATATATATATATATATATATATATATATATATATATATATATATATATATATATATATAAAAGCTTAGGTACTTTGGACAATGTCAAAACATTGTTACTTCACTGCTCGTATAGCAGCAGCCGTATAGCGCAACGGTTAGAAGCTCCGACTGTCGTTAGGGCGATCGGGTTTCGATCCTGGCTTGAGGTAGTTACTTGTCTGATGAGCTGTGAAACAGCGTCACCGTACTGTATGCGCATGACTATAATGCTCCCTATCTTAGGTTGAGGATTTGGGAAGTGATATACAAATTACCGTTAGCATATGAAGCGAGGCTCTTTGTCTAAGCATAGGTATTTTGAACGATGTCAAAACATTGTTAATTCTGTGCCTGCATAGCAGCAGCCGTATAGCACAACGGTTAGAAGCTCCGACTGTCGTTTGGGCGATCGGGTTTCGATCCTGGCTTCATGTATTTGCTTGTCTTGCCGCACTGATGAAACAGCGAAAGAGTACCGTATCTGGATGATTCTCTCTCTCTCTCTCATATATATATATATATATATATATATATATATATATATATATAATGGTTACTTCGGGATTACCGTTGAGTGCAATGCAAAATCTGCGAGAATTTAGCCTTCGTGATTAAGGATACAACGTGAAAGAACCAAGTTATGATCTATTCTTCTGTTATTAAACTGATGGCCAAGACAATTCATCTAGTCAGAACCGAAGGTGTCTTTCAGTTTTTCAAATGTTTCGCATCATGTCGTTATCGCTTGTCTTTCACTTTCGGTGACAGAAAGTAGTCATTTCCTTATTTGCTGTGATAGCTGGATTAGAGATGGTGGTGGTGGTGTGGTATATTCTATTGAAAAAACACTCGTTTCACTCTGGTTGCAAACACTAATTGACATTTGGTTCGTTGTTTATTTATGGTCTATATTTTCACAACAAATATGGGAGTTCTTCCATCACTAAATAAACAAATTGAGGTTCCCGAGCTGCCATACGGTCGTAATCACTGTCAGACTCCTTCAACTCCACCGCACACCATCGTTAATTTCATGCGCAGCCATTAAAGATATTTGCAGCGAAGCTCCCGGTGTGAAGAATATGCAGACAGATTTCCATTTTTTATATGTCTGGAATTTTAAATTCAGCAATGGTACTGATTTCATTACATCCGCTATACAACTGAGTGTTTTCTGTATAACGGAAATCCTTGCCGAAATAACACGCATATATCACACAAAGTTATTGAAATAATTTATACTGGTGTGATTGTTTTAGTGTTTGTAGACATTCTAAAATCAATCAATCAATCTGTCACTCAATCAATATCTATCTATCTATCTATCTATCTATCTTACACACAGATATATATATATATATATATATATATATATATATATATATATATATATATGCATGTCTGTTTAATTATCAGTGCTAAACTGACATATTCTTTCTTTTGTCAATTGGCAGACTAACCTCTTTGCGTTTTCCGTAATATACTAGAGAAAATCGCGAAACGTAACAAAAAAAGACAACAAAAACACACCATATTGGGGCGGAGGGTTTAGTCCCATACTGTTTAAAATACACCAAATATCCTAAGTTGTTACAATTTTCCGGAAAAGTGACCATATTTTTGATTTTTGGAAGCAAACATTTATCTTCATCTATGAAATGAAATCTTATAGCTTACAGAAAAATAACTCATAGTTTAAATGAAAATTTACTTCCTTTTTTAAACGCATCTGATCCTGGTTATAATCATAATAATTAAAAATAAATCAAATTATATGAAAATTAAATTAACGATAAATTAAATGAATAAACTTTAAATAATGTGTATTAGAGATAGAAAACTTAAAACAATTCTATTACTAATTTCCATTAAGATTTAGAACTAATTCTTAAAACAGAATTTCTGTTATGTAATATGCAAATGAGAAAACATATTGAATGTTGATTTCTTTTAAATAAATAGTACATATAGAAACCATGCAACAAAGTACATAAAAGTCCGTTTTTGTATTGAAACTATTTATGAAAGTGTGACAGAAAGAAATACGATTTTATTATATACAAGCAGGTCAGCCCTGCTTTGCTCAGGCCCTATGTACTGTTCATAACTTTATGTGCATATATATATATATATATATATATATATATATATATATATATATATATATATATATATGTATATATATATGTATATATATATATAAGTTTGACACATGTGCATGTACTCTACATCTTAAATTTCAAGTGTTTAGACCCAAAATTGACGGAGGAGGTTGGTAGAGCCTTCAAATGTCAACTTTTTTTTCGTCCAAAAACTTATTTAAAAGCTTTCTGTATGTCTGAATATCCTTTATGCAAAATTTCAAATGTTTTGACCCAAAATTGACTGAATAGTTTGCTAGAGACTGCAAAGGTCAAATCTTTAAAACTTTGACATCTTGGAAGCCAAATTTTAGGCCCAAACCGATTTAAAAAGCTTGCCTTATGTCTGAATATACTTTATATAAAATTTCAAAAGTTTAGACCAAAAATTTGCTAAGTATTTTAGTAGAGACCACAGAGGTCAATTTTTTAATTTTTTAAATTGATTAACATTTATTGGTTTTCGCTCAAATCAAATTAAGTTTGATCCATGTTCAAATAAGTCACATTTAAAATTTCAAGTGTTTAAACCTAAAATTAGCGGAGAAGTTTGGTAGAGTTTTCAAAGGTAAAATAATTAAACTGTGACCCCTTAACAGTCAAATTTCTGGTCGAAAACAGATTAAAAAGATTCCCCAAGTCTCAATACCCCTCTCGAGTCTGTACACTGAACATTGACAGAGTAGTTTTGCAGAGAAATGTACACACACAGACACAGACACAGACAATTACACGTTTACAGATATATAAAAAATATATACAAGAGTCAGGCAAAGACGGCCCACCGAGATGTATTATTATGAAGATTAATTAAATTGTGAATAAACAGACAAAATTACGACCTTATGATAATATATGTGTATATGATAATATATGTGTATATGATAATATATGTGTATATGAGCTAAAAACAGCTTCAAAGAAAAAAAAATCCCCCGTATGAGTTAAAGATAAAAGTACATTTAAGTACATTGATTAATATAAGTTCTGAAGGAATCTTAAAGGTGCTTTGAACTCAGATGAAAGTAAAATATAATAAAAAGATATTTTATGATTATTTAAAAGAAAATTGTTAGGCGCCCCCCCCTCCGGGGGAAAATATATCTTTTTAACATTAGTCATCTATTTAAACATTTAAATGTAATTCATTTACACGCCGAAAAGATATAAAGTTGTAATGTTTTCAAAGAAAATTATCTTAATTTAAAGTTAACATGAACATCATAATAATAAAGAACGGATATAAACAAAGAGAAACAATATACAACTTATTTTATTCATCTCAAACAAGACCGTAAGAGGCTACTCTTTTAGGGATCATCATAAGTTTGGAAATGCACAGTAAATGCTCACATAACATTTAAAGTCTGAGAAACAGGGAGCAAGGTTAGAATTCCAAAAACAAGTGACCGGAAGAAAATATATCACACTCGAAAGTTTTCCGGAATCTGAGTACTGCTTTTCTAGGTTCTAAGTTCTCGAATTATTATAAATTAGAATTCAAGCTGATTCATTTAATTTCGAAGGCAATAGGTGTACAAACCGCCTAGTAGCAAATGACATCCCCAAGATAAATCTGGAAACATATTAATAAAGATACCGCTATTCTAACCGTCTCATATTTAATCTGCGCTTCCCAATCAAAGAAGACCTATTCATTTGGATAAACAAACCGATTATTCATCAAATTCAATATGAGGGATGGGGTATACTTAACTGTATTTAAACGATTTAAAAAAAACTTTTTCTATTACATTCCCTAAACGCAATTTTTCAAATTCATCACTCCTCTGCAGACGACTCATGAAAATCGAAAATACTATGACGAATTCCTATTTACACTCGAACAAAACGTTAGAACATTGGCCGCCAAATGGAAAATATTGATTGCAAGATAACCAAACAGAAATTATCTCCGCTGATCAATGAAACACACACACACACACACACACACACACACACACACACACACACACACACACACACACACACACACACACACATATATATATATGATATTTTTTTTTTTGAAAAAGAAATCCAGCAGAGTGCTCAATTAAAAGGAAAATCCGAAAAATAAGAGCGTATTCATATTTTATATTTTGTGTACAGAAAGTTGTTAGATGAGATAAGCCATTTGTACCGTCGGTTTCAAGCCCGGTAATTAGGACCGTTTTAGATATCCATATCAATCTTTCTTCAGCCAATACTCATCTCCTCATCATCAGGAGATGAGTATTAGCTGAAGAGAGCTTGATATGGATATCTAAAACGGTCCTAATTATCAGGCTTGAAACCGACGGTACCAATGACTTATCTCATCTAAGAACTTTCTGTACACAAAATACAATATATATATATATATATATATATATATATATATATATATATATATATATATATATATATATCATTATTCTTTGGGGGTACAGACTTAAATATTGAAGTCATGAAATGAAGACATTTATAATTCATGATAAAAAGTAAAATACGTTTTAGAAGATAAAAAAAAGGCGAAGAAGAGGAAAAATAAAGGTGGAAATCAGCTGACCGGTTTCGCCTTCGCTTTCTCAAAGCTGTATCGAGGGATTTAAAAAGGGGGTAATCGAAAATATATACATTTAAAATAAAACTATGTTGCGTTTCGTTATCGGTGAAAAGAATAGGAAAGCGATTAAAATAAAGCAACAATATGATATTTTTCTAAGATCTTCAATACAGATACCATAACGTTGCTTTATTTTTGATCGACTGTGTGCAAACATGGCACCCACTTTCAACACAGCTTTCTCATTAACAAATGTTTACCCTAAAAAAAGTAAATGCACCACATTCCGATATCTCCCACCACTCTGCAATTCTACTTGACGATCAGACCAAACGAGTTCATGGAGTGTTTGTATGATGTGGATGCTGTTAAGAAGAGACCGAAAAACATATATTGATATGAATAGAATCAATATACGCATCAAGTGCTCTTGAAACCAAATTACAACGTAATATTAGGAAAACCAACAAATATTTTACTTGTTTGAAATTTATCACAAATATATTCCAGAGGTAGACTTCATCTTCAGTGTGTTGTTCTGTATCTTTTCTTTTCCTTTTCTTCTTCCTTGCCATGTTGTAAATTTGGAGAAAGAAGTCTGTATAGAGCCGCGCGTTGTATCTTGTGGTTGTATTATGAAATGTTTGAACTGTGCGTAGATAACGCGAGAATAACGTCAAGAATGAATTGAACTCTCGTTCGTGACATATATTGCTATATTTCTTTGGTTAAACAATATTTCCCATTAGAAAGCAATGCTTTCTTTTACACTCACGAAAAAGGTTTTCTATTTTAACTGACAATTCAACGATTGATTAGGATATTTGATAACAGCTTTACCATGTGCCTAGCATATAAAACTCTTCAGTCAAGCATTCACAGGCAACATTAATTGACATAAATGCATAAATGATACTGTCATGTCTGCTGTAAACACACGGGCTCCCTTTAGCAGGTTAGAAATATTATTATACTTGCCTATCGTTACGCCTGCGCATGACGTATTGTTTACATATCTGGTGTAGTTAACCAATGTAGTCTCTATATTTGGGGCAGGGTACAAATAACGGGACGCTCACCTAATAGGCTACATTTATCTGCTTCCCCACAAGAGCAAATTAGGAACAATGCCGTTTTTGATGTGGAGAAGCAGAGGGGTGGGGGAAGGGGGCAGCTCCCGAGGGGTGGGAAGTGGGAGCTGGGTAATGATAGGCTCTAGGTATATAGGGTTGCCTCTCCATGGATCAGAGAAGCCCATTGCCGCAAGAACAATAGTCTTTGATTGCAGCATCTGCCGGAGCAGATACTAAACTTGGATTCGAAGGCCAGGCACTGCGCTGCATAAAACGCTAAATACCAAGTCCATAGGCTGCAATCTTTCACCCCTGTGCATCTGATGAACTTATTGCGCTTATACCCTCTCGTCAGAAGCCAGAAACCTTTCTATATCATATAGCTTCTGTATTCTAACCGCTGGTTTTTGATATTTCCTTCATGTCTTCTGTTCTTCCGACTATTCTAACATTAGAAATTTAAATGTAATATAAACAAACATATTTCTTAATAACTCACACTCACTACCTTATTATTTACCTTTTGCATATGCCCCTAGTTACAATAGCTCCGTTACGTTTGAGTTACAATATGCCTTATTTTTGGTGAATAAACGTATAAAACAGTTATTAATTCTTTGAAACAAGCTTTCGTGCAGATTGGCAATTTTCAAGGCACATTTCGAAATAAAATCAACGCTTCTATAACGGAACTTACACCCCTGGCGTAAATGTCGCTTGATTATTAATGTCTTTGGGATAAATAAATGAGTATTGTACAGGACATAAAACACATATTTATGGTTTCTTTTTAACAAAATAACATTTCAATGGGTAAGGATATTTAAAAGAAAAAAATGTATATTTTTTATAAAAACTATTTTTTAAAACAGTACAACGTTAGCAAGAATTGATTTTAACATTTTGGTGTAATGAATATAAGTACATCCGGGTCTTTCCTCCTGCAATATTATGATTGGCTGGTTAAGCCATAAATACCGGCTAGTAGAGTCATTTGGGAGAGACGTCGAAAGGTACACGAGTTTGACGTTACAAACGACGTTTTGACGACGATACTTGTTCATACTGCGACATACCAGATTTATTACTCGGTTTGCAGCAAGATCGCTCAACTACTTCAAATAATATATTTTCCTTTCGCACGATCATATCACATTCCTTAAAAGATGTTTGTGCTTAAATTCATATTCGAAATAGTACATTTTTATACGCGATTATAAAACCCCGTAGCTTTTCTCAAAGGGGTTTTCTTGTAATCTTAGTCTGCTTAATAGCCCAAACCAACATAATATTTATGCTTACCAAAATCCAACCTCTGATCCATGTCCTGGAAGATGGAAAATTCGTTAAGAAATGGAAGTGCAATGTATCCTGAAATAGGATGCGACTTAAAATATATTGAACCACCGTAGACGGCAAAATATCTGCAGCCATCCATGGCTGGATAAATTCAGTAATTACATAAATTTAGTTGTATTATTTGTTTTATTTCTAGACATGAATGTTGAATATTTGTTGTTGGCGCTTTTGTAGATTGAAAATTGTAGACATGGAATTTAAGGATTTATAATAGCATGAACGTTGATCGCATTTTTACGTCGATAAAAAATAAAATTGAAGAAAAGAACTACTATACGCTATTCGCACACATAATTTATATTGGTTGTTTTCTGTTTCATTTTTAATGCAGTCTTTTCCAAAATGTTTGCCAGTTTTGTACTGAAGCTGGTTCTACTAGTTCTTATTCGCTGGTGTTCATATACGATCTTAAGGTTTAGATTCTGGGAGTTCATCAAATATAGTCCGGTGCTCACGATAGTTTGTGGTCAATCTCTGAAACATCTTAACCACCTGTTCCTTTGGGCAGATATAGTCTTCGCAGACACTGGTTTCTGCATATTATTAGAGTTTACTAAGGTTATATCTGCCCAAAGGAACAAGTGGTATGTGTGTTTCAAAGAAAAAAATACCCAGCTACTATCGCGAGCATCGGGAACAAACTCCATCACAAAACTGGCAAACCATTTTGTATAAGTCTATTATAAATAAAACAAAAAGAGAAGACAAACTTGTAACGGAAATAACACAGAAGAATCGTAAAACAAAACAGACGAAGACTTTTCAATCACTGAAAACTGGAAGAATAGGCCAACCAACAGCGTGAAAAGTATTTCCAGGATAAACTATCACCGGAATATATGGATAACTAAGGCCCTGTAGACTTGCTGAAAAAAGGATAATTTAACGATTATCAAGAGAGGATGACAATTGCTGCCCAAGATGTAAGCTTGATGACCATTGTTTTTAAAAGAAGAGAGTGTGAGCTACCAGGTATCCAGCTGTAAGCTTCTGATGGGCGAAGGTAACTATACAATGCGACACGATGTAGAGTTTTGATATCGCCATTAACCAGCTGCAAAAAGTTGGAAATCGAATGCAACAGCAAGTCCTGGGAAATATACAAAAACATAACTGTTTGAAATGAGTCATACAGATCCACTAGGACTATGGAAATGTCACAGCAACATATAGTGAAAACAGTGCTATGAAACGTGACATCGTGAAATCGAACAAGCAAGAAGAAATTGATTCTCTAATAATGCTGGATTAAACAGAGCTAAAAAGTAAAAGATAATGGTACACCAAAGTCTTATCTATGACATAAAAAGAAACGGGGATCTAAGAAATATATCCATTATTTCAGTAATTAAAGGAACAACTACACTTATAAAAAACAATTTTAAAAAAGCTACCTGGCAAATATACCCGAGGAACTGTGCAAAAGATAGTCAAACACGTGCACTTAAAGTGACAGATATAATCTTAAAATCATCTCACGGTTTGAATGTGTTAGTAAGCGGTTGCATGATTTCAAATCGGTAGGATTCCTACGCGTTAGCTTGGACAAAACTATAAAGACTGAAAAACAAAGAATGCACTTACAAGAAACCCGGCGTTGCCCAATCGTAAAATAAGCTTTAATATATTTTCATTCATACAGATTATATATTTGTTATAATAGAGACAATTTTCTATCGATTATTATATTGAACCTAATATATAAATATCCAAACTATATATATATATATATATATATATATATATATATATATATATATATATATATATATATATATGGCACAAAAATAAGAGTGGTGAATTGTATGTTTTGGTGTTGATTCTATATAAATATGACTCTTCACTCTAATTCGTTATCCATTGAGCTACGCATTTGCATATATATATATATATATATATATATATATATATATATAGAGAGAGAGAGAGAGAGAGAGAGAGGGGGAATACATAAGCGCAGTGACGGATATATATATATATATATATATATATATATATATATATATATATTTATCAAGCTAATATTATAAAATGCAACGGAGACACCTTTGCTTTATGATCCGTTTTTTTTTAATTTTTTCGATTTTCCGTATAATCATTTTAGTATTAAAATAAAAAATATTAATAAAAGTTCCACAATTGTAACTGTCACGAGCGCTTTCGATTTGTCCACGAATCATCATCAGGTATCTCCGTTGCATTTAATAATATTTGCTTGAATGGAAAAATGCTACCAAAATATGCCAATATATATATATATATATATATATATATATTATATTTATATATATATAATATATATATTTATATATATATATATATATATATATATATATATATATACATGTAAATCACAGATAAGATAATCAAATTAATTATTGTCTTATTATGTGTTACAGTGAGATAATATTTTCAAGAGGATTTTAGCCAAAAACGTAAAGCTAATTGTATAAAAAATAGAGGAAAATAGGTTAAAATATGCACAAAAATATATTCAAGTTAAGATTTTATTGTTTAAAACGAGGAATATAGGTCAAATAATTATATTTATTTCCTTAATCCATAGATTTTCAATAAAGAAATAAATATATATATATATTTAATATTTTTCCATATACTTCTTTATTCAAACTATAAATATTTTACTATATATATATATATATATATATATATATATATATATATATATATACTTATAAAACTATATCGTTATTGCCTATAGTGTTTTAACTAAATTTTTGCAGACTTAACATATCTTCATTAAATTTTTATCTTTTTTTTAATTTCATTCCATTCTCTGACAGGTTTTTGAAAAATATGTATTCGTCTTTGAATAAGATTTACTGATTCTTCTCCTATTAGCTGAGACATAAAGAAAATGTAGGTGTTTGTGAAAAAATAAGTAATAAAAACTTACGAGTGCGACATAATTACATCTTTTAGTTTCAGAATGATGATTTTATTCACAATACATCTCTATCTATCTATCTATCTATATATATATTTATATATATATATATATATATATATATATGTATATATATATCGAAACTCTCAGTTAGCTTGTTTACAAACAGGCGGTTTGAGCACTGTATAAATGCTGGACGGACTTTTGTTTAAATAAACATTCAGACAGGTTATTTGCGGGCATCACTTCTGTGGTCGAGTGGAGAACTGCCGACTGTCATCACGACGGTTCGAAGTTCAATCCTTGGCTTGGGAGAGGTGCTAGTCTAGCGGCACTGATGAGTTCTGTATGTCGATGACTACAAATATATGTGTATGTATTATGTGTGTGTGTGTGTGTGTGTGTGTGTGGGTGTGTGTGTTTGTGTGTGTTTATGATTTCAACTTCGGGCTTTTTTGCTTAAATCATTACGAATTGCTTCAATCGACAGAACAATAAGGTTATCTTGTAAGTTTTTCAATGGATATATAAATATAAATAATACTATTTTTAATTAATCCTATCTAGATAAAAAATTAATATATGAATGGAGTTAAAATTTAACAAATTATGTTATAAAACATGTATTGTTGTTCATAAAAAAATCTAATAAAGTGAATCATTTCCTTGTTCCATGAAGTTGCAATGCTTTGTTTGTTTTTCTTCAGAAGGAAAAATGATTAGCAATATAATTTTATATAGACTTGCAATTATATTGCTGGTTAGCGCAAAACGTATGAAACTTAAAAAGTTTCAACGAAAAATAATATTCGAAGTTTCAATTGATGTCCAAGTATGAAACAGTATTTAAACAGTAATTATATTAAAGTGAATTTAGTTAAAACTTGATAGATTCATTGATGGTATGTATATCCGTAAATATGGCGTAAGATTAATCAAGTTGTGTAGATCTATAGTCGTAGATTAAATTTCTGGTGAAAAAACTGAGAGAGTAGATATTTATAACTTTTTACAAGACTTATGTAGATTTTTTCATTTTTATAATATTATGGTTTAAAATATACTTCTTGATTATAGGCATAAATTGATTGATTTTTTTATATACATTTACGATTCTTATGAGTCCTATTATACATATATTAATATAAATATATATTTATGAAAATATATAATCGTGAGAAAAACTATATAGCTGTAGATGCCTATATATATATATATATATATATATATATATATATATATATATATATATATATATATATATATATATATATATAGTCTAAAGAAGCTTTGAATAGAAAAATGCAAGAATAAAAATAAAGAATGCAGTTTAAATTCCCGGAAGGAAAAAAATATTTTAACTTTAACCTATCGCAGACTTAGCACCTACATAATCCGACTTCAAAAATGTTTATAATGACAAAAGAGAAGTCATTTATATAAAGAAAAAAAAAACTTTACTAAAACTGTTAAATAGAAAGACTTAGCATTTGCATAAGCCGATTTCGCAAAAGTCTTCAATTTTAAAACAGAATTTAACTACATGAGCATGGAAAGAGAAAACCTTAACTAAAATTTTGTAATTAGAAAACGGGCATCATTAGCTGATTACCATGTAGCTGTTTCGGAGATTTAAAAACAGGACAGCTGTTTAATACATGGCTCTCCAGTGGATAATGCCATTTCCCCAATAAAAAAAAAAATGTAAAATAATACGGGTACTATTTCAAATATATGAGAAAAATTGATGAATTAAATAATAAAATCGAAAAAGGAAAACAATTAATAAGTAAGTTTAGGATTACAAGATCCATTCTGCGACATGTTTAATAGCATATAAATGCCATGAGAATAAAAATGCATATATATATATATATACTTGTTTATTGTTATATAAACATGCTCACATCCCGCTGCTACAAATAGCCACTTGTTTCAATCAAACAACAGATATCATCAGGCAGCGACTTGACTATTCAAAAGTTCAATGAACTTTTGAATAGTCAAGTCGCTGCCTGATGATATCTGTTGTTTGATTGAAACAAGTGGCTATTTGTAGCAGCGGGATGTGAGCATGTTTATATAACAATAAACAAGTATTATCAGCTCTTTTTATTGAGCACTATCTAACAACCTCGTTGAATTCATTAGTCCATTACTTTTGAATATAAAAAAAACCCGAGTATATATATATATATATATTTATATATATATATATATATATATATATATATATATTTATATATATATACGTGGGTATTTCAATCACGGATTTACAGAAGGTCTATCCGAATGATAGATAATTTCTTGCACAAAAATAAAGTTGTATTTGCTACTTGTTATTTTCTCATAACTATTGTAGTTTCATAGGTCAACACCCTGTGAACAAAGCTTCAAACCACACACACAAGCACACACACACGCGCGTGGAAAGTGATGACAAACTGCAATTAGCGTATAAGGCGATTCTCTTTGTGTAAACAAATGAAGCTTAGGCGTTTGGACAATGTTCGAATATTGTTAATTTACATGCCCGTCATAGCAACAGCCTAAGAGGGTAGCAGTTAGAAGCGCCGACTGTCATTTAGGCGGTCGAGTTTCAAATCTGGCTTGAGGTAGTTGCTTCTCTAGCTGCACTAATGAGTTGTGATACAGCAAAACAATAATATTTGTGGATGACGATATATATATATATATATATATATATATATATATATATATATACATACATATATATATATACTAGCAAAAGTACCCGTCGTTGACTGGGTTCAAAAATCAAAAAACAGCCTACAGAAAATGGACTCTGATTTATGAAAGTATGGTAGGTTATGAAAAGGAAAGGTTGTAAATTTGGGTTAAATTTGGGAATATCAAAACCAAAGCAAAATATGATGAAAGTAAAAATAAAATAGATAAACCCCATAATTTTATTATACCATATCTATTCACACTGAAACACTTATCACACTATTCTGTGGATTTATATTAAAAAACCTCGTTAAACTTTGTGATATATTTCCATTATATGGAGGTCAGGCGCGAACGAACACCACATTATTTTATTTTACCATACTTCTTTAAACTGAAACATAATTATCAAAGTATACTTACGCAGATAGATAGGAAAAGTCTTTATTAAAGTCTGTGCCTATTTCCATTCTATGGAGGCCAGGCGCGAACGCAGACCCCACAATTTTATTATATCATCCCCATTTAAGTTAAAACATACTTATCAAAGTATTCTTATGTATATCTTGTAAGCGTTTTTTTTTTTAATTTGTAAATTTTTTATTTCCATACTTTGTGGACCAGGTGTGTACGCAGACCCCACAATTTTAATGAACCACCGTTCTGCCAGATCAAACATACCCATCCTGGTCTCGATACATCTTCTATCATTACATGTAATCAGTTTTTTTAAAAATAGTCAACCATATAGGAGCCTATTCGTGACCAGACACACACACACACACACACACACACACGCACACACATTCAGCTTTATATATATATATATATATATATATATATATATATATCTTAGTCTTTCTGTCGATTCGACTATTTATCGGAAATCATTAGGCTAACCTCGCTGAAATCCTGCATGGACCTTTGTTATAATATGTCCCACGAACTAAGTACCATGGTATCCGTTTTACGCATAGTTAGAGATTAAATTGGATTAATAGGTCGTGGTCACCACAACATCACATTTACTCTAGAAATTCTTTTCGGAAACTACTCTTACTATTTAGTATCATCCTTTGTTCTAATAAGTTGTAGCGAATCAGGTATTAAGGTATCCGTTAAATTTACATATATGTGTGAATTCCATGCGCAGTTTGGGGTTCATAGAAAATAATATGTATTAGTCATCAGGTTCAAATCACCGCAACACCATATTTACTAGAATTTTTTTTTTGGGGGGGGGCTACTGGGCTGATTTCTCAGAACTATTGTATAGACCATTATTATGATCAGGTGCATCGAACTGTTATGGTAGCCGTTCCATGCACAGTTGGGGGTTAATAGAAATTAATATATAGTATTCTTATGGTTCAAATTTTATATGCAACTTTTTAATGATGAGCAATAAGCTATCTATTCGATGCAGGGTAAGGGATTATTAGGGATTAGAATTTAATGTAAAACTGGGCACAAATTCAGCCATATTCACGCATCAGTTTGGCATAAAGCACCCATTCGACGGGCTATACGTTTGCCAGTATTTAACGGGCTAAAACATCTCGTATCTTACATGTGGGGGTTGGACTGATGTGAGCTTCAGTAAATACAAGCAGAGAAAGGAGGGAGGAAACGAGAGAAAGCTGATGTGTAAGTCCGATAACCAACACACAGACAATGTTTCCGCGCGTTTCGGCGCGCACACACACAATAACTCCTGCATTCGAAGCAATAAACTAACTTATTTACTTCTGTTGCTTGCCAAACACATTACATATATTTACTAAATTCAACTTTGCCGAAGCCAAGATCTTATAGTTTGAGCAAATATTACGCACTATTAAAAGTCAATTGTGTGATTAAAAATATGGGACGCCTAAATAATTATTAAATTTCTTATGGAAAAGTTTTTTTTTATTGTGGAGACTAATAGAAAGAGCTATATGCAGATATTGGAATTTTAAAATAATGAATTGAAGAACACTGTGTTGTAGTTGGTCACAGCACGTGGAGCTCACCTGCATGCAAATAAGGGTTTCAATTCGTAACTTTATCTCTTTAGAACGAGGCACATAGATTGCATACTAAAATTTAGTTACGTTTTAGAATGAACAAGAAATTCCTGTAATAGACATCCTTTATACGTATCCACCTGGATTCATCTTCCATAATTATCTTGTAATAATCTTGTAATTGATTAAACACCTTTAAAATTTGATCCGGATATATCCGAACATACCAGGGGTAAAAACGAATACGGAAATCAGTCAGAATGATGCACACACAAACACAGACACACCGACACACACACACACACACACACACACATATATATATATATATATATATATATATATATATATATATATATATATATATATATATATAACTAATTAGTTTTGGTTGGAAAAAGAAATCCAGCAGAGCGCTCAATTATAAAGAAAATCCGAAAATAAGCGAGTATTACTTTTATTTTGTTTACAGAAAGTTTTAGATAAGATAAGTCATTGGTCACGTCGGTTTCAAACCCGATAAAAGGGAACGTTAAAGATAGCCATATCAAGCTTTCTTCAGCCAATACTCATGAGTAGAATCTATAATGAGTATTGGTTAGAGAGAGCTTGGTATGGGTTTCTAAAACGGTCCCTAATTATCGGGTTTGAAACCGACGGTACCAGTGACTTATTTCATCTAAAACTTTCTGTAAACAATATATATATATATATATATATATATATATATATATATATATATATATATATATATATAATCGCTATAGGTTTTAATGTAAAGATAATATATATTGCCTATAATTAATTGAGTTTAAATGTATAGAACTTAAAGGAAACAATGTCTTTTTAGAAGTGCTCAATACATATGTACAGCTTTTATAATAAATATTTAATTTTTATGATATTTATATATTTATATATATATATATATATATATATATATATACATATATACATATGTTTATATATATGTAAATAATTTGTACGTATATATAAAATAGTATAAATATAATCTAATATATATATATATATATATATATATATATATATATATATATATATATATATTGTACACGCATACACACAGACATACAGACACACACACATACACACGTATATTATCGTGGCTGGATTATACAGGTATTGCTAAGTATTCGAGCTAATAATAGTTTAAGGTCATTAAGTCTCTCCAGCGCTTGAGTTTAAACTTTGGGTAAAGTTAATCTAAGTCATCCTTTCCTATGATTTCCTTCAAATCATTATTATCTACATTGTTAATAATAAGCCTGCATGTTATTTTCTGTGTAACGCTTTCATCTTTTTTTTTCTAAGTAACTGTTGTTTAATTGTTATGACTTTCCATTCCTTGGAATACATAATTTTACAAAGGCTTCTTCATAAGTTTTGGATTCTGTTTCGATTATAGTGAAGGAACTCAAGTTTTATGTATAAATTTATGTATATATGACTACTTCTTGTGTTTCCTTTTTTAAAATTAAATATGTTTTAAACTCTTTTTCAAGATGTCTTTTAACATGTTTTATTAATCATTTGTTCATATATATATATATATATATATATATATATATATATATATATATATATTTATGTATATATGACTACTTCATTTAACCACATTAATTAATATACGAAAGTATAGATTTATGCGTAAACTTAAAGTTTTTACTTCAAAAGTGCTCAATACATAGGTAGAACTAGGTAGTAAGTTATAAAATATATATGGCGATTAAGCTACACAGAATATTTCGCGTTTCATCCACGTTAAGATTCATCAGGCCTGATGAATCATATATATATATATATATATATATATATATATATATGAATTATATATATATATATATATATATATATATAGATATATTGATATATTTCTTCGTAAGTTTTGGTTTCGGTTTCGAGGTAAGCTGATACACAAAATCATATGGATATATATTTTTATTTTTCATATTCGATTGCATAATATATAAGAATTGATCTAAAATAATATATACGAAATCTGCATGAATTAAAATATAATATTTAAGCGTATTTTATCGTCAGGCTGCACGGGGCGTCCGTGGTAGCTAGGTAAATTTTTATACAGTTTTAAAAAAAGAGCAACAATAATATACCGGCGTCTCAATTTACTGTGATCATCCACAGAAATCAATATCAATATATTACATATGAAAGATTTCGCTGTGAAATTACTAAAGGTTCGGCTAGTTATTATTATTATTATTATTATTGTTATTATTATTATTATTATTATTATTATTATTATTATTATTATTATTATTATTATTATTGTTGTTATTATTATTATTATTATTATTATTATTATTATTATTATTATTATTATTATTATTATTATTATTATTATTATTATTATTATTATTATTATTATTATTATTATTATTATTATTATTATTATTATTATTATTATTATTATTATTATTATTATTATTATTATTATTATTATTATTATTATTATTATTATTATTATTATTATTATTATTATTATTATTATTATTATTATTATTATTATTATTATTATTATTATTATTATTATTATTATTATTATTATTATTATTATTATTATTATTATTATTATTATTATTATTATTATTATTATTATTATTATTATTATTATTATTATTATTATTATTATTATTATTATTATTATTATTATTATTATTATTATTATTATTATTATTATTATTATTATTATTATTATTATTATTATTATTATTATTATTATTATTATTATTATTGCGACTCAACTTTCTACAAAATTCCGAATTATAAATTAATAAAAAAATAGTTACCGAATTAATCAGTAAACAAACTACATCAATTACATATATATATATATATATATATATATATATATATATATATATATATATATATATATATAATTGATGTAGTTATAGTTATATGCACACACACACACACACACACACATATATATATATATATAATAAGTTTGAATTCCATTAAATTTATGTATATTTAATATAAATATGCATAATAGGCACTAAATATAATGAACACATCTTTCTCTCTCGAGGTAACCACATAAAATCTTTTATATTTACATACATACATACATATATATATATATATATATATATATATATATATATATATATATATGCATAATTTCATATTTAATCATATAAAGAAAAGTAATATTTTATGTATCAATGTTAGTGTTTAAGCCAACATTGCTCAAACATTGAGTTAAATTTGGTATTAAGTTCTGATTTTGTTGCAGGGATAAAAAAAAAACAGTGAAACTCCGATCTATCTATCTATCTATCTATCTATCTATATCTCTCTATATATACATATCAATAAATTATATCTTTTGTAAGAAATATGCAATTATACTTTATTGATGCAATTTTTCAATGATTTAAAGTCCTTAGCAAAGTGAGACAAAGATAATAAAGTCAGATATTAAAAGTAAATCAAAGATTATTTAATTTCTAACAAGACATATATTAAACTTGGAAAACACGCATACATACACAAACACATATATATGTGTGTGTCTGTGTACATATATATATATATTTATATATATATATATATGCATATATGTACGGATATACGTATATATTTATATACATATATATATACATATATATATAATATATATATAAATATATATATATATATATATATATATATATATATATATGTATGTGTTGTTTGTTTTGGTTTTAGCGGTATGTTTTGAATGAATTCAATTATTTACGAAAGTGCATTTTTTACCTAAATGCGAGTTGGGAATATATATATATATATATATATATATATATATATATATATATATATATATATATATATATATATATATATATATATATAAACAACCGCTACTGTATCTCTGTGCGTCTCTACCAAACTACAATTTTTTGGTTTACAGATTTTGCCTGAGATTTTTACCCGTGAAACAAATTCGATTTGATTTTAGCCGATAAATTCAGATGCTAATGGATCAAAGTGGAAAAAAAAAATTCTAACTTAAATGTCGACTTCAATTGTTCCTATGCGCATGCAAATATATATTCATCGGTGAAACAACCTTGTTTTTGAAGTTTTTGTATGTGTGTGAACGTAGCTTAGATTGCAATGAATAAAGCTGTTGAGCTAAATGTTTAGGATTCAACTCTAATCGATTACACTCAAATTTTTTTTATTTATTTTAACTACTTCCTATATATATGCTAGAATAAATTATATATAATTCCTATATATACTAGAATAAATTAAATGGAACAAGAAATACGAAATCTGTATGAATTAAAATATCAAATTATTGCGTATTTTAAGACCAGGAGGACTGATATATTTTTTAGATATGTATGGCTAGGTTTCTATCCTCTTATCTATGCGCCTTTCTGGTAGCAAATGTACTTATGCTTTTATGCAGTTATATTCTCATAGCATTTATATACTATCTTACATGTTGCAGAATAGATCTTGTAATTGTGTTAAATTTACTTATGTATATTATTAATAGTTTATTTTTTTAAGTTTATATATTAGCATAAATAGTTACCGTATTATTCTACAGTTTCTTGTTGGGAAAGTGATATTATCCACTGGAGAGCCATGCACTTAACAGATGTCCTGTTTTTAAATCTCCGAAACAGCTACATGGTAAGCAGCTGAGGATCCCCGTTTTCTATTTACAAAATTTTTGTTACGGTTTTCCTTTTTAATCCTTATATAGTTAAATCCTCTCTTAATATTACAGACATTTGAGAACTCGGCTTATGTAAGTGCCAAGTCTATTTCTATTTAACAATTTTAGATAAGGATTTTTTTTCATCCTTATATAATTTTATTCTCTTTTCTAATTGTAAACTTAGAAGTCGGATTAGTAATCTGCGATACGTTAATTTCTTTCCGGAAATCCAAACTGCATTCTTTATTTTTATATTTTATTTATTTATTTTGCTTTAGATTTTTTACTAAAAGCTTCTTCAGACACCCCCTCTCTTTCTATCTATCTATCTATCTATCTATCTATCTATCTATCTATCTATCTATCTATATATATATATATATATATATATATATATATATCTATATATATATATTATATGGTCTATTGTTATTTTCATAAGGGGTGTACAATTTTTCTCTTGCAATTTTCTTTTTTGTTCTGATGACAATTATTTTATATATAACTTTTATTTCTCGTTTTTTATTTAATGTATATATATATATATATATATATATATATATATATATATATATATATATATATATATATATACCTATTTACTATGCCTCCCCACGGGACAGAGTTAGACACCAGGGTCGTTTTTTAACGTGGAGAAAAGGTACAAAAATAAAAATTGTCTCAGTCGTGAAGGATTTCTCCTCCACCGAAAGAGAACAAGAAATAGAAGTGCAGCATCTGAAAAACAGATACTACACTTTGATCTTGTCCCGAAGGCCAATGTATATATATATATATATATATATATATATATATATATATATATAGAGAGAGAGAGAGAGAGAGAGAGAGAGAGAGAGAGGGGAAGAAATAGAGGATGAAAGAAAGAGAGAGAAAGAGAAATGCCGTGTACGCTTTCTGCTAAAGTGGCGGAAAAACATTATGCTTCGCCAGCATTTACACTCGTTATATATCTAAATATATTATTAGAGTATTTATATGAAGTAAAAGAATTACAACAATTATTTACCTTTTTTATATACTTCTGATGAGCTAAAACGAATCTACACATAGCATTTTATTATAGTCTTAATGTATTTCGTCAGATTCATTTCACGCAGTAACTGTAAGGTGTTTGTCTTACTTGATATACTTTTGTCCCTGTATAGAACGTGCTTTACTCTCGAAGAGTGGCGTGACGGGATGAAAGTACACACACACACACACATGCACACACACACATACACACACACACACTCAACACACACACATGCACACATGGACGCAACAAGCTAGAGTTTAAAAAAGCAACGTATCTTGCTAGACTACTATATGTTAACGTTTATTATAATGCTCGTTGGTGTGTGATTATACATACACTTTGAAAACTATCGTGATCTATAAAATAGAACAAAGCGTCAAGCTATGAAATTTAAAGGACTGTCGTGAACTTAATAGAAAAACGTTTAATTCTAATAAGTTAATAAGCCTGCCAATTTTCTCTACATTATGTATTTAAAGATATGTATGTATTAAACATAAAAAGTGTGTGTATATATATATGCATATATATCCTAGCATTATATATATATATATAATATAAAGTGTATATATATGCATATATATCCTGACATAATATTATATATATATATATATATATATTATTCCATGTATAATCGTAGACTTTTATACGGAAATATAATATATTATATATCGATTTTTAGTATTTACTTCAACAGTGCTCTATATGTAAGTAGAGATTAGCAGTACAGTACTTAAAAATATATATGACAGTTAAACTACATAGAATTTACGGTGATGAAACATACTAATTAACAAACTGACTGTGTGTGTATGTATAAATACATTTATATGTGTGTGTGTTTAAATAAACAAGCACAGATACACATATATGCGCATCTGTGTGTATGTGCTTACCAGTCTAAACAACTACTGCTTTTTATTCTGCATTTGTTCCAATCGAAAAATCATACTAAACCATACTATTGAAGACATTCTGATTGCACAACTGAAGATTTTTACTTGTATTATTATAAGTTTTACTCGTCTGACCATCATATATTAATATTGTGATTTAGTATTCTTAGTATTTAAAATACATAGGTCTTTTTTGTAAGTGTTATTCTTATTAAACAATATAATAAAAAACGATGATAAACATATATTGACTACAATGTATATATATATATATATATAAATATATATGTATACATATGCATATAAATATATATATATGTATACATATATATGTACATATATATTTACATATATATACATATACATATATATATATATATATATATATATATATATATATATATATATATATATATATATATATATATATGTAATATGACTTTAGCAAATAAGGTGTAAACCATTATAACTATTTACTAATATTTTCTCCTCTGAAGAGATAGTAGACATCGATATTCTATAGGATAAGGAGTTATAATATTTCAGATGCATTCTTTGTCTTACATAGAATAATGAACATCTTTTGATTTGAAATTTAAACATTCCACATCATAAATTTTTAAATTCATTGGATGACTAAAATTATATATATATTTATGAGCGTGTATGTGTGTGTGTGTGTGTGTGTGTGTGTGTGCGTGTGTACACGGGTCATTCCGAAAGTAAAGATCCCAATATTTTAACTCAAAAACTAAACCGTTAAAGAGCTACGAAGACGGAAGTGGCACCACTAAAGCGAATGCCTTTATGTGTACCTGCATTTTTTTTATATAGTCACCATTATTCTCAATGCACATTTGCAAAAATCCTTGGTGTGTCGGTTATAAAAGCCCAGAGCGGGCTTTGTCACTGACATCTATGTCGCCACTATAAAATCGACAAACTCATCTCGAAACTGTGCTGACATAAACTGCATCGGCTTCGTAAACAGTGAACAGGCGCCGGTGAATATTGATCAGGCCACTGCATGAAGTAATTCAGTGACGCATTTCTGATTCTAACGAACATCAATGACAGAAGTTGCTTTCTTAGAGTTTATCACCGTCAATATCTACAACAGAAAGATACAATTTTCAGGTTATGAATCCACAGGTTCACTTCAGATAACAATTCTATTTGCAATCCATTTTGATCAATTCGAGGGGAATAAAAATAGGAGGCACTACTGTTGGAACTCTCCTCGTATATGTCTACCCGTATTATATGTGACAAACGACTTGAACAGATCGTTTAAATGTGCACTTATACAATTATAAACAACTGGAAAATGTTCATGTCTTTCTATACATGTGTATGTTTCATTATTTCTTATTATTATATATATATATATATATATATATATTTATGTGTGTATATATATATATATATATATATATATATATATATATATATATGTGTGTGGGGGTGATATGTGTACGTGTGTGTTCCTGTGTGTGTATCATTGTTACAGTCATGTGAGTTAATTTTACTACGTTAAATTTATTCAGCCAAATGTTACATTCGTCATAATTAAAGAATCATTAACAATTTTTCATGATTTTACATATTGGAAAATGTTCATGTCTTTCTATACATGTGTATGTTTCATTATTTCTTATATATATATATATGTATGTGTATATATATATATGTGTGGGGGGGTGATATGTGTACGTGTGTATGCCTGTGTGTGGATCATTGTTATAGCCAATGTGAGTTAATTCTACTACGTTAAAGTTCAGCCAATTGTTACATTCGTCATAATTAAAGAATCATTAACAATTTTTCATGATTTTACATATTCTTTTTATATATCTTGTTCTCTCTATCTATTACTTGTCCATGTCTTTCTACTTTTTTTTGTCGCTTTGTTTACATACATACATACATACATACATATTTGTATATATATATATATATATACATATATATATATGGCTGTGTGTCTGTATGTATGTATGTATATCTTGATAAATATGAATGTGTTCACACACATACACACACACACACACACACATATATATATATATATATATTGCCTCATAAGGTTAGTAAAATTATCCCCAGAAGTGTAATAACTATTTGACCCTGTTTTATGATACTAACACCAATGTCTACAATCTCAATTAAACTTTTATATAAATATAATACATGATTTTATTTCTAGAAAATGTTTTAAATATATAAACATATAAAATAATCTAATCTTATGTGCGGGTATATATATATATATATATATATATATATGTGTGTGTGTGTGTGTGTGTGTGTATGTGTGTGTGTGTGTGCGCGCGGGTATATGTATATATATATATATTATGTGCGGGTATATATATATATATGCGGGTATATATATATTATGTTCGAGTATATATATATGTGCGGGTATATATATATAATAATAATATATATATATATATATATATATATATATATATATATATATATATATAACTACTTCATTTACTCACATAAACCTAATATACGAAAGTATAGATTTATGCGTAAACTTTAAGTATTTACTTCAAATGTGCTCAATACGTAGGTAGAGCTAGTTAGTAATTTATAAAATATATATGGCGATTAAGCTACACTGAATATTCTGCGTTTCATCCACTATAGCATTCGTCAGGCTTATGCGCGAATTCTGTGGTTGCTTCTTGTTTTTATATATGTTGAGGATTTCTAGTTAGCCAATCAGCTTTCTAGTATCCACCGCGCCCCTTCCTATCAGCCAATGGGCATGCATTTTATCGAACAAAGGATCTGTTTTTGAACTAGTTTAGTGGTTTAAGGTAGACGTTTTCCTTCCTTTATATATATATATATATATTTATATATATATATATACCTATGTGTACACACACATGCACATATATATACATATATATATACATATATGTGTGATCGTTTATGTATATTCATGTTTATTTTATTTATTTATTTGTGTGTTTTCTATTGTTATTGTTAGTATTAAAGCTATTTTGTATCGCTATCCTAGAGTAAGTTTTATTTTGTGAACACAGTTGTTTGCTATTTCTCGTCTACAGTTTAATAGATTTTGAGGTTCTTTAAAGTACAGGATAGCAAATTTTTCATGGAGGCATAATTTACATGGGTCGTCTAAATGTCTGCACGTGGTAGCTTGTCTCATTATTTTCCATTCGACTACCGGCGAATGTCCGCTTTCTTTGAGTTCCCAGTATTTATTCGCTAGTGTTGTTTTTATACGGTGTTTTTTTATTTTTGAATGTACTTTTGTGGTCATAGTATCGGGCTCTGAAATCTAAGGAAGTCATGCCTATGTAATATTTCTTGTTATTCGGGGTTTCTTTCGCAAATATTGTTGCTTGATAAACTACGCTTTTTGTTAGGCATTTATTTTGGACTGAGCAAAGTGTGCGGTGTCTACAATTGCATTTATCTTGTTCGTTATTATTATTTTTATTTATGGTATGGTTGTTCTTGTCCGGGGTTTGTTTGTTATAGTGCCAAGGATTTTTCCTACTGTTAAGATGTACCTAAATTTACATGCAAATTCCATAGACAACGTTTCTTTCATAGGACTGCCCGCCTGTGGAACTCTATAACTCGGGTGTGCTTTTCAACAAGTTACAACATGATAGCTTTCAAGTTCAATGTAAACAAATTCTTATTGAGCTGTCCTTTTAAATAATCAAATTTTAACCAATTTCCCCCACTACTGATCTTTACAGTGTTGTCTCACCAACCACCTGGCACCCATTCACCCTTATCATCGAGTCCCCTTCACTCCTGTTAAGCAATGATTTCATAGCAAAAAATCTATTGTCTATTTTATTACTATAGTTTTAGTAGTATTTTTACACCGCTATATTCGTTTTTTCATTGAAAATAGGATTAGGGTTGATAGGTATATTTAATAAATAAAGGTAAACCTAGACGAAGTCTTTCTAATCTATGTAACTAAATTATAGGTGTATGTATGTATATATGTGGGAAAGTATTTAACCGATAAGCTCATGAACTAGTGGTCACATAACACTGAAATTAACAGAAAATAGTAATTATGCACCAAGGATGGTTTATAATGAGTAAAATTTTGTTTGGATGTATGAATAACGCGTACAAAAATATTTCTCCAAGTTGAAATACAAAATGTTTATTTCAACTTGCCGACATATTTTTTATTACTTTAGAATTTTTCTTCTCTATCCGTCGATAAATCATAAGGTAGGGAACGTGGATGGAACGCTGAATGTTTTTGGTCTGATTTTAGCTGGTGGCACTCAAGTCATTTTTTTCTGAAAATCTTTCCAGTTGTCTAATCCTCTTGCGACAGTACTCGGAAGATTGGGACGCAAATAAGTCAATGAGACCTTTCGACAATTCTACTTTATTGGACAATTTCCCAGATAGTGGAAGAGGTGGTAATTATATGACGCGAGGCCAGGTAAATAAGGTTGGTGGCACAAAGTCTCCCACCCAATTGCCGTATAACATCCTTGACCACTCGTACATGTAGCCTGGCGAAAAATTACATCTTTACAAGGAAAATTACATCTTTGCGATTCACCAGTATTGAGTCCTTCTGGCGCAATGCCTGTTGCACATGGTTCAATAGCTGCGAATATATATATCTAGCGACTGTTTGGCTCTAGGATAGCCGTTCATAATGAATCACAGATACAAAGTATCATAATGCGTGAATACGCAAGCGGCCTTGCCTGTGAGGGTCACCATTTTGAATAGGCAAAACTGTCTAGATCGCCTGGGAGTTTCGTACAAAAACATATTTACTTACAGGCAAGCATTTGATTGAATGTGGTACGGTGGCGAAAAAAGCAAAAAGCCCCAAACAAAATCTCTAGACTCTCAACTTTCTCACAACTATCCCGCTTATATATCTGATGACTGGGCACAGTGCACGTGTCTTTTTGTTTTGTTCTTTCTTTTTGTCTAACGTCTGATGTTCCCACTTCCGGTTATCCGAATACGAAAAGAATTGCTACACAAATTTCGTATATATTTCAACTTCATTCAATGGCTAATAAAAAAAAAAAAACGGGCATAGCCTTTTTTTTTGGTAACCTAGTCTAGAAACATAGAAGGGGAAACAAGAAGAAAAAATGAAGGGAAAGCAGCAAAATAAAGAGAGAAAGAAAAAGCTGAAGAAGAAAATGATCAAAAACTGAAGGAAGAGGAGAAAAAGAACGAGAAAGAAGAAAAGGGAAATGAGAATAATAAGAAAAAGAAGAAAAAAGTAGATAAACATATGCCAAAGGAAACAGAAAAGAGAAACGAATGAGAAAAAAAAAAGATAAAAATACAACAGAAAGAAGATGAACGAAAAAGGATGAAAGCGAAAGGTATAAAGCAAGAGAAGGCCAGGAAACAAAACAATTATTATTATTATTATTATTATTATTATTATTATTATTATTATTATTATTATTATTATTATTGTTGTTGTTGTTATTATTATTATTATTATTATTACTGTTATTGTTGTTATTATTATTATTATTACTGTTATTGTTGTTGTTATTATTATTATTATTATTATTATTATTATTATTATTATTATTATGATGATGATCGTTAACTTCACATTGACGTAATGTTTTACATCGTTTTTATTTCACGCAAAAACTGGCTTTAGCACCAACGGTAGTGAGCATAGTCGATTAGATAGAACACATCTAACGTAAGCTGTTTGCTGCACCAAGTACAGCTGACTTCTGGAGTATGGTGATTTTGTACTTGATTACAAACGAGTTCAGCTGTTTATTATTATTATTATTATTATTATTATCATCATCATCATCATCGTTGTTATTATTATTATTATTATCATTATTATTATCTATATATTAATACCGTAGTATATTTAACGTAGCTAGCTAGGTAGGTAGGTAGGTACGTACGTACATGTGTCACGCTTTTCGGATTATATATTATTCGATCGGGAGATCCTATTTATTAAAAAGAAGGATAGAAGGTGATAACATATGAACATTAAATTAGTATATAGATGTGCTAATTTAATGTTCGAAGTATTTTATCTTCTTCTATCCTTCTTTTAATAAATAGGATCTCCCGACCACCGTAGACGCAATGAAAAAAAAAAAAAAAAAAGAATGAACTGATTTCACTTGTGGGCTGTACGTTTTGAAGAAAACGTGTTTTTTTTTCTGTTTTAATTTGACCTTTATTTTCTTAGTAAAACCTTATAATCGTGTATTAATAGTTTCCTTGACACGATTTCTCATAGTAAATCTGTTCTCATAATTGTAATGTAACAATGGTTACGAAATATTTAATAATTTGTTAGTACATTTAACGCACATGGGTCATGGTTTATTTTTAAAAAATAATAGACTCAGTGTAAAGTAAATGCCTTTTAATTCAATGAAAATATCTTTAATTAGAAATAATTCTTATTGAAACAAAATCGACAATTATTTCTATTGCCGCTTGGGAATTTCCACAGGCCTCTACTTATTTTTATTATTATTTACTCACTAGCTGTTATCACCAAGGTCATTATAAAAACAACTCACTGAGAATCATCGATGGTGTTCCCTGGCGTCTAAGTGACAGCAAATCTCCACATATTTCAACTACTCTCTAGCTATTTCAATAACTTTTGAAAAGAACGTTGTGTTATAGCAACAGCCGTTCATCATTGACTTCTCGATGATACCGACCATTGTTCTTCACTGCGATTTGAGTTGCAATAATCCTTCCCACAATCTTCGCAATCATGAAGTGAAAGTATGGCCAGTGTTTTCCTTCTTCAGTCATTCCACGCTTGATGGATATTTTGTGTCGAGGCTGATGACTGTTTTGATAGATAGGGACGGTTTATAAGATATCCTGCAGTTTCAATTTCTTCAAGTTTATGAGGTGTTTCTTCCATATTTTTGTGCTAGTTCGATTGCAGTTCCCGTGTGGTTAGTTAGTGTTTCTATCAGGTTATTACATAAAAAAATTGTTCTTAAACATGTTTTGATATTTGGCAAAGTGTTATACATCATTAGAAAGTACGTATTCTGTTCTACAAGGTAATGGTCATCAGTTTTTGTTCAAATGATTTTTTCTCATTTTTCAGGATCGTCAAATGCACTGTCAACTAAAATTTAAAAAGAAAAAATCACATTTTCCACTACTCCTACTTTTCGCCTTTAATCGAGACTAAAAAGCAACTGAAGTGACCAAGGATATTTGTGCCGTATATAGAGTAAACGCTATAGCTGAAAGAACTGTTCGATATTGGTTTACCAGATTCAAACACGGTAACTTTGACCTCAATGACGCTATTCGTTCCGGAAGACCGATCAAGATAGACGAAGACTAACCCAGGTTTCTTTTGAAGGAGGATGGCCATCAGACATGGAGAGAAGTGGGTGAAAAGATGAAGTTTGAATTTGCGATAATTTCACGCCATCTTCAGTCGGTGGGATTCGCACAAAAACTTGGAGCTTGGGTCCCACACGAACTTACTTTTGCTGTTAAAATTATTCGATTATAAAAAACGGCCGAAATAAATGAAACAACCTAGTAGTTTATACTATTATTACTCACTAGGTGTTTTCACAAAGTTCATCATCTAAGAATTCTCTTTGAAAACAGCCTCTGTCATTCCATAAAGTCTGAGGGGCAACGAGTCTTCCCAGATATCTAGTACGCTCTACCTCTTTCGACAACCCTTACAAATTAATTTGCTTTATCGCAAGAGCCGTCTACCATTGATTTCTCATTCGTAGCGACCATTGGTCTTCACTAGAACATGGGTTGAAATAAGCCTTTCCAACGTCCCAGTCTTCTTCGCATTCATCCAGCGGAGGTCTGGTTGGTCCTTTTTAATTTCGGTATTTCCATCCTCCTTGTCCCTTTCTTATTTATGTGGTGCGGCATTAGTTTTTGGTGGTGAAGAAGAAAAAAAGATATTATTATTATTATTATTATTATTATTATTATTATTATTATTATTATTATTATTATTATTATTATTATCAAGCCGCTAGGCGTTACACGGTCGTAACATACGCTTAAATATGATATTTTAGTTTAGGCAGATTTCGTATTTATTATTATTATAGTGCCAATTCTCTATCGATTATTATATTGAACCCAATATATAGTATTGATTTCAAAAATAAAAAATAAAAACTAACTTGTGTTCCATCAGTTAGAATCAAAACTAAAGCATATAACTCTCTTGCCCTATTTTTTCGCGTATGACCTAAATCCATACGTATTCAGAAGCTGCAACAATACCGTTGTTTAACCTATGTTTTTAATTAGCATATAAGAAAAAAAAACAGGTGTAGTCGACTTGCGTCAGCCCAAGGTTAATCTTTTTTTTTCAATTTTAACCCGTTAGCAAAATTTTCCCGACTAAAAACCAAATCGAAAATTTGCTACATACCCAATTACTATATTTCAACTTTCTATATCAAATATTCAGAGAGGAGTTTGCTAGTGATTTTAGAGACGCAAAACGAAAAGATCATTTTTATATATATATATATATATATATATATATATATTGATAGATATATACAAAAATATTTCCGTGTGCGAGAACGTTTTGATCTCATATTTTACGAAATTATGCAGAATGTAGAAACTATGCATAATCACTATATACACCTCTATATAACCATACATATATCAATGTAATAGTGAAATGAAACTAATCATCAATAAACAGACATAAAAATGAATAAGCAATTAATTAACGCTCTTTATTGAAAATTAATATACAAAGTAATAAACCTTCATGTAGTCGCTCACATATCCATTACTGAGTTTACTAAGAGGTTCTTTTAAATAATTTTTAAATAGACAAAGTAGGCTTTTAATATCAATGTCAGAGCGAGAAGAAATCAATTTTAGGTGCATAGATTGTTATTACTTTGACAGCTAATAATAGAAAAACGGAAGATGAAAGACGGACTTGTTGACAACAGATGATTAAAAACACAAAATAGATAAAAAAAAAGAAGAAAAACCAAAACAGGAGACAAAGAAAAAAAGATGAGAATGATAATGATGGTGGTGCAAAAGACTATGAACAATACGATATAGCCTGGAAAGACATAGGCCATCCAGAACTTTATAGATGCTTTTCTAGCGAGGAGTTCTGTTTTCGGGGTGAAGGTGCTGGCCCAACGCCCAACCTTCCTAGAAGTTACATGCAGCGCCTAGTTTTCCCAAATGGTCACCCACCTGGTACTAGCCAGGTTCAACGTTGCTTAAGTTCGGCGATTAGACAAGAACAGGTATGTCAACGTGATTGTATCGTACAAAACAATAAGAAAGACAACGACAATAATCAAGAAAAAGAAGATGAAGGTAGAAAAAAGAGGAATAGTACGTAGACGTGATGCTGGAGTAGGAGGAGGAGTAAAACATACAGAAGAAATTGAAGATCATTAGGATCGAGATGATGAAAACTAAAAAAGAAACGAATGTGATGTTATCATAAGAAAGTATGGTGAGAGTGAAATAAAGTAGAATGAGAAAAAGGGCAAGTGGGATAGGTCGGAGGCGAAGGATGTTCAGTGGATAAGTCGAGTCCATTGGGAAACCTAAGCGTTTCTTAATTACTAAAACTAATTACGTGAATCGGAAGGATGAATGAAAAAACAAATA
The DNA here is from genome assembly GCF_053919585.1 of Euprymna scolopes. NCBI lineage: Eukaryota > Metazoa > Mollusca > Cephalopoda > Sepiida > Sepiolidae > Euprymna > Euprymna scolopes. The sequence goes on along the minus strand of NC_136490.1, from coordinate 24,731,153 downwards.
AGTAAATCTTAATTACGTCACACACATACAAACACATTTCATCACTTAACTGACAATTGCATTATATATATACGTTTTATTTTTTATAACCGTATCTTTCTGTTAAGTTACATTATTGTTTCAGCTACCCTATTAATTTGTTTTACATAAACAGTAATGTGTTGCTACACAGTCATGAGCATGATTCGGTCTTCTAGTATTTAGTTACTAGAGATCTCTTCAGGCAACAAGCTCTATGTGTGTGTGGAGGGAGTAAAAGAGAGATATAATTCCTGGATAAAGGATTAAAAAAATATAAAAATATACACAAACTATATATATGTATATATATTTATATATATGTGTATATATATGTATACATATATGCTCGACTTTTAGCCAGTTGAAAACTGGAAAAGTTATAGACTGTTTATTAAAATGAGTGCTTTAGAATAAATGCGATATTGTGGTGTCTAATCGCCGTTAATGCCGAATTATGCATCTGACGGATCTTATAATACTTGCTTTGCCGCACATTATCAAATCGAAGTTAGCTACAGAATTTTAGAGTTATCGACTTAGTAGTTCCCACGAAAATTGGTACGGACAGAATAAGAAAATATAATATAATGCAATATATATATATATATATATATATATATATATATATATATATATATATATATATATATATATAAGCATGCATAACACGGGAGACACGTTGAGTTTCTGATTCTCTCCGCCTTCATTTTTAATTTCATATCGTCAAATTTCATCCATTTTGATAATCATATATATATATATAATTATCCACTGACACGTGTTTCGTCGTCTACGACTCATCTGTGGCTGAATCTAGCCAACAGCCACTCTGATGAGTCGCAGACGACGAAACACGTGTCAGTGGATAATTATATTTAAAAAAAATAATATATATATGCCGCTCATCATATAGGAGTGCCGAATTGGTTAATGGGAAAATTATTCCCAACTCACATTTAGGTAAAAATGCACTTTCGTATATATTTGAAGTCATACAAGAGGAATCGCAAAAATAAAAACAAATAGCACACACACACACACTCACACACACACACATATACACACACACACACACAAACGCACATATATATATATGTATATATATATATATATATAATAAATTAAACATTAGTTATATAGGAAAAAAAGGAATATTTTCTTCAAAAACGTCTCTATTTACAATCAATGGTTTCTGTCCATTTTAAGACTATGTATTTTAATGATAGACACAAATATCCGTGTATAATGACTCTTTAAAAAATTTAAAATGCATCAAATATTCATCAGAGTGACATAGTTTTTTTAATGCATTCCTAAAGTCTCGTCATTAATGTTGGTTTATTTTATATATCATGATCATTTAAGTTATTGAAATGTACCAAAACACTTTTCTGTAAATAAAAATACAAAAATATGCAATGTTTCTTTGCATTAATATGGTTCAAATGATTTTTAATTAAGAGTTCTCTCAAGTTGGATTACAAACATTTGTATTTCTGTTTGTTTGTCCACAATTTAATTAATATGTACAAATGATACACCGTTTTCCACATAATTTAATACTGAAAACAGACTTATATACACTTTTATCATAGCAGGATCTCTATATATACTATATATTAAGAGGAAATTTATATATAATCAGTAACATAATTTACATATTACATTAAAGAAAATCTATTTTAATAATTAGTCGTTATTAAGTGTTTATTGTAATAGCAGCGTTTTATTTGTTCTATTCATAAATATTATTTCAACTGAATTTATTAAATATATTTTTAATTTTATTTATATTAAATTGAATTTATTTGCACTAATTAACAGCTAGCAAAAGTTACCTTTTAAACCCGAAGTAAGCGTATTCTTAAACTATGAGACTTATTTACTGTTTAAACTATGAGGGTTACCTCGCGTTTGATTTTCATAAACAACGATGGGTGCATTTTATGCTTCCATAAACCCAAGATGTGGTCACTTTTCGTTAAAAAAGCTGGTGTATCGTAAATAGTATGTGACAAAACCTTCCGTCATGCGGTATGTTTCAATTGGACAGCGCCAATATATATATATATATATATATATATATATATATATATATATATATATATATATATATATATATAAAGACAAAATCCCACATATTTCGTTATTAGTAATAGCTATAAGAGAGTTAAAAGTTTATTTAGTTTCCGTGATTGAGGCCAGTATTAATGCCTATTTCAGGAAAAATAGAGTGTGAATTCTTAATCAATGTTATCGATTTTAATATTGAATTCTGGTCGATATTTTAATTTTAAGTCATAAATAATTAAATACTGTATTGCTTTACCGTCTGACTAAAAGTCACTTTTACTCCACCATCTTTTATAAAATACACATCTCCTATACGTACTGGTAGTTGACAATATTTAACCCATTTCCGTTGTCTATAGAATAAAGGAATAAAAATCTACCTAGAATCAAGGTGGGTGTCTGCTCAACTAATTTATTTTTTCACTTTTACAATTCTTCTGTAAAACTTTTATACAATGGAAGCATGAAAACTACAGTCGATTAAGTTAAATTGCATATCAAATCCATGAGCACAAAAGTAGAAAATATTAAATAACTAACGGAGAAACCTGATATTGTCCGGGATTAAATATTTTTGCACTCCCATATTTTTAATGTCATAGAAATCGATACAATCGCTCATTTGTTCAATCAAATCGATTTATTAACGGCTCTAATCAGGGACCGAAAGCGAGTCAGTTTCTAAGTCCAGAATACATTGTAGTTTACATTACACTGTAGAGAATTTACTCTTGATTTCATAAAAAGTTTTATATACAATGACTGGAATTAAAGTTTAAAATGTAAAAGTCAAGTATTATGTCATTTAATGGTGTCGAAACAGAAATATTCATTTCGAACGCGCCCCTGTCATACCAAAGAAAATACTGTTTACTTGTACGGGAATAATACTTTTAAAATTTACTTATGGTGTTAGGCTGTGCAATGTTATAACTTTGGTCAAACCCGCCTATATCTTCTTTCGGCAGATTAATTCGATTATCGATTATCAATATTCATCTAAGCTATCAAGATACAAAACCTATCTAAGAACACTATCAGACATAAGGCACCTTCGTGTGAAATTTCCAAAAAATCGACCCAGCCGTTTCTGAGTCCATACGGAACGAACACACACACATCCAGACACATCCACACAACGTTCCTATTACATAATAATATATACACCTATGTCTATATCTATCTATCTATCTATCTTTGTCCCTCTCTTTCTTTCATTCTCTCTCTCCCCTCTCTCTCCTTCTCTCTGTCTCTGTATCTGTCTCTGTCTCTGTCTGTCTGTCTCTGTCTGTCTGTCTGTCTGTCTGTCTGTCTCTCTCTCTCTCTCTCTCTCTATATATATATATATATATATATATATATATATGTATATGCAAAGACAAATTTTCCCATATATCGTTAACAGGAATAGCTATAAAAACAGAAGGTAGATAAAAATGTATTAAGGTCACTATCCGTCGGTAATTAAATAAAAAAAATAGCATGTTAATTCTTAATCAATTTGATCGATTTTAATATTTAATCCTGGCGGACATTTTAGTTTGGAGTCATTATAAATACTGTTGTTTTTTACAATCTAACAAAAAATTACTTTATTTCACCATCTTTTATAAAACATGTGCACTGGTAGTTGACAATATTTCAACCATTTTCATTACTTACGTAATCTATGGGAAAATCCACATCGATTCAAAGTTGGCATCGGCTCAACTAATTTATGTTATATTTTTACAATTTATATCTTTTTATCCAATCGAAGGAAGCATGCAAACTTCAATTGATTAAGTTAAAATGTATTTCAATTCAATGAGTATAAAAGTAATGAATATGAACAAATTACGAATACGCTTGACTTCATTGCCATGTTTATAATGAAGAACCGCTTTTGAGTGCTTTTTTTACAAGGCCCGGAAGCCACTCAGGGATAAGGGTTATTGTAAGTACAGTACGTTAGTGTGGATATTTAAAGTGTCTACTTAAGGGGACGGTTCATCAGGAATTTGTTTACGTTGAACTTGAAGACATCCAAGTTGTAGTCAAGAGGGAAGCAGGCAGACGGAACAGAGTTCCACAGGCTTGCAGTTCTAAGAAAGAAGCTTTGTTCATGGAATCTACGTTTTGATTTAGGCATAGATAAAGAGTGGGGAAAGTTTTTGACAGTGGATTCAGCTAGACGGGTGTTTTTTGTAAAAGATTGGCGAGGGGGGGCAGAGTGTTTAAATATACAAAAGATAGCATAATTAAAGGTAAATCATAATAAACTGGCATTCCGTTGTTTACTTATATTTTATGGATATAAAAATTAACGTAACTTTTAATGTATGAACATGAGTTATTTTGTCTTTTATTAAAAAAATGCACTGCTCGAAAAAGAGAGACAACAAAAGAGAGGACGTGGGAGTTGAATTATTGTTTTCAATTTTCCCATCGTTCTCTGAAATGAATATCGTACACATATTGACACGAATAAATATAGGATGTCCCAAAATAATCTTACACATATGTAGGTAAAACAAGGCCGATAGCCATTAGTCGCGTGCTTTCATGTAATGAATGAATGCGTGAATGTAGGATTGACATGAAATTCTTAAAGATAAACTAAAATGACCGAAAAATGGGCTGAAATGACTTAAATAAATAAAAAGTAAATGACTTAGAATGATTTAAATGAACTTAAGGATGAATTGAATGACCTTAAGAATGACTTGAATTCTTAAAAAATAACTGGACTCCTTCAAAAACAACTTGAATGATCTGGAGAATGACTTGAATGGCTTTGAGACTGACTGGTTGTAAAGTGGGTGATCATTTTGCATTAAATTAATACAGAAAAGTGATCCCCCACTTTATATCACAAAGTTACAAACATAAGTACAGCATGTAGTAAGAACAGATACTACACTTTGATCTTGGCCAAAAGGCCAAGAAAAGGGTATTTATTAGCTCCCCCACCGAGAAAATACGGCACAAGGCCGATTTTTAATGCGAGGAGTGAAGGGGAAATGGAGACCAACTCCCCGGGGAGTAGGGAAGCTGGATAGTGACAATTGGTATGAAGGGTTTCCCCTACATTGACCAAGGTCTTATATGTGGGGTTGGTATTTATTTGGTCCCCCAGCGAGCAAATTAGGCACGAGGCCGATTTTTAATCTAAGGAGTAAAGGGGAAATGGGGACCAACTCCCCGGGGAGTAAGGGAGCTGGATAGTGACAATTGGTATGAAGGGTTTCCCCTACATTGACCAAGGTCCTATATGTGGGGCTGCCCCAACATATGGTCTTTCCTTGCAGTATCTGCCGGAACAGATGGTATTTATTTGCTCCCCCACCGAGCAAATTAGGCACAAGGCCGATTTTTAATGTGAGGAGTAAAGGGGAAATGGGGACAAACTCCCCGGGGAGTAGGAGAGCTTGATAGTGACAATTGGTATGAAGGGTTGCCCCTACATGGACAAAGGTCTTATCTGTGGGGTCGCCCCCACATAGGGTCTTTGCTTGCAGTATCTGCCGGAACAGATAGTATTTATTTGCTCCCCCACCGAGCAAATTAGGCACAAGGCCGATTTTTAATGTGAGGAGTAAAGGGGAAATGGGGACCAACTCCCCGGGGAGTAGGGGAGCTGGATAGTGACAATTGGTATGAAGGGTTGCCCCTACATTGACCAAGGTCTTATATGTGAGGTTACCCCCACATATGGTCTTTGCTTGCAGTATCTGCCGGAACAGATACTACACTTTAATCCGGGCCAAACGGCCAAGAAAAGCTTAAAAAGCTAAGAACAGCATGTATTAACAACAGACCTTTGATCTTAACCAAAAAGGCCAAGCACAAAAGTGTTACGGACAGACCGCAGACAGACCGACAGACCGACCGACCGAACGACTGATGAGCGACTTATAGAGTCGTTTGCACGCGACTAAAAATAAAGAAATAAGTAATAAAGAAAATACTTTTTATTTTTTTAAATGTACGCAGAATGCTATTTTATTTTAATTAGGTCAAAAACCATTTATATCTGTATTGATGCATTTTTTTTAAGGAAACGTTCTTGAATCATTTGATTTCTTTGCATAGTGATATTGGTTGGACCGCAAGATCTTCTGATAAAAAACACTGCGATTTTTTTTCTATAGGAGATATTTGAAGTCCAAAATATTCAGCCACCGCCCTCGATCTCCTGAAGAAGTAAAACGATCTATTCGTTCTGAAATGACCCATCGAGTTATTGAAAACTTTCGTGGACGTCTACAATCGTGTGTTACCAGATATAGGAAACATATGGCTGATTTAATAGTTAAGACTGTGAAATAAAATGGCATTCTACGTACATTTAAAAAGATTTTTTAAACTATGTTCTTTATTGAATTAAAAAAAAAAAAAAATTACCAACAAATGTGTTAGATATATTTGGGGCACTCGTATTATTTTTCATCTGAATTTTTTAGATAAGAAATGATTTTGCCTATTATGCAGATCCTTTGTTTTACTGTTCTCATCCTGAATGTTATTTGTTGTAAAGTTTCGGTTTATGTAATCTTCGACCTTCTTCAGGTGTATATTATCCAATTCTGAAATCTTTCTGTTTAACTTGGGAATCTTCACGAGTATCACTCGAAATCCATCATTAAACCAACATACAACGATGCATCACGCCCTCGTTCTGTCAGCCATACCGGGCAGAAGTTTCTAATACAAATTTTAGGAACCTGTAACCCTTTTTTAGTAGATGTAAATATTATTATTTTTATAAGCATCCAACCTTGAAAAAACTCAAATGAAGCGAATTATCAGAGACGTCTTAATCCGCCATCTTTAATATTGGAAAAGGGATACTTCGAAGTTTTCGAGATATTGTATTTAAAAAACATAAACAAAACACTTGGAGATAAAAAAAAAATATCCGTAACAAAGAAACGTAGAATTTAATTAGAATTATTAGTCGTATGTTATTAAAACAATTTACGAATCTAAGACACTACTAACGAAACATTTAATCGTTCACCAAATGTTCTTCTCCGTCAATTAATCGTATCATTTGCAGTTTGCAAACGCTGCTCGGATGTCAGTCTCTTGATGATGAACTGTCATACCAAGGTGAATTCAAAATAACCGATAGTTGCCAAATCTGAAATTAAAGAAAATAAACTTGTCAATGTAAAGTTCACCGCCTAAAAAAAAACTCGTTCGATAGGAACAGCCGTGCTAAAAATAAAGAGAAAAGAAAGTGTTTGTATAAAATAAAATTTTTAAAAATAATTATTTAATTTTATACAAATAATAACTATTAACTGCTCATGCATGCTCTACTTTAATTCTCTCGGTCAGTAAATATCTACAATTTGATGGTTGCTGATAAGCTATAGACAAGTAAATTAGTTCTATTCTTTCTACTTCGATGCAAACTTTCTATCACAGGCGATATTGTTTTTTTTTTTTTTTTTTTTACACAGTGATCACCACTTATCAAGGCCCGGAAGCAACTCAGAATAAGGGTTATTGCAAGTACATTACGTTAGTGTGGAGATTTGATGAAGTGTTTAATTAAGGGGCTGTTTATTAGGAATTTGTTTACGTTGGACTTGAAGACATCCAAGTTGTAGTCCGGTGGGAAGCAAGCAGACGGAACAGAGTTCCACAGGCGTGCAGTTCTAAGAAAGAAGCTTTGTTCATGGAATCCACGTTTTGATTTAGGCACAGATATAGTGGGGGAAATGTTTCACAGTGGATTCAGCTAGACGGGTGTTTTTCGTGAAAGATTGGCGAGGGAGGACCAGAGATTGGAGTTCAGACAAGCACCTGCCATTGAAATAACGATAAAACAAGGATAGGCTCGCAACTTCTCTTCTGTGGGAGGAAGGTTGCTGGGTAGAGAAAAGGGCATCCCCCATTAAGCCACGAAGTCTATTTTGTACTCTGTCAAAGCAGGATAGGCTGTTTTTAGCAGCTCCTTCCCAGATATGGCAACAGTATTCCATCCTTGGACGTACTTGGCTTTTATATAGATAGAGAATTGCATCAATAGTGAGATATCTTTTGGAGCGGTAGAAGGATCCCACCATCTTTCCAGCGACCTTGGCAACAGACTTGATGTACGTGTTCCATTTCAGATCAGGAGTAAAAGTCAAACCCAGAAGCTTGTCAAAACACGGGGCCTCAATCAGACGAGAGCCATCCATCACAATTGATGCCAGATGGGGATCAGAGCGTTGATGATGTAAGGATAGGAGTTTGGTTTTGGATGCATTAAAGGTAACCAGCCACGTCTTCTCCCACTGAACCACGCTAGTTAGTTGTTAGTCTATACGCTATTATAACATGTGTTTTTCAGAATTATCTGGCCCGTTACCTGCTTTCTTTGTTCCAGCTAATTTGAAGCTTTGGTCTAATGGTCTCCATCAATTCGATGTGTTAATACCTCATTGTAATACAGCTTCCTATTCCAGTAACTACTTTCAAATAATTGTAGGCTTTAGAAAATTTCTTCCTGTAGACTGTTTTCATCCTAACTTACTTTTTTTGCAAGATCATCTGTATTTGCAAGAATTATCTTTCTTTCTTGTTAGCTCTTTATACTAAGTGCCGCCATGTCTTATCTGGAGTGATTAAAAATGTTTTTAGCTATTCTACTTTGAAATAAATCGTGTTTTTTAAAGCTCATCTTTGCAAAGTTTCTTCTCCCACAAATTTGAATAATTGTTCACAACACGTCTTACTATTTTGAAATAAAAAAAAAGTCCTTTTGGCAAAAAAAAAAAAAAAGGCACAAATTATTTTTTTAGTTAAAAAATATTATTTATTATGAAATGTGTTCTTCAGAATTATCTGGTCTATTTTCTGATTCCGTTGTTTCAGCTCACTTGTCTCGCACATATAATGATATTCACCAATTCGCTGTTTCGATACCTCATCGTAATTCAGCTTCCCCTTCCAGTAGCTTCTTGTGGACTGTTTTTTTTTTCAAGGCCAAGGCTAATAAGCATTTGTTTTTGCAATAATTATCTTTTGTTCCCTACAACTCCGTACACTAAGTTGACCCATGTCTTTTCTGGGCCGATTTAAAAAAAAATAATATATTATTTTATTATTTTTTATTTTCTTCTTTTGCAGATTTTAACGTTGGATATGGTCAGCCAAACCAGCTGCCAACATTGCACTGCTTTTTATTGAAACCAGCCGAGAGCTCTTTTTAGTATTCTATATTGAAATAAAACGTGTCTCTTAAAGCTCATATAAAAAGTCTTCTGAAAAGAATATGAATGAATTATTTCTTTTTTTAGTTGCAAACTATTATTTTTTTATGTTTTCGAGATCGGAGGAATAGATACATTGTGTGAAAAAAGTGTGTTCCGTAACGAAAACCGGAAAAAACACTCGAGAAATTCGCGAGAATTTATCTCCGTTTCTCCCCCCCCTTTTTCTAATTTCAGCTCCTCCGTTGGAAGTTAAACAAACAAGTATCCAACTCCGTGTTTTGACAAAGAAGATACGTTTTATTTTTGTTGTTTATAATCCACGTTGTTTTTATAGTACTAGGCTGAACAATAAACAAAATATACAGTTATTATTCAAAATGCAACCTCATCAGAACCAATATACAAAAACAAACAAACTATTATATGCATAGCAATCACAGGACAAAATATCATATTCCAAAAATTACGTTAATTGAATAAGTATTTTTTATTATAGAGATACTCATTTTTCAAGATTTTTCACGATTCATAGTATATCGTATCCGTTATAAAAATTATTTCTAATTTTCCCCGGTTCGAATTGAGTTGTCTGTCTTCATCATGAAAAATTACGAATCAAGACATACCGTACTTGCTTTTCCACAGAGTTTGACTTCCTTAATTACAAAATATTAACTTGATCAAATGACGCGATTTCTAAATCAAACCATTTTAGTTCTATTAGAGGTTGGTAAATCATAAAGATTTTTAGTATTTTGTTTATTAATTAGATTAGAATTTAAGAGACGCACCAAAAATACATGCATTTATAATAATAATAATAAAAAAAAAAACTATTTCGTAGTGGTTTACTTTTTTAATATATATAGATAGAAAGCTAGATAGCTAGATAGATAGCTAAAAAAAATATATATAATGTATGTAAATTTGTTTCAATGCTTATATTTTATCAGTAAACAGATTTTAATTTTCACATACATTGTTGTCGAATGATAATTTATGTGCGTATATATATATATATATATATATATATATATATATATATATATTTACAGTTTTAAAATATATAAATATGTCTATCATATAATAAAGTAATTATATATACATATATACAGTTTAAAATATATTATCATATTATAAAGTAATCATATATATGTATATATATAAATATTTATGTATATATATACATATATGCATTAACATATATATATATGCATTAACATATATATATATATATATATATATATATATATATACGTTAATGTATATATAGAGTGAGATGGAGAAACAGAGTATAAAATATTTTGGGTTCTGCAAGAGAAATATATAAGTTTTTACCATTTTATTATTTAATCTGTTTACACTATTTGTAATTATATTTTTCCGATATTAAATGAATGTTCAAGCATAAAATTTGAATAAAAATTTAGATCAATGAAATTCGGAATAGTTACAAAATATTAACTCTCTCTCTCTCTCTCTCTCTCTCTCTCTCTCTCTATATATATATATATATATATATATATATATATATATATATATATAAGGTAAAATTAAAAGCCAAGAACAATGCGAGATTTTTTTTTTCTATAGAGTAAAATTAAATGCAAACAAAAGAAATAAAGTTCTTTTTTTTGTTGTTTGTTTTTTCTTTTTCACACAAATTTTAACTCTAAACAACAGTATTTTTTTTTCTGTTGTATTCAATGGTGATATAAATCTCAATATATTTCAGACTTATTAGTCCATTTTCAAGAGAAGACAACGGAAGAGTGTTCAAAATTGGAAAAGTAGCCGCAGAGTTTGCCACGTGATACCGCGAAATATAGAACATTTTTTTTTGTTCTATATTTCGCGGTATCACGTGGCAAACTCTGCGGCTACTTTTCCAATTTTGAACACTCTTCCGTTGTCTTCTCTTGAAAATGGACTAATAAGTCTGAAATATATTGAGATTTATATCACCATTGAATACAACAGAAAAAAAAATTACTGTTGTTTAGAGTTAAAATTTGTGTGAAAAAGAAAAAACAAACAACAAAAAAAAGAACTTTATTTCTTTTGTTTGCATTTAATTTTACTCTATATAAAAAAAAAAATCTCGCATTGTTCTTGGCTTTTAATTTTACCTTATAATTTTCTTCAACAATGCTTCAAGCAAACTACAACCTACTTATATATATATATATATATATATATAATATATCTTCTTCATTTACTCACATAAAATTAATATACGAAAGTATAGATTTATGCGTAAACTTTAAGTATTTACTTCAAAAGTGCTCAATACGTAGGTAGAGCTAGTTAGTAATTTATAAAATATATATGGCGATTAAGCTACACTGAATATTCGGCGTCTCATCCACTATAGGATTCGTCAGGCTTATGCGCATAAGCCTGACGAATCCTATAGTGGATGAAACGCCAAATATTCAGTGTAGCTTAATCGCCATATATATTTTATAAATTACTCTCTCTCTCTATATATATATATATATCTATATATATATATATATATATATATATATATATATATATATATATATATATATATATATATATAGTAGAATTCTCACAAGAATAAAAATCCGGAATATTCTGTGTAGCCATATACATTTTCATAACTTGCTATATATATATATATATATATATATATATATATATATATATATATATATATATATATATATATATATTTGGGTATCAAAAACCATATATATATATATATATATATATATATATATATATATATATATATATATATATATATATATATATTGGGGGTATCAAAACCAAAGAAAAATATGATGAAAGTAAAAATAAAATAGATAAACCCCATAATTTATTATACCATACCTCTTCACTCTGAAACACTTATCACAATATTCTGTGGATCTATATTAAAAAAAAACAACTTTGTGACATATTTCCATTCTATGGAGGTCAGGCGCCAACGTACACCCCGTAATTTTATTATACCATATTTCTTCAAACTGAAACATAATTATCAAAGTATACTTACACAGATAGATACGAAAAGTATTTATTAAAGTTGATGCCTATTTCCATTCTATGGCGTTTAAGTTAAAACGTACTTATCAAAGTATTATTATGTACATCTATATCAATAACACTTGCAAATGTTTTTTTAATTTTTTTTATTTCCATACTTTGTGGACCAGGCGCGTACGCAGACCCCACAATTTTAATGAATCATCATTATGCCATATCAAACATACCCATTTCTGTGTCTCGATAATCTTCTATCATTATATGTGATAAGTTTTCTATAATAGTCAAACATATAGGAGCCTATTCGTGACCAGACGCACACACAGACGTTCAGCTTTATACACACACACACACACACACACACACACACACACACACACACACACACACACACACACATATATATATATATATATATCGGTGTACATATATAAGGGTAGTATTATATTTCTGTTTTCCCATAGGTTATATACATGGATTAATCATTATAATATTTATATAAAATGATATAATGACACTAGTAATTTTATTTTTTTAAATGAAAATCATTATATTCATTTCCTAGGACAATTCACAGACTTTACTTTAAATCATGTAGTATTCATGGCGAATCCATCTTAGTTTCAAGTGTTTGTCTGTGTAACACTTGCTAAATTTGAGGGACGAGTTAAAAGTACACACACACACACACAGACAAGCGAGCACACACGCTGGCGGGCGCACACACATACACAGACACTAATATATATATATATATATATTTATTTATAGTCTTGGATGTTTTTTAACTTATAACACTATATAAAAAGCATACACACACACACACACACACATATATATATATATATATATACATATGAAGACATATACACACATGTGTGTGTGTGTTCAAATGTTTTTTTTAAATATTAAGTGAGAGATAACCTTTCAAAGTCGACATCAGTTCAGGTCAAAACAGCAAATCTTGAAACCATTACGTGCTTTAACGTGAAAAGTTTATTATCATACAATAAGAAATGTTGAAACATATAACATTCTTGTTAGATTAATAATTTCGTAGTTGAATGGTATATTACATTTTGTTTTCAGTATATACATATATAAATATATGCATATATATATATATATATATATATATATATATATATATATATAACTACTTCATTTAATCACATAAAATACAAAAATATAATTTTATGCTTAAATTTGCAGTATTTACTTCAAAAATGCACAATATATAGGTAGAGTTAGGTAGTAAGTTATAAAAATATATATGGAAATTAAGCTACACAGAATATTCCGTGTTTCATTCCCGTGAAAATTCGTCAGGCTTATATGTGTATTATATGTCTATATAAACATACATATATATAAACACATATACACACACGCATATATATATATATATATATATATATATATATATATAAATATATATACCTTTATGCATATATAAATGTATATCTGTATAAATGTATGTATATTCGTTAAACTATTTTAAATTGATTAAATTTAAAATGGTGATATATTATAGGAACTTTTGCTTTAAAAAACTGTAGAATCTCTATCAATGCATATATTTATTAAGATTCATATTTTTTATAGTTTGTCTCAATTATTATCAACCCATTGTCTTCCTGTCAGTTCAGTTTTCCTTTAAAATAAATTT
>NC_136490.1:24687182-24712182 GCF_053919585.1 Euprymna scolopes | reverse complement strand
TATATTAAAAACACTTGTAATTTTTAAAAATTTTTAAATCATTTATTTCCATAATTCATGGACCAGGCGCGTACACAGACACACAATCTTTATGACTCATCATTATGCCAGAAGAAACATACACATTCCTGTGTCTTGATACATTTTCTATCATTATATGTGATCAATTTTCTTTAATAGTCAACATATAGGAGCCTAATTGTGACCAGGCACACACACAGACATTCAGCTTTATATATATATATATATATATATATATATATATATATATATATATATATATATATATATATAACTACATTTGAAAATCAAAAAATTTAAGTCGAAAATCAAAAAAAAAAATCATTAAAGCATAAATAAAAGCGTCATCGTCTTTGTTATTGGCTATTTTCTTTTTAATAAGATGGCGGCATGAATATATGCGTGTGTGCGCCATGTTTAGGTATAAGTATGAATATGCTAACATGTGTGTGTGTGTGTGTGCGTGACAAGATCAATGTGCTCGTATCATACATTTTTCTTTCTCTGTCTCTGTCTTTCTCTCTGTGTGTACATATATATATATATATATATATATATATATATATATATATATATATATATATATATATGTATGTATTTGTGTGTGTATGTACGTATACATATACATCTATAAATATACTTAGAAAAACACACACACATATATACATTTTTTTTATGGGCGGCATACTTTAAATTGACGAGTCTATTTTCTTTAATTGCAGATATGGCTACTGTCTTTTGTATGCCTGAATACACTTTATGTAAAATTTCAAATCTTTAGACCAAAAATTGACTGAGTACTTTGGTAGAGACAGCAGAGGTCAGTTTTTTTTTTTTTAAATCGGACCCCAATTTGAGTTATTAACATTTATTGTTTTTGAGCGCAAATCAAATTAAAATACAAATTATTCATAACCAAGTAGCCTTCATCTCAAAATTCAAGAGTTTAAACTCAAAATTGGCGAAGGAGTTAGGTAGAATTTTCCAAGGTCAAATCGTTGAACCCCTTTATAGCCAAATTTCTGGTCGAAAATCGATTGAAAAGATTTTCCCAAATATCAATACCCCTTATGTCAAATCTTGAGTCTGTAGACTGAAAATTGACAGAGTGTTTTTTGTAGGGAAATGTACACACACCCACACACACAGAGACACACAATTTCACTTATATATATATATATATATATATATATATATATATATATATATATATATATATATATATATATATACATGTGTGTGTGTGTAAATATATACACACATGTATAACTACATGCACACTCACACTATATATATATATATATATATATATGTTTTTAAACAATATTGATCTAACGATTTAAGTCAAAACGTAGAGTAATCCGCGTATGCGTTTTTGCTGTTTATATAATTTCACTTACACGCACGCACACACACACACATACGTACACACACACACATATATATATATATGTGTGTGTGTGTGTGTGTGTCTGTACAGCATAATTACGTTGACAAATAGATCCCGCTGAATCAACGAAGTTAAGCAACGATGAACCTTTTCAGTACTTAATACTGGATTATATAAAAGTAACGAAATATATTATTTTGCTATCTAATTTACATCTGTGTTTAGGGTGTGTCTACTTAAATACATGGTATTGTGGTGACTAATCCCTATTAAGCACTGCTTTATCATAACAAAGGTCAATATCAAATATTAGTCAGCTCGGTGCGAAATATTTTGAGAAAAAGTTGAAATAACAGACAGACAAAAAAATATGTAGATATGAATATAATTGTGTAAATTATTTTACACTAAATAAATAAATATGTCTGTTTTATATCAAATTATTTAGAATTGAAGCAATCAAACTATTTAAAAATCATCTATAAAACTCAGAATGTTTGTCTGTATGTCTGTCTACATTTTTTGCTTTGGAATTTTACTTTCGGTTTCGATTGTGGCTGATGGCACCAAAGTCACATTCTTTTTGATTTCTGCAATCACGACTATATATTGGGTACAATATCAAATGAAATAATAATAAGAATTGACTCTACGTACGAAATCGGAAAAAAATAAAATATATTTAAGCGTATTTTACGACCGGGCAACGCCTTGCGCAACCTCCCGCTAGTAATATATATATATATATATATATATATATATATATATATATATATATATATATATATATATATAACACACACATATATATATATATATATATATATATATATATATATATATGAAACACTAGTGTCTGTAAGTATATATATATATATATATGTCTGTAATCTCTCTCTCTCTCTCTCTCTCTCTCTCTCTATATATATATATATATATATATATATATATATATATATATATATACTTACAGACACACATATATATATACCCATATATATATATATTCATTAGAAATGGTTTTTAATAAAAACTGAAGAAAGTGCTCAATGCTGTTGTAGAGCAAATATGCTTTTTATTTTTTATTACCGTATCTTTCTGTTAAGTTACATTATTGTTTCAGCTACCCGGCCGTTTTTTGGCCGCCTGTAGCTTCCTCAGACTTTTACAGAAAACCGGTTTAAAAGTTAGAACAGTTCATTACAAAATAACTGAATTTTATATTTCTTTATTTTAATGATGGCAGATTAATCGCCAGTCAACATATTTGCTGATCGGGTAATCTCTTTTTGTACAATGTGTTATAACGTACATGCCAGCATGAAATATTTCATTATTTCTACTACTACTACTACTACTACTACTACTAGTAATGATAATAATCAAAATAATAATCTTATATATAAAAGGATATATATCTGTCTGTCTGCCTCCATATTTTCAAACTTTATCTTCTCTGAAACTAAATATCGCAGGGCGACTCTAGGGGCCTCAAATGATTGGATTTTTTTTTATGGAACCTTCTTTTATGGGTCTTTAGCCGGTTAATATATTTTTAAAGTGGACAAAAATGGGTCCAAATTAAAAAAAAAAGAATTGTTATACATTTTGTAAATCTATTTAGCTTATTTTTAATTTTTAATTAGTTCATTTGCGCGTGACGTCACTTGCTTTGATTGCTTTCGGCTTCGATTTTAGCAGAAGAAACCCAAACACGTTTTTTTTTTTTAACTTTAAGAATCACGACTCCATAATAATATATACGAAATCTGGACTAGGAAAAATATATTCCAGTGTATTTTACAGCCGGGCCAAGCTGCTGCTGCTACTGCCGCTGCTAATAATAATAATAATAATAATAATAATAATAATAATGATAATAATAATAATAATAATAATAATAATAATAATAATAATAAAGGGCAGAAATTTCAAGGAAAATCTTTGAATGCGAAAACAAACATGAGTTAAAAAAGCCAGCTGGCCATATGGAAATTGCAAAAGAAGTAAAAACAAAACGGTAGGGAGGAACACAGCATGAAACCAAGAAAACTGAAACCGCTAATTTGTACGTTAACTACGACCCTGATTATAACCTGTGTAATAAGTTCTAGTGAGTTAATAATAATATACATGCAAGAGCGTGCGTGTGCGGTTTACATGGACTTCTCTCTCTCTCTCTCTCTCTCTCTCTCTCTCTCTCTCTCTCTATATATATATATATATATATATATATATCTTTTTGAATAGGTAATTTCATAAAAATCAATACAATGTTTCAAATGCATCGATCAGAAAGTTGATTAATTGATTACGGAGCAACACCTGTGTAATTCGAATGTGAAAATATTGATTGATTTCTTGATTTACAATATGCAGGACAATCTTACACACACACACACACACACACACACACACACACATATATATATATATATGTGTGTGTGTGTGTGTGTGTGTGTGTGTGTGTGTGTGTAAGTGTGAGGTGAATAAATTACAGTACTTAGCATAAGTTTATTTACATGTGACAAGAAATCAAGACTAAAAACAACCAGGCTAAATGTACAATTGATTCAGAGACGATCTATTTATTTAGATCTTATCTTCCATTAGTACAACGGAAGGGAGAGGGTTGATATTAGCATATATATATATATATATATATATATATATATATATATATATATATATATATGGGGGTGCGTGCGCGTGTGTGTCCAAGTGATGCTACGATTATATATATTCCGATTTCGCTACAATTACTGATTCTTTTATATATTCAGGGATATCGTAATGTCTATTTTCCAAAAAAATGATTTCTTTAAATGGCTGTTTTTTGCTTTTTTTTTTAATTGTTTTTAAACTTAATATTGCTGCTACTAATGACGAAATGATGAATATTTGTTAATTTTTCACTTGCAGTAAAAGTAATTTTATAGACCTCTCACCCTACAAGCGTAAAATACATTCATATATTACATGGGATTTTACGTGAATGCGAGAAAAATACTGTATAGCTAAATCTTGGGGATCTAACATAATCAGAATCTGATTTAGTAATTGTATCAGAATTGGAAATTCATTATATATATATATATATATATATATATATATATATATATATATATATATATATATATATATATATATATACCAACAGAGAGAAATAGAGATAGAAGTAGAGAGAGAAAAAATAGAAAAAGAGAGAAAGAGAGAGAGTGTGTGTGTGGTTGTGTGTGTGTGAGTGTATGTGTGCGTGTGTGTGCTCTTCTTCACTAATGTGTCAGCGGGGACTACTTTAGGATGAGTGTTAAAGAGATCCCCAGTTATATGTTCGTGAAGACATTCATTATTTTTAATGGAAAATCACACACACACCCACAACACACACACACACACACACACACACACACACACACACACACACACACACACACACACACACACACACATATATATATATTTGGGCGATCGGGTTGCGGTCGTGGCTTGAGGTAGTTGCTTGTTTAGCCTCACTGATCAGCTGTGAAACAGCGAAACAGTACTGTATGTGGATGACTATGATGCTCCCTATCTTGGGTTAAGCATATTAGGAAGTGATATACAAATTACCATTAGCGTATGACGCGATGCTCTTTGTGTAAACAAAATGAGCCTATGTATTTGGACAATGTCAAAGCATTGTTAATTCACTGCCCGCATAGCAGCAGCCGTATAGCGCAACGGTTTGAAGCTTTGGGCGATCGGGTTTCGATCCTGGCTTGAGGTAGTTGCGTGTCTAGCCGCACTTCTGAGCTGTGAACCAGTGAAAAAATACTGCATGTGGATCACTATATATATATATATATATATATATATATATATATATATATATTAGGCACCGCCAAAACTGGGGGGGCAGGTCAGTACTTTTTGACGGACCGTCTTTTTAAAAATCTACCAAAAATCAGGTAATTATCCGATCAATACGAAATTTTCAGCGATTATTAGGAGAAGAATGAACTTTATAACAGTGTACTTATTTTTCATAAACGATATTTATATATATATTTTTTTTTGCTTACAAAACCCCCCCTTGTTTTGAAGTGGGAACAAATATGCTTAAAATAATCATCTGAAACTGAACAAAACACATTGTGTTGTTGTAAGGGACAGAATTATAGATTCAAAAAAAAAAAAAAAAAAAAAAATTGTTTGCATACCTTATTTTGACGTCTGAATATCAGAACTTCGATTGTGTTTAATTATCCCGCTTTTGAGTTTTGAAGTGTGAAATTCGGTGAATATGTTAAGTAAAATAATTAATTTAAGTTAAGCAAAACAAAAAAAAAATTTTTTTTATATTTATACGAAAAAAGCCATTTTAAAATTTTTGATAAATAAATTAACAATTTTGTTTTAGCGAGCCGAATAATGCATGACCATTATTAAACAGAGCATGCTTTGAATAATCGATACAAAAAAAAAAAATTCGATAAATATTGTGCCCTTTGTGTTAAAAATAGCATCATTTTTTTCGATCTCGTTTGAAAACGTTTGCCGCCTTTCGACTACGGTGGACCAAAAGCGCTGAAATAATTTTTTTTTATTCTGCTTTAAATTGCCCCCTCCCCCCATTTTGGGGAGCCTGGCCCCCACACACATACACATTAAAAAACAAACTCATACAAATGGTCACCCATCTGGTACTGGCCAGCCTCAGCTTAATAATACATTGAAATTTTCGTCACTGAAAAATAAGTTTTTTTGTCCTGTTTAGTCTTCCATAGTTTTCGTCTCATCGAAAGAAAACGTAAACAGAGTCGATCTGAACTCTTCGGCGACGCGAAATATCTGGTTACATATATGAATAAGTGGAATTATTTGAAATTCAGGTACTTATATTATAATATTTTTGCATATTCTCTTAGAAAATCATCCTAAATCTTAGTTAGACAATAAATGAATAAATAAATTATTTCAAAAACCCTTTTTTTTAATATTTAAGTACGTTTTTTGTGCAAGACAAAAAATGTCAATTGTTAACTTTTTGGGAAAATTTAACATTTAAAATTTAATTAAAAATAGTAGAAAAAGTTTTACATTATTCTGTTTTCTATATGATAAAATTCAGGGTTTTATCTTTCTGGAAAAAAAAAGTTACTCAGAAATAATGGATTTTAATAAATGTAATTTAGTTTTAAAAAACAACAACAACTTGATTTTGCGGCCATTTTTGGCGGTGCCTAATATATATATATAGTGATCCACATGCAGTATATATATATAATAGTGATCCACATGCAGTATATATATATATATATATATATATATATATATATATATATATATATATATATATATATATATATAGTGATCCACATGCAGTACTTTTTCACTGGTTCACAGCTCAGAAGTGCGGCTAGACACGCAACTGCCTCAAGCCAAGATCGAAACCCTATCGCCCAAAGCTTCAAACCATTTCACTATAGGCTGGTGCAAAAACAATATCGTTCTCTCACATATGTTAGTTGATATATTGATATATATAGCCATGAAAAGCAGTCGAGATAGCTCGTGATATGAATGATGCGTTTGGCCCAGGAACCACTACGGCGGCTAAGAAATTTCGCAATGGTGACGAGAGCCTCAATAAAGAAGACAGTCGCGACCAACTGACTGCGTGTGACAACGAACATGTAAAAGCCTTAATTGAAACCGATCCTCGCAAAACTACACTAGAAGGTTGTGTTGAACTCGAGGTCGACCTCTCAACAGTGGTTCGCCATTTAAAGCAAATAGGACAGTCAAAAACGTTGGATAAATTGGTGTCGCATGAATTGATCGATAATCAACAAACTCCCCGTTTTGAGGTTTCTTGTACGCTTTTTCTACACAACAACAACAAAAAAAGCACATTTCTCGAGCGGATTGTGACGTATGATGAGAAGTGGATCCTTTACGACAACTGGCGACGTTCAGCACAATGGGTGGATGCCGGAGGAGCTCCTCAGCACTTCCCGACGCCGAAATTGTACAAAAAAGGTAACGGTGACTGTTTGATTGTCTGCGGCCGGTGTCATCTATCATAGCTTCTTGAATCCGGACGAAACGGAGGAAAAGGACGAAATTCACCAGGAGCTCCAGCATATATGCCCGAGATTGGTCAATATATATATATATATATATATATATATATATATATATATATATATATATATATAGGTTTTGGTTTCGGTTTCCATACAAGCTGCTGCACCCAAGTCATATTGATAAATATTTTTTATTTTTGAAATTACAACTTTATTATATATAAGCATCGATAGAAAATTGACTATAATAATATATACGAAATTTGCATGAATAAAAATATCATACTTAAGCGTATTTTACGACCATGAAACGTCGCATGCCTCTGCTAACTTAAATAAATATTTTTGCAGTTCTAACAAAAAAGCTACAATAATATCGGAGCATCTTCATTCGCACTGAACATCTACAGATTGCCAACATCAATATATTACTTAGGAATGAGTTCGCTGTGGAATTTCCACAGGTCCCTCTGATAATAATAATAATAATAATAATAATAATAATAATAATAATAATATATGTTTGTACGTATATATATATATATATATATATATATATATATATATATATATATATATATATATATATATAGGTGTGCGTATATATATCTATCTATTTAGCTCTCTCTCTCTCTCTCTCTCTATATATATATATATATATATATATATATAATTATAAAACTCAAATGACCTTGGAACGATGTATATACCCCACTTTTCGGTTTTCCACATCCAGTTGCGCATGCGCGCATGATATGCGCACTGAAATATTAACGTTATTATTTCGAAATTATTATTTAACATGGGAAAAGTGGGGTTTAAAATAACTTGAACGTGGTACAGAAATGAACGATGTAAAAAAATAGACAGTATTAATTGTTTATTTGGATAATTTAAACGCGAAAAAACAAACAAAAAAAGAACAATTGGGACGCTGCAATATTAACGTTATTATTTCGAAATTATTATTTAACATGGGAAGAGTGGGGTTTAAAATAAACAAAAAACAAAAGAACAATTGGGACGCTGAAATATTACCGTTATTATTTCGAAATTATTATTTAACATGGGAAGAGTGGGGTTTAAAATAAACAAAAAACAAAAGAACAATTGGGATGCTGAAATATTACCGTTATTATTTCGAAATTATTATTTAACATGGGAAGAGTGGGGTTTAAAATAAACGTAATAAAGAAATGAACCAAGTAAAAAAAACAAAATAGATATATCAAAATTGGAATTGAATTATAATAAGTATTATGGTATCTGTTCAGTCCATATTTACCTATAAGTATGGCCAGCCACTTATTATTCAGTAACTGTAATGTTTTTTTTTCCAAAATAATCAATTATAATAAACAGAACGACTCATAGAACTCTATGTATATTATTTTTTCATTTTAATATACTTTCATAGAAATGTTTCTCTTATGTACAAAAACAAACTATTTTTCTTACGTCACAAGTGTCACGCTCATACATGAGTTCTATAGCTAATATAACATACTGACCCAACGGGTAACGGGTAGTCTAATATATATATATATATATATATATATATATATATATATATATATATATATATATATAAAGGAGATTAGAACAATAGTCAAAGAGCTGAGTGTATTTTAATGTAATAGTGAAATTACTAGTTTCATTAAAATACAGGAAAGAAAAAGTGCTCGTTGTAATTTAGATATATAATAAGCTCGATAGGTAAATATCCTAGAGCTAATTCAATATTAAGCAATGTGATTGATAATTTAAAATTTAGAAATCAAATTATAATTAAATTAAAAATCCGTTTCACAAGAAGGAACAACAACAGAATCAATTATCTGTACAATCGTTTCGGAAAACAGTGTTTTTATTGTGGTAGACATCAAGTTACGGACAATAATTATTACATATAGTTTTTTAATAAACAAAGTCTCCTATATATATATATATATATGTATATATATATATATATATATATATATATATATATATATATATATATATATATATATATATATATATATATATATATATATACATATAGGGCTGAACATAAAAAGCGGGAATTACTTCGAAGATTGCTTTATATCAGGGCTAGAAATGTTTTATGGGGTTCTGGGCTTCAAACGTTGAAGGATTAGAAAACACATCTGTATGATGCACACACGCATACATGGATCTATTATGTATTCTTAATTCCATGCTCTGTGTATGTGTGTGCGATGCGTTCGTGAGTTGAATGCTGAAGTCTTTTCCGCCTTTAAACAAGTGATTTTAGCAAGTTAGAAAAAAACTTTTGAAAGTAAAACGCACACACACACACACGTGCGCGCAGGCGCACACGCATATGTCTACAATTTCATTTTTTAATTCTATAAACATATTTTCTCAATTTATATATATATACACACACACACACACACTCGCGCTTATATATGTATAACACGTGTCAATGGATAATTATATTTTAAAAATAATATATATACCGCTCCCCATGTTGGGGTACCAAACTGGTTAAAGGGAAAATTATTCCCAACTCGCATTTAGGTCAAAATGCACTTTCGTAAAACAATTGAATTCATTCAAAACATATCGCTAAAATCAAAACAAATAGTATATATATATATATATATATATATATATATATATATATATATATATATATATATATATATATATACTAGCGTTTCAGCCAGGCGTTGCCCGGGTGTTTGGAGGTGTATGTTGAGCAAAAAAAAAAAAAATAGTGGTAGTAGGAAGGAAGGCTCGAACCCGTACCGTGAAGGAGGAAAAGAACGGGGAAACCTGGCGTCTTTGCCGTTACGACCACCGTCAAACCGGAAGTGACGTAGGTTTAAATTAAGCCTAGACACTCGATAAGAGGGGATGACTTTCGAAAATATTGGCGAAAAAAGCGACTCTCCTTGTAGAAATGTGCCCAGTTGAGGGTGAAGAAATTAATGTTTTTTAGCCAATTTTTCGGTATTTGTCGTCTGAAGGGTCGGGCGTCAAACGATACTGATATTGTGAAAATCCGTCGCCTCTGTCGAAAGTTTTAGTCAGACCTGCAAACATACATACATACATACATTTATATATTGATAGCTCAAATTTTCGACCCAAACTGATTAAATAGTTTGCCCTATCTCTGAATACTCTGTATCTCAAATTTCAAATGTTTAGACCAGAAATTGTCTGAGTAATTTGGTCGAGACCGCAGAGCTCAATTTCTTTTTAAAATTTGACCCCTACTCTGACCTTTAACATTTATTGTTTTGGGCTGAAATCAAGTTATTAAGTTAGATCCCTGTCCAAGGAACCTATATCTAAAATTTCAATTGTTTATACCCAAAATTGGCGGATGAGTTTGATAGAGTTCTCAAAGGTAAAATCGTTAAACTTTGATCCCATAACAGCCAAATTTCTGGCCGACAACGGATTACAAAGATTTTCCCAAATCTCATTACCCTGTATATCAAATTTTGAGCCTGTAGGCTGAAAATTGACAGAGTTATTGCGTAGGGAAATGTACACAGACAGACACACACACATACATCTCTTTTATAGATATATTGATATGTGTGTGTGTGTGTGCATCTGGAACGTTTGATATATGTTTAAAATTATTTGTAGTATTTTAATTCACACACATATTTATACAGAGAGAGAGAGAGAGAGAGAGAGAGAGAGAGAGAGAGAGAGAGAGAGAGAGAGAGAGAGAACTTGAATACCTACTAGACACTATCCTCGAGTGTCTAAGGTCTCTCTGTAGAGGGGTTTGCTGGAACAACCTGGCATGAGGATACTTTTTTCTAGAAATAAACCCTGACCAAATATTAAGAATCACATAGTATTCGTAACCCAAATAAGATCTCATCACTATGGCTAACTCACATTAGCTTCTTTGACGAATGGTGCACCTCCAAGTGATGTTACCTCAAGTAATAACACGAAACTGGATACTTCACCAGACTAGATGGAATCCAGTCAGACCAAATGAAAGATATACTAAAACATATGAAAATGGTTAATTGAGGAGAGGAAAAATTGTTCTAAATTTTCTTTACTAACTCAGTGTTTGAGAGATAAAGAACTTTAATGGAACATTCGAATATCTGTGTATCTTATATAGATTTCAAGTGTTAGCCCCAGGTAGTGGGTGAGTCCCTTGATTTCTGAGAACTTCGACTGAAGTAAAATAAAACAAAAAATACATAAGCACAAACACACAGATATATATATATATATATATATATATATATATATATATATACGTGTGTATATATATGTACGTGTGTGTGTGTGTGTGTGTGTGTGTGTACTAGTTGAGATACATGACGTTGCTCTGGATTGAATGAGAATCAATGAATGCTCCACATTTCTAATATTTATATTAAAATCAAAATCGGGTAAATACCAATTTTTTACTCAAATTGATTGATTAATTGGCTGCTCTAGTCGGAGCCCCACCACGTTCCACCGGCAGTAGGCTTCATATGTCTTCCGACTTTTACTTTTTTTTTTACATGAAGGTCACCACTTATCAAGGCTCGGCGTCCACTCGGGGATAAGGGTTATTGCGTGTACAGTAATCAATGGGATAGTATCGTAGTAATCGTTAGTATTGGAGATTTGAGAAAGTGTCTTATTTAAGGGAGGGGTTCATTAGG
This sequence comes from Euprymna scolopes, assembly GCF_053919585.1. Classification (NCBI taxonomy): domain Eukaryota; kingdom Metazoa; phylum Mollusca; class Cephalopoda; order Sepiida; family Sepiolidae; genus Euprymna; species Euprymna scolopes. Next base: position 24,700,030 of record NC_136490.1, on the reverse strand, counting down.
AATTTGTTTATGTTGGACTTGAAGATATCCAGGTTGTAGTCAGGTTGGAAACTGACAAACGGAAGAGAGTTCCACAGGGGTGAACTTCTAAGAAAGAAGCTTTGCTCATGGAATCTACGCTTTGATTTAGGCACAGATAAAGAGTGGGGAAAATTAATGACAGTGGTTTCAGCTAGACGGGTGTTTCAATATATTGTTATTTACATTGCCCTGTAGAGAACCTACAGTTTATTCTAGAAAATTATCATTATATAATGGTTTGAATTAAAGTATAAACTCAAAAGTAAAATATCATGGTTCAGTTGTGCTCTTAACAAAAGCATTTATTTCGATTTCTGATTTTATACGTTCACCCCTCATTCTTATGCAGTAATAAAACTTCTCAAACGCACTAGTGATATTAAACTGTATGAAGGTGTTAACTTTGATAAACATCGGACTGTTTCTTCTTTAATCAGATTTCTTTAGATTATTGATGTGTGACACTTATCAGGGTCATTCCGATACAAAACCTGTTTAAATACACTGCCAGCCACATGAATTACTTTTGGGTTAAATTTAAAGAAACTGACCCAGCCGTTTTTGATACCATAGAGAACTCACTCACTCTCTCACACACACACATACACATACACGCACAAAATGACTTTTATTTATAGTAGAGATAAATGTCATTAATCTATCTAGTTCTCTTCCCCCCCTCTCGTTTTCATTCTCTCAACACAGACACACACGCATATATATATATATATATATATATATATATATATATATATATATATATATATGTGTGTGTGTGTGTGTGTGTGTGTGTGTGTGTGTGTGTGTGCGTGCTTATAAAACAGTTATCAGTATTTCGTATCCACGGTTTATCAGCGTAACTGACTGAACCAGAACACGAATATCGCTCTCTCTCTCTCTCTCTCTCTCTGTATATATATATATATATATATATATATATATATATATATATATATATATATATATATGTGTGTGTGTGTGTGTGTGTGTGTGTGTGTGTGTGTGTGTGTGTGATGCTATATAAATCTACTGGAAAAGTAGCATTAGTATCTCGGCAGAATAGTTCCTGTCACCTTTGGAAGACGTTTTTTTATCCATATATATATATATATATATATATATATATATATATATATATATATATATATATATATATATATATATATATATATATATATATTAACTAACTTATTTATAATCCTTATTTTAACTGTAATCACAATCCATTACATTATGTTACTTTTGGAAAAAAGTGTCGAAAATTTATCGCTTAAGATAAAAGAAACCGAGAGACAAAATAGAAAATAAATAAAATACCCATGGATCAAATTCAATTCAATAATTATCCTTGTGTTATGATTTCTCAATCCGATTAAATAATTAAAAGTTAAATTCGGGCAACATTTATTATGTGATTCCTAATAACCATTATTACAATGTCACAAAAATCGGAGATTTCCGAATTTTCACAAATAACTTCCACATGAACTTTTAATTTTGGTGTTTTGCTTAAACAAATATATAATTTGTTCGTTTTGAATAATTAGCCAAAAGAGATAATAAACTGAGGTGAACGATTTTGATATGGAATTGGTTTTACGTTATTTCTTTTGTTGAATTTGATTTACAAATTTACTGGTGAAGAATTTTGCTGAGGCATTTTAAATTTGATACAAGAAGAGAAAATCTTCGGAAATTAATTTATTTTTAATTTCAGAACAAATAGCAATTTCTAATAATGTATGCATTATGGGGTTATTAATCCAAGCTTTGTAAGAATCTATAATAATATAAACCACAAGCGCGCACACGCACACATGAAGTATACTACATAGTATACTACATAGTATACTACATAGTATACTACATAGTATACTACAATGTAGTTGAAAAAAAATTTATACTACAGTACACAATCTATAAGGAATAATGATATAGTCACTAAAATAATTATATAGTCTAGTAAAAAATATAATAAATTTATAGCTTAAAATATTGCAGCATTAAGATGTTTTTAAAAAAGTCATTCAAACATTATATAATTCTTAATTAATACTGCAATATTTTCAGTTATAAATTTATTATATTTTTACTAGAATATCTTGCCCTTTTTCAGTTTTAACAACTTGCCTTTTACTTTTCCATGCTTAAGCTTAACCATATTACTTTTTATGCTCGCATTTTTCTATGTAATCCATTATTTTTTCCAGGCTTTACATTGAAATAATATTTTCTATTTCTTTCTCACGTGTTACTTGTTAAGTATTAGCGACAATACGGAAAGGGTCAGATCAGTGAATTATTAGCGAATATTTTTTTTATATTCTGTTCCGTCATCATCACCGTCGTTCCCAGTCGATTGGAAGAAGTGTAACAGATTTGGATGCTATGGTAACCAACAGTCAATAAAAAAGCTGTCTCTCCGTTCCTTACAGATTCTGAGAATTTTTGAACATAGTAATTTTATAATAACTTTTGTTTTACTGAAAAAACAATTGAAATTTATTTTTAAAAATATAGCTAAGGAGATGACCTATATGACCTATGAACTGAAAAAATTGTTAGAAATTTCGTCGGAAAATGAGTGAGCTGTGAGGCTTTAAAACAGTTCTAAATGAATAAAACAATAAAAAACATATGTTCAAACACTACGGTGTTTGAATGATATATATATATATATATACATATATATATATATATATATATATATATATATATATATATATATAAAATTCGTTATCGTTATATATACTACGATTTGGGTGGTTAGGGTGGTTAACGACACGAACATAAAAGGTGGATGTGCCAAGTTCGAATCCAGTTCGTTCCTCAGAAACATTTCATTAAACGAACACTTGACCCATGACAAACTCTTCAGATTTGTTTCATTCTGAAAACACGAATTTAAGTGACTTTATCTTCATACCCGGGTCTTTTTTGCCTTCATATACATAACATTCATATGTACATCTTCACTATCATAAACTCATCAACAAACACATACTTACACACACACACACACACACACACACACACACACACACACATACACACAGACATATATATATATATATATATATTTATATATGTATATATATATATATATATATAATGTGTCTTTTTAGAGACGGTGAACTGTAGATTGATAACCCTTAATTGCAGATTTGGAAATTATCGATTCTTTTTAATTCATCTTGGTTTTGCATTTCATCGTGAATCCACTGACTCTCGAAAATGTTAGAAAATTGTGCAAATTTATTTTGAAAATCATTTGAAAACATTTGATGAACGTATGGCCACCGCTTTTGTGCAATTCAACTCCGTTAGATTATTTTCCTTGATAATATGCAATGCCCCATGTCACCGTTGATAAACGAAACGCACGAGGTCCTTTTGAAACCACATTCGATGCGTTGTAGCTAAAAGACAGCCTAATTTAATGCGTATAGTTTGTGAAAATTTTACGTATTACGCAATATACGCACGAGCCACAGAGGCACATGCTCGAAATGATATTTAAATTATGAATGCCAAAAATTAATCCTTGGAATAAGCCACATTTTTGTACAATTAAAATATTTTTCGGAGATTTAAATTTTAAGTTCGCTGCCTCCAAAACAGCTTATATATATATATATATATATATATATATATATATATATATATATATATATATATATATATATATATATATATATATATATATATATATATAATGTGTGTGCGCCCGAGCGTGTGTGTGAGAGCATAACACTTTGATATGCATACGATATATAGTACGTTTAGATGTTTGTTTTTTCTCTGAAAATTGAAACGTTTGAAGAAATTATCACCATCAACAGATTTGCGCTGGAAACGTAATGCTGTTATTCATTTCATATTAAGTTTAAACGCAATGAATTCATAAAATGTTTGCATATATTTCGTACGTTCAAGGATGGAGTACGGCTGCTACATCTGGGCAGGAGCTGCTAGAAAGACATCCTGCCTTAACAGAGTTAAAATTAGACTTCGTAACCTAGGGAGGTGCCCTTTTTTCTTCCTTGCAACTTCTTTCCTACAGAAGAGACGTTGCGAGCCTTACTCTGTTTTATCGTTATTTTCATGGCAAGTGCTCGTCTGAGCTCCAATCTATGCCCCCTTCTCCCCAAACTTTCACGAAAATCATTCGTCTAGCCGAAACTACTATAAATAATTTCCCCCACTTATTATCTATGCATAAACCTGAACGTAGATTCCATAGACAAAGATTCTTTCTTAGAACTGCACGCCTGTGGAACTCTCTTCCGTTTGACTGATTTTCAGCTGACTACAATTTGGTCACCTTCAAGTTCAACGTAAACAAATTCTTGATGAGCAGTACTCTTAAGTAATTTAGCAAATTCACACTACTAACGATTACTACGATATTGTCCAATTGACTACTGTACACTTTTTAACTTTTATCCTCAAGTGGCCTCCACGTCTTGATAAGTTATAACTGCTATGTAATATATATATATATATATATATATATATATATATATATATATATATATATATATATCACAGGCAATTAGTGTAAAATGAGATTTTACTTCATGCACCCTTACCAACCCAGGCAAATACTTTTGATTTGTTTTACTGTGGTAAGGGGTTTGTGTAGAAGTAAGCATACTCTTTGGTATTGCAGATAATAAAATATATCAAAATTCTGTAATGTTTATATACCAATAAAAACTAAAGTCAAAATTCATTGACTCAATTACTAAGCTTTATGTTTATCAATTTTATAATCAAGCATTCATATAATATTTTCACAAAATCAAGGCAATAGAATAAAAAACAAGAGCATCATATTGTAACGAATATGAAAATACACATATGGTGCTCTCATTTTTTAATTTTATTGTTTTGATTTTGTGAAAATATATATACACACGTATATATTATATAGATAGATAGATGGATATATATATATATATATATATATAAATATAGATATATGTTATTTGTTTTTGTTTTTGCGATACATCTTGAATGAATTCAATTATTTACGAAAGTAAAGTTACCTAAATGCGAGTTGGGAATAATTTTCCATTAGCCAACTTGCTATCCCCACATGGGGAGCGGTATATATATTATTTTTAAAATATAATTATCAACTGACACGTGTTTCGTCGTCTACGACTCATGAGAGTGGCTGAATCTAGCGAGATTCGAAATCGGGATCCCATGGTAAGAAACCTTACCTCTCGTCCACCTCGCTGACTGTTCATTCTACTGACTGTGATATATAGATATAGATATAGCTATAGATATATATACAAGGGAGTTTGAAAACCACACGAGTGTAAGGACTAATATGTGTCAGAAAGTTAGGGAGACAACATCGTAATAGACACTAGTGCTTGATGTTAAGTAGAATGCGAGTATTTAAGAGGGCAGCTCACCAACAACTTGTTCTGGAAACAACCATGTTGTAACCGACTAGAAAGCGCAGCCAAGTTAGAGAGTTAAACAGGCGGACAGTCCTACTAAAGAAACTTTGTTCATGGAATTTATTTTTTAGTTTGAGACAATAACAACTAATGCAGTGTTGCTACACTGGAATAGAGAGTGTGGACATTTATAAGGTTTATTTATGCTTGGGGAGGGGACGAATAAACAATGCGATATAAAGGATTATGTAAACAGCTCCACTGGACCAGGTGTAAAAATTATGATTATGAGATGTTGTAAACAGTAAGGGAAGTGTTTGACGATTGTTGTAAGTAGGCGAGTATTAGCTGCGAATGTTTTACAGGTGAGATTATAGATAGAAGTGCAATCGAGCACTTGCCAGGAAAGTAAGAATAGGTACCAGCTAAATCTGCGACGTCTCTTCTGTTAGAAAGAGAAAATAGGGAGGGGAAAAGGTTCTCACTAGATTTTTGAGTTGCTATATGTAAGACCGTGCATAAAAACCTTGCATATCTAACGACGTCTCCATCCTTGACGCCGATATACATGTGGCTGTAGAAGTATTGTACATTGAATACTCTCTAAAACCTTTTTTCTTGCGAACAAGCCAGTTCAACCCACACGAATACCGCATAATGACAGTAGATTGGCGTTGCAAAGAAACGTTACAGAGCCTTCTCTTGGGTATTTAACGTTTGAAAAAAAAACGGATGTATTTTTCTTTTCGGGGGGTTGATCAGAATTCTTCCAAATAATTTTTCTTTAAAGATACAATAATACGATGTGCAGTCCAGATGAAATACGGGGTATTTTGTTTGTTCTTCTATTATTACAGCTACAAATTAAATAAGATCATTCTCACGACTACTACAGGGTGACCCCCCCCCGAAAGCTAAATGGAGGCCATCTAGAACATATGCTGTAGAACGGAGAAAAAAGGCCAAAGACCCAAATGTTTTGCTGTGATGTTTTGAATATAATAAACTAGTTATGCCCAAAGTTTCATTTCATTCGGACAAACCACTAAGAAACGGGGCCTAATTAGAGTTGGGGCCCGTTTTTTGGATCACCGGTATTTGCACTACCACTGCTACTGCTGCTACTGCTGCTACTACTACTAGTGGTACTACTATAGAGAGACGTCCCTACATATTGAGTCGACTACCTAAGACGTGAAAAAAAGGTTCTTACTCCTTTGTATCGACGGCACGATACGTAAGCTTTCGGCTTTCTGTTCTCTCTTCGAGAAGTAAATAAGCACATGTTAGTGACATCGTCCTATGTAATTCCTTACGCTGCAAGACGAAGTCAGTAGGACACGTTATCACATCTATATTGAGCAACTTGTAGCAGACTCTGGATGCTATCTGGATGTGATAAATAAGCTGCCACCAGCGTAAAAAGCAACACTCTTTGTGTAAACAAATGGAGTTTAAGTGATTTGACATTGCTTGAACATTGTTAATTTACATACTCATTTTAACAGCAGCGTAACGGTAAGGAGCGCCGACTGTCTTCTAGGCGGTCAAGTTTCAAACCTGGGTTGAGGTAGTTGCTACATACTGATGAGCGTTGATACAGCCACTGTATGTAGATGACTATAAATGCCCTTTAGCTTGGGTTGAAAATATTGGGAAGTGATAAACAAACTGCCACTAGCGTTAAAAAGCGATGCTCTTTGTGTAAACAAATAGAACTTAGGCATTTGAACAATGCTTAAACATTGTTAATTCACATACCCATCTAAGCAGAGCTATATATATATAATGTGTGTATATATATACACACGCACACACGCACACACACACACACACACATATATATATATATATTGGAAGACAAACAGAAACAGAATATCACTTCGGACACTAAAGCATTTAATTTGGTCTAGTGTTTCTTTAAATGTAGTATAATTTCTTATTATCTATATATATAAAAGCGAAAATGTGTGTATGTGTGTATGTATGTGTGTTCGCTTTTTGTGTATGTCTACAAAAGGCTCTTTTGGCCGTGATTCTCGGTTGGCTCGCTCTTTCTTAAAACTTTTATATGCTGTCTAAATAATAATATCTACGACTGGTCGCAGCTATCTTTAATTTATCCGACTTTTACAAGCTATCTTCGAGATCTTTTTTGATCGCCGCGTAGCGGGGAGAACAGAAACTGGCTTCCAGCGCAAAACTAGGTCAAAGATCACACAACTTAACGTTCTCCCACCTGTTAATTTCGCTTTATAAATGTCAACTAAACACACTCATTTTTCCGTGGTCGAGATGGTGAGGTCGCAGTTTTTGTTTCCATTTTCTTTCCACCCCCGCGTCAAAGTTTCAGGGTTCAAGCCTACTTTTCTACTAAAACTTTTTTTCTTTTACACCTCCAAACACCCGGCCTACGTTTTTTTTTTAACAGGGTTGTTTTGATCTACCTCCTCCCTCCCCAACACACACACACACACACACACACACACCTTCAAACACCCGGGCAACGCCGGGTATCCTGCACTAGTCAATTATAAATCATAAATTAAAAGTAACTAAAACTTAAAGTAAAAGCACCCGTGTTTTTTTTTAATTTAGTTGTTTGTATGTCCGGTGTACACTTTTGACAGACGCGTAGGAACCTGACGAACACGGTATCGTTTTAAACTTTGAAATTTCGGACGACAAATATCGAAAAATTGGCTAAAAACATTAATTCCGTTACCCTCAACTGGGCACTTGTCTACATATATTTTCGAAAGTCACCCCCTTCTTTCGATTCACTTGCCTTAATAAAAACCTTTGTCACTTCCGGTTTGGCGATTAGCGCCACATCAAAGACGCCACTATTTTTTTCACGTTCCTTTCCTCCTTCACTGTACGGGTTCGAGTCTGCCTGCCTACTACCACTTTTTTTTTTTTTTTTTTTTTTTTGCTTAAAACACCTCCAAACATCAGACACCCAGGCAAGTATATTATGAATTACGAGTAGAAATGTATTTATAGTTAAAAGTAATTTTGACGGAAAATTGCGTAAAATTGTATTTTTCTTAGACATTATAGAGTAGATTATACAAATTTACTCACAGGGAACATAACGCGAAACACAAGACTTATATTCCGCCGACGTGTGTAGCCTACAGCGATATACTTTTTTTTAAAAATAAAATCAAAATAGAGGTTGTTCTAGTAAATGAATTGACATAATGTTTAAATATATTCCTATGTTCGATATGACGATGAAGTACGTAATATCGTTTTTGCTTAAAAAGACATATTTTTAAAAAAATCGATCTGTCCTCTCTATCTTAATACGCATTATTTAAAAAAAAAATTCAAGAATAATAAACAAAAGTGGAACTCTTATGTCTCTGGTCATAGGCAGTTTCATGCCCACACGGTCATTGGACAAATGAGTATTTCAAAGTTTAGAGTGAGAAAGAAAGAAAAAGAAAATGCCGAACTCGTGTGACATTTTCGATAAAAAAAAAGGTTGTCTTCCGTCCAAGTGTGGTAGGTAGAGCATAGTCACGTGATTTGCTGCTGCGAATAGGGAGTGGACCCTGTCATGGGCCCAAATCTACAGTTTGTTTTGAATTCGTGAACAAATCATAACACAAACCTACCGGGATATTTATTTTAAGCGGTTTTTTTTTTACCCACTTATCCACCAGACTTCCTTTTTCAGAGTCGCTTCTAAAATATATTCCTATATTTTTTTTCAGTTGTAGAGTTTTCGAATTGTCTTTGGATCTTGTTTGTTATTTGATTCACATGACAGACGAAAGTCTTGACTCCTCCCTTTCTCAGTTTGTTATAAAAACACTTCACCCTTTTCTCCGTATGCGTGTATGTGTATAGATGTATTGCGAGTGGGATACCTGTGTATGTGTGTTTAATATATATATATATATATATATATATATGTATATATATATATGTATGTATATATATATATGTATATATATGTATATGTATATATATATGTATATATATACATGTACTCACCATAGTATGTATACATGTACTTACCATATATATAGATATGTACTCATCATATATATATATATATATATATATATATATATATATATATATATATATATATATATATCTACATGTCCTCACCATATATATATATATTTATGTGTGTGTGTATGAGTACACACCACACACACACACACACAATCCTATATATATATATATATATATATATATATATATATATATATATATATATATATATACTAGCTGGTATACAGCCCGGCGTTGCTGGTCGTACAATACACATAAACATGATATTTTAATTTATACAAATTGCGTACGTATTATTATAGAATCAATCATCGATTGATTATCATATGTTACGAGGAATAATTCGCAAAAGAAATAAAAACATAAAAACATAAAAAATTAATAATGATAATGTCGGTCATCAAATTCCGCTAGTGTTTGCTTACAATATCACGTCAGCTGGAAAAGTCACTAATTACTGTTTAGTTTTAAAATATGCAAACGAAGAAATGATTTAAGATGATTTTAAATGGTATATCTTCTTTTATCGTAAATTGCACTCATTAATGAGGAGAAAAAAAAAATAAAATGGTAAGATACACTCGGGCTTGAACGGGGCATTTGATCTGCAGCGGAATGCTCTGCCACTGAGATATATATCGAAATTATAATAAATCTGTTTTCTTTTGTTTTTTTCTTTTAAAGAAATGATTTCCTTAAATTTTATTATCTCCCTTTCCGTTGCAACGTAAACTATTTCCGTGTAAATTTTTTTCGTTTTCCTCTATAAGGCAGAGAAGCTATTTTAAAGATCGAATGTTTTCGATTTTCGATACTAATCGGATGATTTTTGTACAAAACATATCTAAGTACGCTGCCAGACATGAATTAGCTTTATGTGAAATTTGTAAAAGATAGGCTCAGCCGTTTCGGAACATATGAGGAAGGAACTCATACACACACATAAAGTGATATTTATATAAACATACATATATATATATATATATATGTGTATAGAATTTTGGAGTTACTTCATATGTTTATGTCTGTGTATTTCTTGTGCCAGTGTAACTTTACTGGTTGCATATTTAATTTATTTCAAGTACTCTAGCCGTTAAACACATTCTTTTATAAATGCGATAAAAAACGTATAATATAAAATACGAAAACAAATATTTACGAATTTTTTTTAAAACATGATTTAATTGTAAAATTAAAACACGCAAAGATGCGTTTCAATTTTTTGTGAACGCGTCGCAGCAAATAACGTCAAAGCTGGCATCATGGCTACGTTCGAATCTTCCGACCGGCGGCAATTTTCATCCTACACTGATGATTACGTTAGATTCAAACACTAGTGTGTGCAGATATAAAAGAATAATTATATTTTTAATTATAATGATCAAGCCCCTTTAAGAATACTTAAGGATGGACACTGTCTTAGAAGTATAAAGAGGCAGTGAAGTAGCGTTTATGCAATGTTCGTGACTTTCGTCGTTCGAACACTTTGGGTGTTCTAATGTCTGCAACGGAATTGGCGTTTATTTATTATTAATTCCAGTCATTCTCGTGGAAATTTTTGAGTGTCTCGGAGGTAGAGGCTTAGCAAATGGAGTCAAAGGGTTCGAATCTCTCGATAAGCAGGAATTCACATCCCACACTGATGATTGCGTAACCATCTTATATCACAGAAATTCATGCTTTCTCATGACATTTTGGTGTCAAATTAAAAACAACTAATTTTTTTCAATAACCGGTAACATTATTTTAACCACGATTTTTTTTCAATAACCGGTAACATTATTTTAACGACTTATTGAAATGCAATCCATTTAATTTTTCAGTTTATGTCACCTTAAGATGATTGCACGAATAATCGAACAAGTTTGTATGTGTGTGTGTGTGTGTGTGTTAGATTTAGAAGTAAATTAACTCATTACATATTCCTTTATATGCATTCACTAGCAAACAGTCAAGCTAATTTGCATATTCTTTATATTTTGTGTACGATCGTTTCTATGTCGATATACATCTTTTATTGATATCAAGTTTCTATAGATAAATCAAGATTAGCCAAAATACAATAAATAGAACGATAATAGAGCAATAGAAAATAATTTTTATTATTTAATTTTTAAAAATACAAAGTTATTATAATTTAGTAAAAAATGAATTGACAGACTTTTAAATAAATTACAATGAAAGTAGGTTTAATCAAAATAAGGATTATACGACCAATTATCTATAATCGTTTAGTAATAACATTTGAAAGTTCCGAAAAAGTAAAACATTTTTGTCAAATTAACAGGTACAGGGTAGACGATTCAATTAGCAACAAAATTGACTCACTAGAAAAAAATTAGGTTTACAGTAATACAAATCTATGTAATATGTACGTTAGGGTGTATGTTCCTTGATAGAAGCGTTGATTGAGTTAGAATAAAATAAAATACGTATTAGATATTTATTTTTGTTTGAAATTTATAAATATACTAGCAGGGGTGCCCGGCGTTGCTCGGGTGTTTGGAGGTGTATGCTGTGCAAAAAAAGCAAAAAAACAAAAAATGGTTAATTTTTTAAACTTTGACCCCTATTATGACGCCTTAAAATTTATAGATTCGGGCTCAAATCACTTTATTAAGTTAGATCCAGGTTCAAGGAACCTATATCTAAAATTTCAAGTGTCTAGACCCAAAATTGTCGGAGGAGTTTGGTAGAGTTCTTAAAGGTCAAATCGTTGAAATTTGACCCCTTAACAGCGAAATTTCTGGCTGACACCCGTCACATCGATTTTTCCAAATCTCAGTACCCGGTATTTCAAATTTCGAGTCTATAGACTAAAAATTGACAGAGTTATTGCGTAGGGAAATGTACACAGACAGACAGACAGACAGACAGACAGACACGTTCACTTTTATAGATATATAGATTTCGAAGTAAAACTTCATCCTCAGTATTTCTTTCTTTTCTTTTATTGTCATGTTGTTGGGACAGGAAAAAATGAAATACTGTGGATGAAGTTTAACTTCGAAATATATTTATGAATTTCAAACAAAAATAAATATCCTTCCATTTTCGTAATAATGCGTTGTTTTTGGTTTCAAACTTATCTAACATGTATTTTATCTTATTCTATGTAATATGTATTTTATAATGGAAACTGAATTGTAAATATAGTGAAAAAATAAAATAATATGAGTTGGATGCATTTTGAAGAGATCAGATTGGAGTTATCTTGAAGTGATTCAATTAAGGCAAATAATATACCTCTTTATTCCATCATCAATAACAAATATCCTAGTTGAGAAAGTTAATTATGAATGAAATAAGTAATAATTGATTAAAAAAATAAGACACACTACAAAAGTTGTATTCCCATGTTTATAAATCAAA
>NC_136490.1:24632182-24682182 GCF_053919585.1 Euprymna scolopes | reverse complement strand
AATCATTTCCCATATATAGAGTTATGCATAGGCAGCTGTTTCGTTGTATCACGACTTTCTAAACCGTATAAAGTGAATCCGCATAGAGATTCAAAATACGAGAATTAAGTCAAATCAAAATGCACACACACATACACGCACGCACGCACACACACACACACACGCACACACACACACACACACACACACACACACACACACACACACACACACATATATATATTAATTTGTTTGTAAACAAGCTGATGGTTCGAGCACTGTGCGACGGGAGGGTGTGGATATAATTCACACTCTAGGAGAAATATTTACGGCACTGATTCTTAGCCGAATGGTGAGAGCTGCCGACTGTCAATGCGACGGTTGTAGGTTTAATCCACGGCTGGGTAAAGGTGTTTGTCTAGCCGCACTAGTGACTTGTGATACAACGAAACAGTACTGTATGTGGATGACAATATATATATATATATATATATATATATATATATACGCACATATATATATACATACAGGTTGTATCGATTGGTTTCCTAGATGTAAATCCAATGGAACTCGCGTGATTATTAAAGAGTGCTCATTGCAGGACAGAGCTGGTATATATTCTCTTTATTATACCAAAATTATTGGTTACATATGTGCATACATGTTTCAACCTAAGGGTATAAGAATTTTGAAATGAAGAGCAATAAATAACTGCGAAGGCTAAATAATCACTTAACACCCCTACTAATGACGGCTTAAACATGGGAAGCATCCCCCCTTCTCTCACCACACCTTCGAAAAAAACCCTACTGCTCACATTCACGAAACATATACCCCAGTTTTCCCCGGAATGAAATTCGGACCAAAATATCTTATCAAACCCAATATCATCTTGACGCCCGTTTCAATATCAATTATTTTTAGTCTGATGAAGTGTTGTCCCTGGATTGGGACTCCACTGAAACATGTATGCACATATGTAACCAATAATGTTTGTATAAAAACATACTATATTTATACTCATGTAATTTGTTTGTGCATATATATTCATATTAAACACCATTTTTTCTATGTTTATCTATTCTGTTTTTTAATGAATGAAGGAATTCAGTGACAAATCTCTGCTTTTGACGCACGTCTAAGAGAGGAATAGTCTATCTCGCAAGCTGAGTAGAGCTTTGCTTCTTCAATCACGGTTATTAATTACTGTTTATCTTGACAAAAATATTGCATATATATATAGTAAATATAGGCCAATAAAATTATAAATGCATAACATCAGACAAAAAATTACAAATTGTATGGAAATATTTATGCAAATAATGCAGTCAATTAGTTGCTTTAGCTTTTTTGTTCGTTTGAAATTTATTATGAAAGAGTCTGCTTATTATTGATTTGAATAAACATCAAACGATTTGTATAGCACAGTAAAAATAATGAGAAAAACTTCGCGTATGTTAATTTTGTTTAGAAAGAATTTAGTGTTTGATGACCTATATTTTGCCTAAGATCATCCATGTCTCTTAATATTAAGCTATATTACATGAATATAAATCTATAATCGCACCTATAAATTGTTTTTTTCGTGTATTGATATTCATATTAAACACCATCTTTTTATTTATTTGAAAAGAAAATACAACTTTGTTATATATGGTCCATGGAATTGCAAAATATCTACCTAATTTGCATATTCTATCAAACATTTATTTTAATTAATTCCCTATTAGGTTTTTATCGGTTTCCAAATGGGATGATCATCTTCAGTTAACTATTACGTGTAATTATACTCATGCAGGTATTCTACATGATTTAGACTTGCGTAATATTTGCGTAAATATGTTATAGTAAACACAGACTTGTTTCTGTATATATTTATGTATGGGTATATATATATTTGTTCAAAAAGGTTTGCCTATCAAAGTTCTCTATCAGTTTTTGGTATACACACATGAAACTTTATATAAAGGGTATTCGAACTCATACGAAACTTAATATTTGTTTTTTAGTCAGGAAAAATCAGTGCAAAAGTGGGAAAATTAAAAAAAATGACAATTTCCATGTGAAGGTCGCACGACGGCATTACGAATATGCATGCTTAATGCAATAGCTATTGGTTCATCTTTTAATTTTTAACCCTGCAGCAAACATGTCTTATAGCTCAAGCATTAACGTAAACGGAAAGCGTAAATTGTAAGCAAAACGTTTTGGTTTCGATTCTCGGCGGTGGCGCACGAGTCATTTAAAAAAAAATTTTTTTTTATATAATCTCTCTATATTAGGTCCAATATAATATAATAATAAATACGAAATATGTATTAATCAAAATATCATATTTAAACATATTTTACGACCGGGAAAATTGTGTATGTGTTTGCTATACATCGTATGAGATGACTGAACAATTTTTGATTTCAGGTTCAAATAAATAGCTACAACAGCAATTGGCTTGCACCCTACTAAAGTCTGATTATCACAGCTGGTAGATTAAAAAAAATGCCATTTGAACGTAAGGTCACTTTAGAAGAAAGATATGCAATAAAATTCTGTTTTAAAATTGGAAAAAATGGTAGAGAAACATATGGAACGTTCCGCTCTTCTTTTGAACCATCTTGCATGAGTTGAGAATCAATTTTTGAGTGGCATAAGATATTCAAGGAAGGAAGAGAGTCTATGATAGATGACGAGATGTGTGCGAGGAATAGACAAGTCAGAATACCAAAGTTGATTGGCCAAATAAAGAATTTCATAGATAAGTACCGTCGTGTGTCTATAGAGACAGTAAGTGCACAGTTTGATGTGCGTGTGGTAATTGTATACACAATTATTTACGAGGAACTGAAGATGCGGAAGATTTGCGCGAATTTAGTCCCAAGGCTGTATTCCACAACTTCATTCTTGTCACAGACTATTTGATCAAGATGGTAACCAAGAAAGTTCTTCATCCTCCTTATAATACAAATCTTGCTCCCTGTGACTTTTGGTTATTCTCTACGTTCAAGGAAAACATTAGAGGCTGTCGCTAGAAGAGACATGAGGAGATTTAAAAGCTGTGACGTGGGTCACTCACACGCTCACACAGGAGGAATTCCATGAGGGCTTTCAGAAGTTGTTGGAATGGAACATTTCAGCCGAACGAGATTACATTGAAGGGCGCTAGTGTATCATATGTATGTACTATCAATAAAAGTGCCTATACGAAAAAGGTCTGGAAACTTATTTCAGGCACCTCGTATATATATATATATATATATATATACATATATATATATATATATATATATATATATATATATATATATATATATATATAGTAAGTTATAAAATATATATGGCGATTAAGCTGCACTGAATATTCCGCGTTTCATCAACTCTAGGACTCTTCAGGCTTATGCGCATAAGCCTGAAGAGTCCTAGAGTGGATGAAACGCGGAATATTCAGTGTAGCTTAATCACCATATATATTTTATAACTTACTAACTAGCTCGACCTAAGTATTGAGCACTTTTGAAGTAAATACTTAAAGTTTACGCATAAATTTATACTTTCGTATATTCATTTTATGTGAGTAAATTATGTAGTTGCATATATATATATATATATATATATATATATATATATATATATATATATACTGAGTGGTATTTGTTGGAAAGAACTCCAGCAACAGACTCGATTACTTAGAAGATTCAATATAAGAGCATGCTATTTATTTTAAGATTTTCGAGGAGGTCAGAAAAAAAACATCAGTACCGTCGTTTTTATATCTGATACTAGTTATGGTCGAAAACTATGGAATACCTTTTGTTAGACTTTGCAGCACGTTTTATATATATTTAAAATATTTCTGATTAAATAATAATGATAGGAGGAACGGCATGAGAAAACAACCTTTTATTATGTACTTCTGTTAATACAATTTCTTGTTAAATATCTTCTGTTTCTGCCATTTTTGGCCTTTTAATACCACAAAACTAGTGCTATCTGGCATACCTGATCCTGGTGAAAATACAGGCGCAGAAACCGTATATTTCTACTTCTTCGCATTACAAGCAATAAATCGTCACGCGCGGATCCGCAGATCCATGAAGTAAAAACAAAATCATTAAACATTTTTTATTAGGGAGCCATCATCGCTTATCAGAGCCCGAAAGCCACAAGAGAATAAACTCTAATGAATGTAAGTTAACCGGTAAGACAACACAGTGAGTATCCGTATCGGTGGAACTAGGGTAATCACTGTTATTTTAAAGGACATTTAAAGAGGAAATTGTTTACTTTAGACTTGAAAACAACCATGTTATAGTCATATGGGAATTAGCCCTGCGGTATTGTCTCACATCCGGCTATTCTAACAAAAACAACTTTACTAACGAAATTTACTTTTATTTTTAGGCACAGATAGAAGTTGAAGTTGTAGATAGACGAGTATCGGTTGCGAATGTTCTACAGGATGGGGAGGGAGCAATGATAGAGTAGAGATAAACTGGTCACGTCTTCTCTCTAAGAAATACAATGGAGGAAGGAGAAGAGGGTTTTTTACCTTCTAGATTTCCAAACCGGTTTTGAACCTGTAAAGACAGAAAAGGAGACTCTTAGCGGTTCCTTTCAAGATGTCGTAACAGGACACCATCTTAGGTTTAGCTGAATAATTATCACATCTCTGATGTTACTTCATCTTCTTGTGTCGTGGCATTTTCCATGCATTAATTGAAATCATGGTTTGTGTTCTCCATAGCCTTCGGTCCATTATTGGTCCGATTCCTCTAAAGGCATCACACGATTTGAACTTGGCAGAACACGTAGCATGGGTTGCCATTACCTTTCCCAGTGCAGTGGCATCTGACTCGCTTGTTTGCAACTTTCCCCTGTCCTTAGATCATCTGCATAGCTGCAATCAAATAACGTAACTTTTAATATCATAGAACCGTTGATCTGCTAAAGATTCATACTCCTCCATGCCCATCCACCGCCCTGCTGCCGACATCATCAGAGTTACCTTCTCTTAGATGCACGTCTTAATTAAGACTAGAGGTGCATCTCTTCCAGTGAATTTCTTCCCAAATTGTAACCCATCTGGTACTGACCAGACTCATCGTTGCTAAACTTTTGTGATCTGGCGGAAACCGGTGTGTCAACGTGATTGTGCTGTATCAGATATTAATTCATGCAATTAAACAATCAAAAATAAATAATAGCAATTGTATAGCTGCTCCGTTTGTATTGAACACTGGTGGAGCCACATTTTACAAAAATTTCTTGAGGAATGTCTGCATAATAGATTGGTGCATTATCAATCAGAACGTAGAGTCACATGTTTGAGACTTACAATTAGGTCCCGAGCAGTCAGAAGCTAATTACTAATTTATTTCTATATAGATCATAATCATGTCTCTATAGAAAATGTGTATTTATCAAAAGGAACACGCGAAGGCTGCCAAAGTGATATGGGGAACAAACTAGATTTAAACTTGGCACACCTATTATAGTGTCCTTAATCAATTAACTAACATCACGATACAAAAGCATATGACGCAAACGTGTTAAGTATTTACAATAAGTTTTAACTGAGAGTTGTAGAGTTGTTTAGTGTTCAATTATGACTAGAGGTGATGCTTACTAAGGATAGATAAACATACTTTCTCCAGTTTACGGATCATACTAAATTTATATTCAAGTTAAATTCAAGTTTTACAATATGTTTCGTTTTTAATCAAATTACGTTGTTAGATGAAAGTACTGAATAAGTAAACTTACTCCCCATGTTATGAATATCTAAAAGTGATTTCAATGCTATATCTTAACTAAACAAGTACCAAAAAATGCATAATTCTTCGACTAAATCATAACTGACAGAACGAGAACAATCTACCATCGCGGATTAAATAAAGAGATACATTCGCAATAATGTATAGATTCCCAAGTTCAACATTGTGATTTTCGAATTCGATAAGATAAGCCTTTACAAGGACGAAGGTTTCATCGGCCGAAATTTCTTAAGATGAGAATAATAATCCAAATAAGCCAAATAATACAAACGCAGCAAAAAGTTGGCTGGACTATTCTGCAGTTATTGCAGAAATCGTAGAATGTTATTTATTTTCTACATCTCACCATATCTCATTCTTATTTAAAGAATCAGCACGACCTCTTTTTGTTCGAGAAAGGTGTTTTGAAAGTATATTTCCGTTATTTGAATCAATACAATTTCAAGTATGGTTTAGCAGATTTTCATTGTTCAGATTAAAAATGAACTTTTCTCAACGGGGATTTTCCTTCGGGTACAAAACAACAAGAGTCTACACTATTGTTGATATTACCTGTTGTTTGAGACGTATGATTCTATATCTTCTGTAATTCTAGGTCAACCTTCCATGGTTTTGTCTTCCGAGCTTTTGAGAGGGAAATAGTGTATTGCTAAGCGCCTAAGGTGCCCTAGCACCGAATACTAATTTTTGCCTTTTTTTAAACGAGATTACCGAAAGACGGCTTCCCTGCTGATTTCCTTCGATTCCACAGGCAACCAATTCTTGTCATTCACCGTCCCATACATAAACAAATGAAATTTATACCTTTGATCAAAGCTAGCACTTCCCTAGTATTCCATTTCTTACATACTGTCTCATTAATCCTTACCCTCGAGTGATTCTTTGCCTTAATAAATGCTAACGAAATTGTATGATAAATACAACGTGCTTTTAATTTGGCACGTCTTATACACAGTTTACATGTCTCTTATGGTACCACCTGCTTAAAGTACATACTAGAATTACAATATGTTCCTGATTTGTTTTTAGATGCGAAATGAAGATTTGTATTAATTAGATTATTCGGACTACTGTTTCATCTTGATTCTATTTCTCATAAGGTTTCGGCCGATGTAACCTCCAACCTTCTTCAGATATATCTTTTCGAACGCAGGAATTTTTCTATGGAACTCGGGAATCTGTACGAATTTCGAACGGAACCTTTTATTTAATGCACGGATGTACCTTGTCTCGTACCATCAGACATGGCCGCCTAGAAGTCTTAAGAAATTCTCAATTCTTTTTTTAAATATCAGCTACACGTAAGATGAAAAACATTAAACTTCCAGAAGGGTGTCACAGAACTTACTTTTATACGTTACCCCACGGATCAGTGTAGCCGAGAGAA
Source organism: Euprymna scolopes (assembly GCF_053919585.1). NCBI lineage: Eukaryota > Metazoa > Mollusca > Cephalopoda > Sepiida > Sepiolidae > Euprymna > Euprymna scolopes. Next base: position 24,675,048 of record NC_136490.1, on the reverse strand, counting down.
ACAAAGAATTCTAACTTTGTGAACTAAAGGAAGGGCTCTGTTCGAAATTATGTACAGATTCCCGAGTTCAGCAGAAAATGTCTCAAGTTTCATAAGGTATACCAGGAAGAGAAAGAGGCTCCGTCAGCCGAAAGACTGTGAGAATAACATCCGAAATAATAACAGAAGTCCGAATAATCCAACTAATACGAAGAATTTCGTAAGCTTTAAATTCCCGATATAATTCATGTTTAGAAAGTTTAAAGCGAAAACTACAAATGAAAGATAAAAATTGTTTAACATTACATTTATCGAAAGATATAACTTCAGCTTTTTACTTGTTTAGGCTATTCTGACAATTGTTAATATCTTTGTTGTCATTTCACGTTTCTATTGACGTAACTTCTGATTCATCATTTATCAAGGCTCGAAAGCCCCTCGAGGATAAAGGCTAATGAATGAAATTAAACAGTGTAGTAATCGTTAATGATGTAAATTGGGCAAAATTTGATTTTTTTTATAAAGACGGCTCAACAAGAACTTGTTTACATTGGACTTGAAGGCTACCAAGCTGTATTCAACCGGGAAGCAGACCAGCGGAACAGTGTTGTACAGGCGGGCAGTTCTGGGAAAGAAACTTTGTTCATGTAACATGCGTTTAGATTTCGGCACAGATAGAGAGTGGGAGAAATACTTTATAGTGGTTGCAGCTAGTTGGGTGTTTTTCATGAAGGTTTGGCAAGGCGGAAACATAGATTGGGGCTCAGTCAAGCACTTGCAAATAAAATAACAATAGAGCAGAGATAGGTTAGCAACGTATCTTCTGTGGGAAGGACGTTTCAGGGAAAAGAAAAAGGCATCACCTATTAGGTTTCCATCCTGGGTTTGAACTCTCTCAAGGCTGGGTAAGACCCGCCGAAGAGCTCCTTCCCAAATGTGGATACAATACTCCATTTTAGAGCGTACCTGCCTCTTATATAGATAGAGGATTGAATTGGCAGGGAGATACCTGCTAGAGAGGTAGAGTATCCCAACCATTTTTCCAGCATATCGTGTCGAACTCGGGAATCTTTCTGTTGAACTGGGGAATCTACACTGAATTTTAAATGGAAGCTTATATTTAATCAATAGGCGTAGTGTGCTCTCATACCAGCAGTCATGAAGCAGAAATCTTAAGTAATTCACAATTGTATTTTGGGAGTGCGCTTTTTCTGCTTTCATCTGTTCGGACTTGGACAACTTTATATTTAATTCATTAATTGTTAAGTATATTTCGAACTGGGTTATTCATGTTTTGCCAGGCATTACTTGGTGAAATTTTTACTTTTAGTCAATATCGACTGTATTAACGACTGAACTTTTAACATTCCAAAAATTGTCACTTTGAATTGATTATTAATAAACACATAAAAGCGTTAAGCCAATGAACTACCTGGAGATTTCTAATATTAATTGGGAGAGTTGATTTATAACATACATTTGGGAGTATTAATCCTAATCTTTTCAAAGTATTTAGCATTAATATGTTTTTTTCATGATATAAATAACTAAAACTTACTGATGATATGTTTTTATGGATGATGTAAAAAACTAAAAGAGAAAACAATTTAAGTTAGAAAATAAGTGTTAGATACGTTAATTTCTAGTCAGGAAACAGCAAATCTATATTCTTTTGTCCATAAATCTCGCTCATGAAACGTGAAAAATAAATGAATAAAATCAGTTAGGAGGCTGCCAAAATTTAACCCAAAGTACACGTTCTACTCTCCTTAAATAATTACTTTCGCGTAAACTTACAAAGATCATTCAAAAAGTAAGGCCTCTTTTTTTTGTTAACTAAAACCTTTGAAGCGGTACAAAAAATACGTGTGAGCTTTTGTGCTCCAGTTTTTATTGTGTCTACCTAGTCAGCACAATATTAATGCACATTATCCAGGAATTCCATGACGCATGAATGCGTCTGACGCTGGTCCATAAGGCATGTTTGCTTTTTCTGAGTCTCACACTGTCAATATCTGTACCGGAGAAATGAAACTTTCAAGTCATAAATGCGTAAATTCTCTCATCATAACATTGCATTGGCCTTCAGGCGAAATATCACAGTGTAGTATCTGTTATGATGCTGTGCTTCACTTTTTCTGCCCTCGGTCAATGGAGAAGAAATTCTTCATGACCGAGATATTTTTTATTATATGTTCCTATCAAATGTGCCTACTTTTCTCCTATCCATAGTGCCTAGTTTTAAGAGTGAATATCTCCAAATTTAAACCCAACCTTGTGTGTAACTCTGCCTTCGTTGTGAGGCAAGCAAATAGGAAAAATGCAATTTGCAATCGCCTCTGATACCTTTCGGATGAATAAAAATAGGAGGCATTACTTTTAAAAAACGCCCCCTCCGTCGAATTGAAACCCAGGTTAGAATAATAGTCCATGTAATAAAAAAAATTATAGAAATTGTCATTCTTAACTTAAAAACTTCGAATTATTATTATTATTTTTTTTACATTAATGATCAAATTACTTACTATTTTCATATTGTTTCTTATATTACAAATTTTGTTGAAAAGAGCATAATTTTGAACAATCTGAGTTTTGATTTTAAATATTTTGTGATAAAAACATATTATACCTTGCGGTAATTGCGCCAACTAGCTAAAAGTGCTCTTTGGACAACCATGGATATAAAGAGTACTTTTTTTTAGTTGGCGCAATTACCCACGGATTGGGCACAATTATCCCAAAGTACGGTAGCTCCTTCCATTACTTATCTAAAGGGAATATAAGGGACGTTTTTTATTTTTTTATTTTTTTACACGTATTTATGTGTTTTGGCTCATTCTGAAGATGACGTGAAAAAAATAAGTTTTATGTATCAACCTTGTTTTTTTAACTTGCTTGGTTATGAGGTTGAATCATATGATCTGTGTTTCACGAATGTAAACGTCACAACTTTGTTGCACGAAATGACATCCATACATCTTGTTTATTATTACTCTTTATGCGTTTACCTATCTCATTTATAATAGTGCAGGTTGTTATTGCTATGATAATGTCAATGTTTATGAGATTATCATTGATTAAATTGGCGTTTGTATTATTTATCAGCTAAATGCATATGAAATGTATGCTGATAATTCGCTGGTGAAAATGTCACGCTCAGATAAACATATTCGTCTTCAGCTAATTCTACGAGGTAGACATTTTGTTAATATACTGTTACATATAATTTGTTAGGTTCATCCTTAGAAAAACACCTGGTACATCTTATAAGTAATAAATACACAACTTATGTCATTATAAAGAAAACTTAAATATATGTATTATAGCACCACATTTAAGGGCGTATACACATATACAAGCGACGTTCCAAAAATAATAACACCAATTTTATAATTTCGCCTGAATGAATCAGGCGGGGGTGCAAATTGCATTGTTATAATGACTGAACTTATGTATTCACTAGCAGAGAGACCCGACGTTGCCCGGGATTGAATGATGATTAATGAATAGTTCATACTCCTATATTTTTATTGGCATCGAAATCCGTAAAATCACCCGGGAGGAAGCTTCACGTGCCTCCATGCAGTAACTTACTCCAAAATATATGTTCTTCTACATTGCCCCCGAGAGAAACCACTGTTTTATTTATTTAGTTATGTTATATAAATTCTTTCCAGTTAATGAAAAACAACATTAAGAAATTTACGTGCGGTGTTTGAACCTACAGACCACGTCATGCAAAAAAAAAAACAAAAAAAAAAAAACAACAAAAAACAAAACAAAACAAAAAACAAAACAAAAAACACGTAAATATTTAGGTCTTATAAAATTCTTTGTGGTTAATGAAAAAAATTAAGAAAGTTACGTGCGGAATTTGAACGTACAGACCACGTTATGCAAAAAACCAAAAAACAAAAACAAAAAAACACGTTATCAACTTACCCACTTTCCCACAGTAGAATTTTCACAGCTTGTTGTTCTGTCATTGTTGCTAAGTAACGACATGGAAAATGGCTTTACCGATGATAGATAAATTAAAAGAACAGTTTTGATTATCGATTATAGGTAATTATCGGGGACATTCTTTTTCATTACTAACGATTACTATATTGTCCAATGTCTACTGTACACTCTTTAACCCTTATCCATGAGTGGCCTCTTGGCCTTGATAAGTGGTGATGCTTATGTAAAAAAAACCCCAACTTAACTAAGGAAACTTCCAGGCTTATACAATTGAGTTCTTTAAATTAAAGAAAATCTGTTCAGGTGTTTCGGAGACTATAAGGAACTCACACACAGACAAAGTTGCATTTATATTATTGTAAAGATGATCTGAGAGTTCCATCTTTCTGTTTCAGATATTGACGATGTAAGACTCTAAGAAAGTAACCTCTGTCATTGACTTGAGTTAGAAGCAGGGATGCGTCATTGAATTCATAGCAAATGTTCATGTGGTTACCATATTTAGTCAGTATTGGATCCTCTTTTTTATAGTTGCTTTATATGAAGTCAATACTTTATCTGTTAGGATTTATTACAATTAAGTCTTACATTTTCGTTTTGATTTTCGCTGTTCAAAAAGCGTTTGCAGGATTAGTGCCTCAAATGTGTCGAACACGACGTCTATTACTTCCTTCTGTGGAGTATTAATCTTACACAGTCTTTTCGTCATCTGGTTCATCTCTCACTTGTGAAGAAACTTGGGTCTTTTTACCATATAAATCATGTACTCATTTTTTTTTCTACTATCCCTGTTTCCCAGTAGGGTGCATTGTTTTGTTTTGCACATCCAACAGAAAAAAAACTTGTTTTCAAGTAAGAAGTGTCCCTTCGTAATTTTCTTGTCATCTGGTCTATCAGATACTGTTTTAATATTCATTGCTTTTTTTTGGAGTCGTCTGATATGTAACATTGTTATTTAATCATCATGTATTCTTCCAGAAATACTTGCATTGTTTTTCGGTAGCTGTGTAACAGAGAGAGTATGAGTGCGTATGAAAACATTAACAGCAGCCGACAGATTGTATATGCAGCGGGAGCAGCGTTTGAACGCATATGCAAATTGGCGATTATGTTCAGGCTTGCGTTTGAATAAAAAGAAAAATAGGACATCACATTGTCGGAGAAAAACAAAGTGGGCATCGAAGGAGACAGACGTGTAAAGTGAAGGCGAGAATGGGTTGGTTGTGACCCGTTTACGGTCAGAAGTAAGAGAAACGCGCCAGGTGAAATGGACATGCTGTAGTAAGAGATTTTTTTAAGTGATTTTGAGACGGGAATATAACGATAATAAATGGTAGTGTTGAAAAGAGAGAAATGCCGATCCGGATTTTTATTTATTTCTTCCCTTTGTATGTAACTGCGACGTTACTTATAACCGCATTAGTATTATAAGCGTTCCTTAGTACACGTTCACGAACCGTTTTGTCGCTCCACTATTTCTCACATACTACAGCGTGATCGTGACATACTCCATTGCACATGTTTGAAGAATAGCTTTAATTCACAATAAGTAAATTGTGTTCGGTTGTTTGATGCAATAAAGCCAACGTTCACGAATCGACAAAACAATTCATGAACAAAACTAATGATTACTTCTGTCGTTGATAATTTACATTTTAATATTTCCACTTATTTTGAGTAACTATCAGAACAATTAGGTAATAGGTAGTATTTAATGGACCATTAAATTCTATGTTGATCCATGGTTGGTCAATTTTCGGCCAGAGTCTGAGCTTTGTAGTGTATAGTCTTCGATTATAAATCATAGCTATTCCATAATTTCTTCGCATTTTCAATACGTTTGTCCATAATTGTCCGATACACGAAGGCCTTCATGAAACTTTTAATTCGCGACATTCCCATGTAAAGGATTTTTTAAAATTATTTTTTCTCTAATGCTACAAGAATATTCATTCAGAACGGAATGTAACTTCTTTATGACAGATTAAATATATCTGAGATTAGTCAATGTTATTCTATTCTTTTATGCTTTTAACAACGTTTGGCGGTTTTTCTTTAATTGCTTCGATTGTTATCGGAGGCTAGTATAATGAGGTAACATACAAGAGTCGTTACTTCTACGTAAATTGTTAAAGAAAAAAACACTATTTGTTAATCTATAAAGAAAATTATGACATCACTTTAGGTTATTAGCATAATTCGTGACAATAGAAAAACCCATTTTATAATTGTAATCTAAGACAATGGTCCACAATCACTATGGTCTATTTCCAATATGTGTTGGTAATCACTTTTCAGATTCACACATCGTTAGCTGTTACTTATACTCTGTCTGCAAAAGAAAATATCTTTCAGGATCAAATGATGTAAAAGATATTATCAAATATTACATGCCCGATATGTAACATTTTCATCAGGTGGTATCGTATGCGATATGTAGGCGATAAGTTAAAGCGATTCGTCTTAAAATGTTCGTAATATGCCCCAATACCCATCAGTTAGCATCAGTAGCAACAGTCGTGTTTGGATTATAGTGCGTCGAAAACAATTCTTATACGAAGACATTTTTTATCTTTTACAAACACCACTTTTGAATATTTAAAAAAGAAAATCCAATGAAGCTCGCTTATTGTACACATCTTGGAGAGAAAAATACATTATAAAAATCTGCGGAACCAAAAAACTTTAAAGTAGCGATACGTTATCCGAGATCAGATATTTCTCCGCATGAACTCCGTCCTGCTCTGTCTTCCCACCAAAAATTTACAAAAATATTTTACAGTTGTATCAAAACATTACATTTTCCTTCATTCAATCTTTCTGAAGTTTCATAAAGACTTTACTTGCATGATATATGTAGCTCGGTGTAATGTAAATAAACTGATCACTAAAACGTCATGTAAATAAACTGATCACTAAAACGTCATGTAAATAAACTGATCACTAAAACGTCATGTAAATAAACTGATCACTAAAACGTCATGTAAATAAACTAATCACTAAAACGTCATGTGAATAAACTGATCACTAAAACGTCATGTAAATAAACTGATAACTAAAACGTCATGTAAATAAACTGATCACTAAAACATCATGTAAATAAACTGATCACTAAAACGTCATGTAAATAAACTGATCACTAAAACGTCATGTAAATCAACTGATCACTAAAACGTCATGTGCATAAACTGATAACTATAACGTCATGCAAATAAACTGATTACTAAAACGTCATGTAAATAAACTGATCACTAAAACGTCATGTAAATAAACTGATCACAAAACATCATGTAAATAAACTGATCACTAAAACGTCATGTAAATAAACTGATCAATAAAACGTCATGTACATGAACTGATCACTAAAACGTCATGTAAATAAACTGATCACTAAAACGTCATGTAAATAAACTGATCACTAAAACATCATGTAAATAAACTAATCACTAAAAGGTCATGTAAATGAACTGATCACTAAAACGTCATGTAAATAAACTGATCACAAAACATCATGTAAATAAACTGATCAATAAAACATCATGTAAATAAACTGATCACTAAAACGTCATGTGAATAAACTGATCAATAAAACGTCATGTGAATAAACTGATCACAAAACATCATGTAAATAAACTGATCACTAAAACGTCATGTAAATAAACTGATCACTAAAACGTCATGTAAATAAACTGATCACTAAAACGTCATGTAAATAAACTGATCACTAAAACATCATGTAAATAAACTGATCACTAAAACGTCATGTGAATAAACTGATCACAAAAACGTCATGTAAATAAACTAATCACTAAAACATCATGTAAATAAACTGATTACTAAAACATCATGTAAATAAACTGATCACAAAAACGTCATGTAAATAAACTGATAACTAAAGCATCATGTAAATAAACTAGTCAATAAAACATCATGTGAATAAACTGATCACTAAAACGTCATGTGAATAAACTGATCAATAAAACATCATGTAAATAAACTGATCACTAAAACGTCATGTAAATAAACTGATTACTAAAACATCATGTAAATGAACTGATCACTAAAACATCATGTAAATAAACTGATCACTAAAACGTCATGTAAATAAATTGATCACTAAAACGTCATGTAAATAAACTGATCACTAAAACGTCATGTAAATAAACTGATCACTAAAACGTCATGTAAATAAACTGATCACTAAAACGTCATGTAAATAAACTGATCACTAAAACATCATGTAAATGAACTGATCACTAAAACATTATGTAAATAAACTGATCACTAAAACGTCATGTAAATAAACTGATCACTAAAACATCATGTAAATGAACTGATCACTAAAACATCATGTAAATGAACTGATCAATAAAACGTCATGTAAATGAACTGAGCACTAAAGCGTCATGTAAATAAACTGATCACTAAAACATCATGTAAATAAACTGATCACTAAAACATCATGTAAATAAACTGATCACTAAAACGTCATGTAAATAAACTGATCACTAAAACATCATGTCAATAAACTGATCACTAAAACATCATGTAAATAAACTGATCACTAAAACGTCATGTAAATAAACTAATCACTAAAACGTCATGTAAATAAACTAATCACTAAAACGTCATGTAAATAAACTGATCACTAAAACGTCATGTAAATAAACTGATCACTAAAACATCATGTAAATAAACTGATCAATAAAACGTCATGTAAATAAACTGATCACTAAAACGTCATGTAAATAAACTAATCACTAAAACGTCATGTAAATAAACTAATCACTAAAACATCATGTAAATAAACTGATCACTAAAACATCATGTCAATAAACTGATCACTAAAACATCATGTAAATAAACTAATCACTAAAACATCATGTAAATAAACTAATCACTAAAACATCATGTAAATAAACTAATCACTAAAACGTCATGTAAATAAACTGATCACTAAAACATCATGTAAATAAACTAATCACTAAAACGTCATGTAAATAAACTAATCACTAAAACGTCATGTAAATAAACTAATCACTAAAACATCATGTAAATAAACTAATCACTAAAACGTCATGTAAATAAACTGATCACTAAAACATCATGTAAATAAACTGATCACTAAAACATCATGTAAATAAACTGATCACTAAAACGTCATGTAAATAAACTGATCACTAAAACGTCATGTAAATAAACTAATCACTAAAACATCATGTAAATAAACTGATCACTAAAACGTCATGTAAATAAACTGATCACTAAAACGTCATGTAAATAAACTGATCACTAAAACATCATGTAAATAAACTGATCACTAAAACGTCATGTAAATAAACTGATCACTAAAACATCATGTAAATAAACTAATCACTAAAACGTCAGGTAAATAAACTAATCACTAAAACATCATGTAAATAAACTAATCACTAAAACATCATGTAAATAAACTAATCACTAAAACATCATGTAAATAAACTAATCACTAAAACGTCATGTAAATAAACTGATCACTAAAACGTCATGTAAATAAACTAATCACTAAAACGTCATGTAAATAAACTAATCACTAAAACATCATGTAAATAAACTAATCACTAAAACATCATGTAAATAAACTGATCACTAAAACATCATGTAAATAAACTAATCACTAAAACGTCATGTAAATAAACTAATCACTAAAACATCATGTAAATAAACTAATCACTAAAACATCATGTAAATAAACTAATCACTAAAACATCATGTAAATAAACTAATCACTAAAACATCATGTAAATAAACTAATCACTAAAACGTCATGTAAATAAACTGATCACTAAAACGTCATGTAAATAAACTAATCACTAAAACATCATGTAAATAAACTAATCACTAAAACATCATGTAAAAAAAATAATCACTAAAACATCATGTAAATAAACCGATCACTAAAACGTCATGTAAATAAACTAATCACTAAAACATCATGTAAATAAACTAATCACTAAAACGTCATGTAAATAAACCGATCACTAAAACATCATGTAAATAAACTAATCACTAAAACATCATGTAAATAAACTAATCACTAAAACATCATGTAAAAAAACTAATCACTAAAACATCATGTAAATAAACTGATCACTAAAACATCATGTCAATAAACTGATCACTAAAACGTCATGTAAATAAACTAATCACTAAAACGTCATGTAAATAAACTAATCACTAAAACGTCATGTAAATAAACTAATCACTAAAACATCATGTAAATAAACTAATCACTAAAACATCATGTAAATAAACTGATCACTAAAACATCATGTAAATAAACTGATCACTAAAACATCATGTAAATAAACTAATCACTAAAACGTCATGTAAATAAACTAATCACTAAAACATCATGTAAATAAACTGATCACTAAAACATCATGTAAATAAACTGATCACTAAAACATCATGTAAATAAACTAATCACTAAAACATCATGTAAATAAACTGATCAATAAAACGTCATGTAAATAAACTAATCACTAAAACATCATGTAAATAAACTGATCAATAAAACATCATGTAAATAAACTAATCACTAAAACATCATGTAAAAAAACTGATCAATAAAACATCATGTAAATAAACTAATCACTAAAACATCATGTAAATAAACTGATCAATAAAACATCATGTAAATAAACTGATCACTAAAACATCATGTAAATAAACTAATCACTAAAACATCATGTAAATAAACTGATCACTAAAACATCATGTAAATAAACTAATCACTAAAACATCATGTAAATAAACTGATCAATAAAACATCATGTAAATAAACTAATCACTAAAACATCATGTAAAAAAACTGATCAATAAAACGTCATGTAAATAAACTAATCACTAAAACATCATGTAAATAAACTTATCACTAAAACGTCATGTAAATAAACTGATCACTAAAACATCATGTAAATAAACTAATCACTAAAACATCATGTAAATAAACTAATCACTAAAACGTCATGTAAATAAACTAATCACTAAAACATCATGTAAAAAAACTGATCACTAAAACGTCATGTAAATAAACTAATCACTAAAACATCATGTAAATAAACTGATCACTAAAACGTCATGTAAATAAACTAATCACTAAAACGTCATGTAAATAAACTAATCACTAAAACATCATGTAAATAAACTAATAACTAAAACGTCATGTAAATAAACTAATCAATAAAACATCATGTAAAAAAACTGATCAATAAAACGTCATGTAAATAAACTAATCACTAAAACATCATGTAAATAAACTGATCACTAAAACGTCATGTAAATAAACTAATCACTAAAACGTCATGTAAATAAACTGATCACTAAAACGTCATGTAAATAAACTAATCACTAAAACATCATGTAAATAAACTGATCACTAAAACATCATGTAAATAAACTGATCACTAAAACATCATGTAAATAAACTGATCACTAAAACATCATGTAAATAAACTAATCACTAAAACATCATGTAAATAAACTAATCACTAAAACATCATGTAAATAAACTGATCAATAAAACGTCATGTAAATAAACTAATCACTAAAACATCATGCAAATAAACTGATCACTAAAACGTCATGTAAATAAACTAATCACTAAAACATCATGCAAATAAACTGATCACTAAAACATCATGTAAATAAACTGATCAATAAAACGTCATGTAACTAAACTAATCACTAAAACATCATGTAAATAAACTGATCACTAAAACGTCATGTAAATAAACTAATCACTAAAACATCATGCAAATAAACTGATCACTAAAACATCATGTAAATAAACTGATCAATAAAACGTCATGTAAATAAACTAATCACTAAAACATCATGCAAATAAACTGATCACTAAAACGTCATGTAAATAAACTAATCACTAAAACGTCATGTAAATAAACTAATCACAAAAACGTCATGTAAATAAACTGATCACTAAAACGGCATGTAAATAAACCGATCACTAAAACGTCATGTAAATAAACTGATCACTAAAACGTCATGTAAATAAACTGATCACTAAAACATCATGTAAATGAACTGATCACTAAAACGTCATGTAAATAAACTGATCACTAAAACGTCATGTAAATAAACTAATCACAAAAACGTCATGTAAATAAACTAATCACAAAAACGTCATGTAAATAAACTGATCACTAAAACGGCATGTAAATAAACCGATCACTAAAACGTCATGTAAATAAACTGATCACTAAAACGTCATGTAAATAAACTGATCACTAAAACATCATGTAAATGAACTGATCACTAAAACGTCATGTAAATAAACTGATCACTAAAACGTCATGTAAATAAACTGATCACTAAAACATCATGTAAATGAACTGATCACTAAAACGTTATGTAAATAAACTGATCACTAAAACGTCATGTAAATAAACTAATCACTAAAACATCATGTAAATAAACTGATCACAAAAACATCATGTAAATAAACTAATCACTAAAACGTCATGTAAATAAACTGATCACTAAAACGTCATGTAAATAAACTAATCACAAAAACATCATGTAAATGAACTGATCAATAAAACGTCATGTAAATAAACTGATCACTAAAACGTCATGTAAATAAACTGATTACTAAAACATCATGTAAATGAACTGATCACTAAAACGTTATGTAAATAAACTGATCAATAAAACGTCATGTAAATAAACTAATCACTAAAACATCATGTAAATAAACTGATCACTAAAACATCATGTAAATAAACTGATCAATAAAACGTCATGTAAATAAACTTATCACTAAAACATCATGTAAATAAACTGATCACTAAAACATCATGTAAATAAACTGATCACTAAAACATCATGTAAATAAACTAATCACTAAAACATCATTTAAATAAACTAATCACTAAAACGTCATGTAAATAAACTAATCACTAAAACATCATGTAAATAAACTAATCACTAAAACGTCATGTAAATAAACTGATCACTAAAACATCATGTAAATAAACTAATCACTAAAACATCATGTAAATAAACTAATCACTAAAACATCATGTAAATAAACTGATCAATAAAACATCATGTAAATAAACTGATCACTAAAACATCATGTAAATAAACTAATCACTAAAACATCATGTAAATAAACTGATCACTAAAACATCATGTAAATAAACTAATCACTAAAACATCATGTAAATAAACTGATCAATAAAACATCATGTAAATAAACTAATCACTAAAACATCATGTAAAAAAACTGATCAATAAAACGTCATGTAAATAAACTAATCACTAAAACATCATGTAAATAAACTTATCACTAAAACGTCATGTAAATAAACTGATCACTAAAACATCATGTAAATAAACTAATCACTAAAACATCATGTAAATAAACTAATCACTAAAACGTCATGTAAATAAACTAATCACTAAAACATCATGTAAAAAAACTGATCACTAAAACGTCATGTAAATAAACTAATCACTAAAACATCATGTAAATAAACTGATCACTAAAACGTCATGTAAATAAACTAATCACTAAAACGTCATGTAAATAAACTAATCACTAAAACATCATGTAAATAAACTAATCACTAAAACGTCATGTAAATAAACTAATCAATAAAACATCATGTAAAAAAACTGATCAATAAAACGTCATGTAAATAAACTAATCACTAAAACATCATGTAAATAAACTGATCACTAAAACGTCATGTAAATAAACTAATCACTAAAACGTCATGTAAATAAACTGATCACTAAAACGTCATGTAAATAAACTAATCACTAAAACATCATGTAAATAAACTGATCACTAAAACATCATGTAAATAAACTGATCACTAAAACATCATGTAAATAAACTGATCACTAAAACATCATGTAAATAAACTAATCACTAAAACATCATGTAAATAAACTAATCACTAAAACATCATGTAAATAAACTGATCAACAAAACGTCATGTAAATAAACTAATCACTAAAACATCATGCAAATAAACTGATCACTAAAACGTCATGTGAATAAACTAATCACTAAAACATCATGCAAATAAACTGATCACTAAAACATCATGTAAATAAACTGATCAATAAAACGTCATGTAACTAAACTAATCACTAAAACATCATGTAAATAAACTGATCACTAAAACGTCATGTAAATAAACTAATCACTAAAACATCATGCAAATAAACTGATCACTAAAACATCATGTAAATAAACTGATCAATAAAACGTCATGTAAATAAACTAATCACTAAAACATCATGCAAATAAACTGATCACTAAAACGTCATGTAAATAAACTAATCACTAAAACGTCATGTAAATAAACTAATCACAAAAACGTCATGTAAATAAACTGATCACTAAAACGGCATGTAAATAAACCGATCACTAAAACGTCATGTAAATAAACTGATCACTAAAACGTCATGTAAATAAACTGATCACTAAAACATCATGTAAATGAACTGATCACTAAAACGTCATGTAAATAAACTGATCACTAAAACGTCATGTAAATAAACTAATCACAAAAACGTCATGTAAATAAACTAATCACAAAAACGTCATGTAAATAAACTGATCACTAAAACGGCATGTAAATAAACCGATCACTAAAACGTCATGTAAATAAACTGATCACTAAAACGTCATGTAAATAAACTGATCACTAAAACATCATGTAAATGAACTGATCACTAAAACGTCATGTAAATAAACTGATCACTAAAACGTCATGTAAATAAACTGATCACTAAAACATCATGTAAATGAACTGATCACTAAAACGTTATGTAAATAAACTGATCACTAAAACGTCATGTAAATAAACTAATCACTAAAACATCATGTAAATAAACTGATCACAAAAACATCATGTAAATAAACTAATCACTAAAACGTCATGTAAATAAACTGATCACTAAAACGTCATGTAAATAAACTAATCACAAAAACATCATGTAAATGAACTGATCAATAAAACGTCATGTAAATAAACTGATCACTAAAACGTCATGTAAATAAACTGATTACTAAAACATCATGTAAATGAACTGATCACTAAAACGTTATGTAAATAAACTGATCAATAAAACGTCATGTAAATAAACTAATCACTAAAACATCATGTAAATAAACTGATCACTAAAACATCATGTAAATAAACTGATCAATAAAACGTCATGTAAATAAACTTATCACTAAAACATCATGTAAATAAACTGATCACTAAAACATCATGTAAATAAACTGATCACTAAAACATCATGTAAATAAACTAATCACTAAAACATCATGTAAATAAACTAATCACTAAAACGTCATGTAAATAAACTAATCACTAAAACATCATGTAAATAAACTAATCACTAAAACGTCATGTAAATAAACTGATCACTAAAACATCATGTAAATAAACTAATCACTAAAACATCATGTAAATAAACTTATCACTAAAACGTCATGTAAATAAACTAATCACTAAAACATCATGTAAATAAACTAATCACTAAAACATCATGTAAATAAACTAATCACTAAAACATCATGTAAATAAACTAATCACTAAAACGTCATGTAAATAAACTGATCAATAAAACATCATGTAAATAAACTAATCACTAAAACATCATGTAAATAAACTAATCACTAAAACATCATGTAAATAAACTGATCAATAAAACGTCATGTAAATAAACTAATCACTAAAACGTCATGTAAATAAACTGATCACTAAAACGTCATGTAAATAAACTAATCACTAAAACGTCATGTAAATAAACTGATCACAAAAACGTCATGTGAATAAACTGATCACTAAAACGTCATGTAAATAAACTGATCACTAAAACATCATGTAAAAAAACTGATCACTAAAACGTCATGTAAATAAACTAATCACTAAAACGTCATGTAAATAAACTGATCACTAAAACGTCATGTAAATAAACTGATCACTAAAACATCATGTAAATACACTGATCACTAAAACATCATGTAAATAAACTGATCACTAAAACATCATGTAAATAAACCGATCACTAAAACGTCATGTAAATAAACTGATCACTAAAACGTCATGTAAATAAACTGATCACAAAACATCATGTAAATAAACTGATCACTAAAACATCATGTAAATAAACTAATCACTAAAACGTCATGTAAATAAACTGATCACTAAAACGTCATGTAAATAAACTGATCACTAAAACGTCATGTAAATAAACCGATCACTAAAAAATCATGTAAATAAACTGATCACTAAAACGTCATGTAAATAAACTAATCACTAAAAAATCATGTAAATAAACTGATCACTAAAACATCATGTAAATAAACTTATCACAAAACATCATGTAAATAAACTGATCACTAAAACGTCATGTAAATAAACTGATCAATAAAACGTCATGTAAATAAACTGATCACTAAAACATCATGTAAGTAAACTGATCACTAAAACGTCATGTAAATAAACTAATCACTAAAACGTCATGTAAATAAACTGATTACTAAAACATCATGTAAATAAACTGATCAATAAAACGTCATGTGAATAAACTGATCACCACAACATCATGTAAATAAACTGATCACTAAAACGTCATGTAAATAAACTGATCACTAAAACATCATGTAAATAAACTGATCACTAAAATATCATGTAAATGAACTGATTACTTAAACATCATGTAAATAAACTGATCACCAAAACATCATGTAAATAAACTGATCACTAAAACGTCATGTAAATAGACTGATTACTAAAACATCATGTAAATAAACTGATTACTAAAACATCATGTAAATAAACTGATCACTAAAACGTCATGTAAATAAACTGATTACTAAAACGTCATGTAAATAAACTGATCACTAAAACGTCATGTAAATAAACTGATCACGTAAACATCATGTAAATAAACTAATCACTTAAATGTCATGTAAATAAACTGAACACTAAAACGTCATGTAAATAAACTGATTACTAAAACATCATTTGAATGATCTGATCATTAACACGTCATGTTAATAAACTGATCACTAAAAGGTCATGTAAATGAACTGATCACTAAAACGTCATGTGAATAAACTGATTACTAAAACATCATGTTAATAACCTGATAACTAAAACGTCATGTAAATAAACTGATCACTAAAACATCATGTAAATAAACTGATCACTAAAACATCATGTAAATAAACTGATCAATAAAACGTCATGTAAATAAACTGATCACTAAAACATCATGTTAATAAACTGATCACTAAAACATCATGTAAATAAACTGATCACTTAAATGTCATGTAAATAAACTGATCACTAAAACATCATGTAAATAAACTGATCACTAAAACGTCATGTAAATAAACTGATCACTTAAACATCATGTAAAAAAACTGATCACTTAAATGTCATGTGAATAAACTGATCACTAAAACATCATGTAAATAAACTGATCACTAAAACATCATGTAAATAAACTGATCACTAAAACGTCATGTAAATAAACTGATCACTTAAATGTCATGTAAATGAACTGATCACAAAAACGTCATGTAAATGAACTGATCACTAAAACATCATGTGAATAAACTGATCAGTTAAATGTCATGTAAATAAACTGATCACAAAAACGTCATGTAAATGAACTGATCACTAAAACATCATGTGAATAAACTGATCACTTAAATGTCATGTAAATAAACTGATCACAAAAACGTCATGTTAATAAACTGATCACTAAAACATCATGTAAATAAACTGATCACTTAAATGTCATGTAAATAAACTGATCACTAAAACATCATGTAAATAAACTGATCACTTAAATTTAATGTAAATAAACTGATCACTAAAACGTCATGTAAATAAACTGATAACTTAAATGTCATGTAAATAAACTGATCACAAAAACGTCATGTAAATGAACTGATCACTAAAACGTCATGTAAATGACCTGATCACTTAAATGTCATGTAAATAAACTGATCACAAAAACGTCATGTAAATGAACTGATCACTAAAACATCATGTAAATAAACTGATCACTTAAATGTCATGTAAAACAACTGATCACAAAACATCATGTAAATAAACTAATCACTAAAACGTCATGTAAATAAACTGATTACTAAAACATCATGTAAATAAACTGATCAATAAAACGTCATGTGAATAAACTGATCACCACAACATCATGTAAATAAACTGATCACTAAAACGTCATGTAAAAAAACTGATCACTAAAACATCATGTAAATAAACTGATCACAAAAACATCATGTAAATGAACTGATTACTAAAACATCATGTAAATAAACTGATCACCAAAACATCATGTAAATACACTGATCACTAAAACGTCATGTAAATGAACTGATTACTAAAACATCATGTAAATAAACTGATTACTAAAACATCATGTAAATAAACTGATCACTAAAACGTCATGTAAATAAACTGATTACTAAAACGTCATGTAAATAAACTGATTACTAAAACGTCATGTAAATAAACTGATCACTAAAACGTCATGTAAATAAACTGATCACGTAAACATCATGTAAATAAACTGATCACTTAAATGTCATGTAAATAAATTGAACACTAAAACGTCATGTAAATAAACTGATTACTAAAACATCATTTGAATGATCTGATCATTAACACGTCATGTAAAGAAACTGATCACTAAAAGGTCATGTAAATGAACTGATCACTAAAACGTCATGTGAATAAACTGATTACTAAAACATCATGTAAATAACCTGATAACTAAAACGTCATGTAAATAAACTGATCACTAAAACGTCATGTAAATAAACTGATCACTTAAACATCATGTAAATAAACTGATCAATAAAACGTCATGTAAATAAACTGATCACTAAAACATCATGTAAATAAACTGATCACTAAAACATCATGTAAATAAACTGATCACTTAAATGTCATGTAAATAAACTGATCACTAAAGTATCATGTAAATAAACTGATCACTAAAACGTCATGTAAATAAACTGATCACTAAAACATCATGTAAAAAAACTGATCACTTAAATGTCATGTGAATAAACTGATAACTAAAACATCATGTAAATAAACTGATCACTAAAACATCATGTAAATAAACTGATCACTTAAATGTCATGTAAATAAACTGATCACTAAAACGCCATGTAAATAAACTGATCACTTAAATGTCATGTAAATAAACTGATCACAAAAACGTCATGTAAATGAACTGATCACTAAAACATCATGTGAATAAACTTATCACTTAAATGTCATGTAAATAAACTGATCACAAAAACGTCATGTAAATGAACTGATCACTAAAACATCATGTGAATAAACTGATCACTTAAATGTCATGTAAATAAACTGATCACAGAAACGTCATGTTAATAAACTGATCACTTAAACATCATGTAAATAAACTGATCACTTAAATGTCATGTAAATAAACTGATCACTAAGACATCATGTAAATAAACTGATCACTTAAATGTAATGTAAATAAACTGATCACTAAAACGTCATGTAAATAAACTGATCACTTAAATGTCATGTAAATAAACTGATCACAAAAACGTCATGTAAATGAACTGATCACTAAAACGTCATGTAAATAAACTGATCACTTAAATGTTATGTAAATAAACTTATCACAAAAACGTCATGTAAATGAACTGATCACTAAAACATCATGTAAATAAACTGATCACTTAAATGTCATGTAAATAAACTGATCACAAAACATCATGTAAATAAACTAATCACTAAAACGTCATGTAAATAAACTGATCACTAAAACATCATGTAAATAAACTGATCACTAAAACGTCATGTAAATAAACTGATCACTAAAACATCATGTAAATAAACTGATCACTTAAATGTCATGTAAATAAACTGATCACAAAAACGTCATGTAAATAAACTGATCACTAAAACATCATGTGAATAAACTGATCACAAAAACATCATGTAAATAAACTGATCACTAAAACATCATGTAAATAAACCGATCACTAAAATGTCATGTAAATGAACTGATCACTAAAACATCATGTGAATAAACTGATCACTAAAACGTCATGTAAATAAACTGATCACTAAAACATCATGGAAATAAACTGATCACAAAAACGTCATGTAAATGAACTGATCACTAAAACATGATGTGAATAAACTGATCACTAAACTACATGTAAATAAACTGATCACTAAAACGTCATCTAATTAAACTAATCACTAAAACATCATGTAAATAAACTGATCACTAAAACGTCATGTAAATAAACTAATCACTAAAACATCATGTAAATGAACTGATCAATAAAACATCATGTGAATAAACTGATCAATAAAACGTCATGTAAATAAACTAATCACTAAAAGATCATGTAAATAAACTGATCACTAAAACGTCATGTAAATAAACTAATCACTAAAACATCATGTAAATAAACTAATCACTAAAACGTCATGTAAATAAACTGATCAATAAAACATCATGTCAATAAACTGATCAATAAAACGTCATGAAAATAAACTAATCACTAAAACGTCATGTAAATAAACTGATCACTAAAACATCATGTAAATAAACTGATCACTAGAACATCATGTAAATGAACTGATCACTAAAACGTCATGTGAATAAACTGATTACTAAAACGTCATGTAAACAAACTGATCACTAAAACGTCATGTAAATAAACTGATGACTAAAACATCATGTAAATAAACTGATCACTTAAATGTTATGTAAATAAACTGATCACTAAAACATCATGTAAATAAACTGATCACTAAAACATCATGTAAATAAACTGATCACTAAAACATCATGTAAATAAACTGATCACTTAAATGTCATGTAAATAAACTGATCACAAAAACGTCATGTAAATGAACTGATCACTAAAACATCATGTGAATAAACTGATCACAAACACATCATGTAAATAAACTGATCACTAAAACATCATCTAAATAAACCGATCACTAAAATGTCATGTAAATGAACTGATCACTAAAACATCATGTGAATAAACTGATCACTAAAACGTCATGTAAATAAACTGATCACTAAAACATCATGGAAATAAACTGATCACTAAAACGTCATGTACATGAACTGATCACTAAAACATCATGTGAATAAACTAATCACTAAAACGTCATGTAAATAAACTGATCACTAAAACGTCATTTAAATAAACTAATCACTAAAACATCATGTAAATAAACTGATCACTAAAACGTCATGTAAATAAACTAATCACTAAAACATCATGTAAATAAACTGATCAATAAAACATCATGTGAATAAACTGATCACTAAAACGTCATCTAAATAAACTAATCACTAAAACGTCATGTAAATAAACTGATCACTAAAACGTCATCTAAATAAACTAATCACTAAAACATCATGTAAATAAACTGATCACTAAAACGTCATGTAAATAAACTAATCACTAAAACATCATGTAAATAAACTGATCAATAAAACATCATGTGAATAAACTGATCAAAAAAAAGTCATGAAAATAAACTAATCACTAAAACGTCATGTAAATAAACTGATCACTAAAACATCATGTAAATAAACTGATCACTAGAACATCATGTAAATGAACTGATCACTAAAACGTCATGTGAATAAACTGATTACTAAAACGTCATGTAAACAAACTGATCACTAAAACGTCATGTAAATAAACTGATGACTAAAACATCATGTAAATAAACTGATCACTTAAATGTTATGTAAATAAACTGATCACTAAAACATCATGTAAATAAACTGATCACTAAAACATCATGTAAATAAACTGATCACTAAAACATCATGTAAATAAACTGATCACTTAAATGTCATGTAAATAAACTGATCACAAAAACGTCATGTAAATGAACTGATCACTAAAACATCATGTGAATAAACTGATCACAAACACATCATGTAAATAAACTGATCACTAAAACATCATCTAAATAAACCGATCACTAAAATGTCATGTAAATGAACTGATCACTAAAACATCATGTGAATAAACTGATCACTAAAACGTCATGTAAATAAACTGATCACTAAAACATCATGGAAATAAACTGATCACTAAAACGTCATGTACATGAACTGATCACTAAAACATCATGTGAATAAACTAATCACTAAAACGTCATGTAAATAAACTGATCACTAAAACGTCATCTAAATAAACTAATCACTAAAACATCATGTAAATAAACTGATCACTAAAACGTCATCTAAATAAACTAATCACTAAAACATCATGTAAATAAACTGATCTATAAAACATCATGTGAATAAACTGATCAATAAAACGTCATGTAAATAAACTAATCACTAAAAGATCATGTAAATAAACTGATCACTAAAACGTCATGTAAATAAACTGATCACTAAAACATCATGTGAATAAACTGATCAATAAAACGTCATGAAAATAAACTAATCATTAAAACGTCATGTAAATAAACTGATCACTAAAACATCATGTAAATAAACTGATCACTAAAACGTCATGTAAATAAACTTATCACTAAAACATCATGTAAATAAACTGATCACTAAAACATCATGTAAATGAACTGATCACATAAACGTCATGTGAATGAACTGATTACTAAAACGTCATATAAATAAACTGATCACTAAAACATCATGTAAATAAACTGATCACTAAAACGTCATGTAAATAAACTTATCACTAAAACATCATGTAAAAAAACTGATCACTAAAACATCATGTAAATGAACTGATCACTAAAACGTCATGTGAATGAACTGATTACTAAAACGTCATATAAATAAACTGATCACTAAAACGTCATGTAAATAAACTGATTACAAAAACATCATGTAAATAAACTGATCAATAAAACATCATGTGAATAAACTGATACTTAAAACATCATGTAAATAAACTGATCATTAAAACATCATGTAAATAAACTGATCACTGAAGCATCATGTAAATAAACTGATCACTAAAACGTCATGTAAATGAACTGATCACTAAAACGTCATGTAAATAAACTGATCACTTAAACATCATGTAAATAAACTGATCAATAAAACATCATGTGAATAAACTGATCACTAAAACATCATGTAAATAAACTAATCACTAAAACATCATGTAAATAAACTGATCATTAAAACATCATGTAAATAAACTGATCACTGAAGCATCATGTAAATAAACTGATCACTAAAACGTCATGTAAATGAACTGATCACTAAAACGTCATGTAAATAAACTAATCACTAAAACATCATGTAAATAAACTGATCAATAAAACATCATGTAAATGAACTGACTACCAAAACGTCATGTAAATAAACTGATTACTAAAACGTCATGTAAATAAACTGATCACTAAAACGTCATGTAAATAAACTGATCACTAAAATGTCATGTACATGAACTAATCACTAAAACGTTATGTAAATAAACTGATTACTAAAACATCATGTAAATGAACTGATTACTAAAACATCATGTAAATAAACTGATCACTAAAACATCATGTAAATAAACTGATCACTAAAACGTCATGTAAATGAACTGATCACTAAAACATCATGTAAATAAACTGATCACTAAAACGTTATGTAAATAAACTGATTACTAAAACATCATGTAAATGAACTGATTACTAAATCATAATGTAAATAAACTGATTACTAAAACATCATGTAAATAAACTGATCACTAAAACGTCATGTAAATAAACTGATTACTAAAACGTCATGTAAATAAACTGATTACTAAAACGTCATGTAAATAAACTGATCACTAAAACGTCATGTAAATAAACTGATCACGTAAACATCATGTAAATAAACTGATCACTTAAATGTCATGTAAATAAACTAATCACTAAAACTTCATGTAAATAAACTGATTACTAAAACATCATTTGAATGATCTGATCATTAACACGTCATGTAAATAAACTGATCACTAAAAGGTCATGTAAATGAACTGATCACTAAAACGTCATGTAAATAAACTGATCACTAAAACATCATGTAAATAAACTGATCACTAAAACACCATGTAAATAAACTGATCACTTAAATGTCATGTAAATAAACTGATCACTAAAACATCATGTAAATAAACTGATCACTAAAACGTCATGTAAATAAACTGATCACTAAAACATCATGTAAATAAACTGATCACTAAAACATCATGTAAATAAACTGATCACTTAAATGTCATGTAAATAAACTGATCACTAAAACATCATGTAAATAAACTGATCACTGAAACATCATGTAAATAAACTGATCACTAAAACATCATGTAAATAAACTGATCACTAAAACATCATGGAAATAAACTGATCACTAAAACGTCATGTAAATGAACTGATCACTAAAACATCATGTGAATAAACTGATCACTAAAACGACATGTAAATAAACTGATCACTAAAACGTCATGTAAATAAACTAATCACTAAAACATCATGTAAATAAACTTATCAATAAAACATCATGTGAATAAACTGATCAATAAAACGTCATGAAAATAAACTAATCACTAAAAGATCATGTAAATAAACTGATCACTAAAACGTCATGTAAATAAACTAATCACTAAAACATCATGTAAATAAACTTATCAATAAAACATCATGTGAATAAACTGATCAATAAAACGTCATGAAAAAAAACTAATCACTAAAACGTCATGTAAATAAACTGATCACTAAAACATCATGTAAATAAACTGATCAATAAAACATCATGTAAATAAACTGATTAATAAAACATCATGTGAATAAACTGATCAATAAAACGTCATGAAAATAAACTAATCACTAAAACGTCATGTAAATAAACTGATCACTAAAACATCATGTAAATAAACTGATCAATAAAACATCATGTAAATGAACTGATCACTAAAACGTCATGTGAATAAACTGATTACTAAAACGTCATGTAAATAAACTGATCACTAAAACGTCATGTAAATAAACTGATCACTAAAACGTCATGTAAATAAACTGATCACTAAAACATCATGTAAATAAACTGATCACTAAAGCATCATGTAAATAAACTGATCACTAAAGCATCATGTAAATAAACTGATCACTAGAACATCATGTAAATAAACTGATCACTAAAACATCATGTAAATAAACTGATCACTAAAACATCATGTAAATGAACTGATCACTAAAACGTCATGTGAATAAACTGATTACTAAAACGTCATGTAAATAAACTGATTACTAAAACGTCATGTAAATAAACTGATCACTAAAACATCATGTAAATAAACTGATCACTAAAACATCATGTAAATAAACCGATCACTAAAATGTCATGTAAATAAACTGATCACTAAAACGTCATGTGAATAAACTGATTACTAAAACGTCATGTAAATAAACTGATCACTAAAACGTCATGTAAATGAACTGATCACTAAAACGTCATGTAAATAAACTAATCACTAAAACATCATGTAAATAAACTGATCACTAAAACGTCATGTAAATAAACTGATCAATAAAACATCATGTAAATAAACTGACTACCAAAACGTCATGTAAATAAACTGATTACTAAAACGTCATGTAAATAAACTGATCACTAAAACGTCATGTTAATAAACTGATCACTAAAATATCATGTAAATAAACTGAACTCTAAAACGTCATGTAAATAAACTGATCACTAAAACGTCATGTAGATAGACTAATCATAAAAATGTCATGAATGTAATGTTATGTGTAAACTAATTACTAAAACGTAATATAGATAAACTGATGACTAAAACACTATGTCTGTAAACCGTTTCCTAAAACGTCATATTTGTAAACAGATAACAAAGACATTATATAAAAAACTGATAACTAAAAATGGCATGTAGGAAAACCGATGACTAAAACGTAATGTCGGAAAACCGATGACTAAAACGTAATGTCGGTAAACCGATTACTAAAACGTAATGTCGGTAAACTGATGACTAAAATATCATGTAGTTAAACCGAGGACTATACTAACATATAGATGATAACTAAAACATCATATAGGTAAACTGGTTAAAATTCCAGATCGTTTCCATTATTTGTCGGATAATGGTTGGTTTCATTATGGAGCTTTTAGCAGAACTCGTTTACATGTTTTCATTTCAAGTCATCACGTAAATCAATTTTCGAAATAAAGTTTTGTTCTGGTGAGTTTAGCGACAACCACACGTAGACTTTGCCGAGGACATCTTTCTGTCTATTATTGAATCCTGTAGTGAAGTCTGCACAAAACAGATATCGTTTTTTTTCATTACAAGATATATTTTATTTGTTTGATACTTCCATTTTTCTTTAACAATTTAATTACTCGTCTGATTTAATGATGTGAAAAAAACTAGTTGAATATTTTGTTTTAATTCAAATTGGCAGCCACTGATTTCAGAACCCCAGAGAAAACTCGCAAGGCGGTTCTTTTTCAATCTTTTCTTTTGTCTTTCTGCGTCAGCAGTTAAAGTGTTACATTTCAACAGAATAAGTTTAAAAGTATATTCCATGACTGAAAATATTCAGTCAAATATTGCGAAAATTGTTGTTTTAAAAGTTCTTCCTTGTTTTCCAGTGATTTTTTTCCTTTTTTTATTTGCAATTTTGTAAAGCTGTTTTCTAAGTCTGAACACTTAAGCCGGAGCAAATTTGTGGCTCCATAGTTTTATTTAATATTTTGCTTACACAAATGTCCTGATAATTTGAGTTTCACTACTGTTAGCAATTTTAATAAAAGTTTTAAAATGTTATTTAAAATTCAGAAGTGAGAACGTTTGTGTCCCACCGGGCTGCAATCCAAACACTATTTAAGTTTATCTAGATCATGTTTGTACTAAAGCAAGTGCCAGGAATTATAACACGATATTAGAAGAGAAATTTTTCTTTTTTCCTTTGCTGCTTAAACTTTGTCCATGAATCAATTTTTCTTTTGTTATTTATTTTCCTCATGAGTGACAATCAATTTTGTTCTATACGTCTGGAATCTTGAAACATTGACAGTCTCGTGCGAAAATACTCATTTTAATTTGTAACTACAATTAGAAATCATTACGAATGTTTTCCAGCCATGCGATCGAATCTAATGTAGTTTTTGTTTTCTTATACTTTGAGATTCGTATATTTTAGTTCCTAGGAGGGAGAAGCGTTTTATGCCTACAGAAATTAATTAATAAATGTACTAATTTAATGGTTGTTTATTTTCATGGTAATATATAACTGACAAATTTGGTATGTCCAACATTGTTCTTAAGAACATATAACCTTTTTAAAGTCGGCCCAATTCACACACACACTATCATACTAATTTCATATCGTCTAGAATACGAAGATTATGTCATTTTCTTTTCAAGTATCCTAAAAAACATTATGGATTGCCTTCAATAGAGCGTTCTAAATATAAGTTAAATCTTACATATTTTGACCCCTAATCATAACAATATTTATAACACTCTATATTCACAGAAGACAAGATTTCTAATAAGAAGAAAGTGATCTATTTACAAGAGATTCTATTTCCAAAATAATATATAATTATATTGGAAAGACTTATCGTCTTTTCGTAGAAGGTCCTCTCTACATAATAGCTAAAGGAGTCTATATTGTCAGCAAATAGGGTAAATGGCCATCACGCAATGAGAATAAGTGTAGCGATCATTTCTTTAAAATTATATATTCCTAGATATCACTTAAAGTAGTAAATGTACACAGGAAAAAAACTTACACGTGCATCTCAGATCAGTATCGATTTATCTGATATCAATTTTAAGTATTCAAAGTGTTTTCATTTATTTTAAGATTTATGAATGATTTATCGATGAGATCAACAGTGAATTTGTTTTCTCGTCAATTATTTGTTTGTGTTTCATCGCAAGAGTATGGAGATAAATTTAATATTTTATCAAATTGGAAAAATATTTGGAAATTGGAATATAATGTTCTAACGTTGAAGTAGAGATACAACTTCAAACAGAGTAGAATCAAAGAATAAAACGGCAAAATGTGATTTGGGAATAAATCTGTATTATTAATTCCACTGTCAGAATCATTTTCAACGAATTTTGACACAAGCAAATTGAATGATTTGTTGGGCTATTAGGAATGTAAAATTTGGGGAAGCTTTTCCATCATCTGTTTATTGCCTTTTAAATATTTAGAAACTCAAGCATTTATATAGAGACCCCCACACACACTCACACACATATATGTATATATAAATATATATATATAATGCATCACAAATTGGGTATTTTTTTTTTACTTTAACTGTAACTAAAAATTCATCGTTAAATCGACGACTTTTGTATATTTATGTATACTAAATACGAATATCACATTTAAATTAGGCGAAGTCAACTAGTTTTGTAGATATTAAGAACTTTCTTATTCAATGTAATTCCTTATGTTTTCACTGTCTGCAATGAGTTTTATTTAACTTTTCCAACTAAGTCCAAATATGCGTACGTATTACAAAATACTCCTTGAGATGTTGAGAAGGTTACGGCCATTGACAATCATTAAGTAATCCATTGAAAAATATCTTAATATCCACAAAACTATTTGTTTAATCCAGATTTAAATGTAATAATCTGTCTTTAGCAGACCTAAACACTTATGTCAATCAATTTAAAGGTGAATTTTGAGTTGCCATTAAAGTAAA
The DNA here is from genome assembly GCF_053919585.1 of Euprymna scolopes. Lineage (NCBI taxonomy): Eukaryota > Metazoa > Mollusca > Cephalopoda > Sepiida > Sepiolidae > Euprymna > Euprymna scolopes. The sequence goes on along the minus strand of NC_136490.1, from coordinate 24,646,302 downwards.
AATTTACCAAATTTCTTGCAAGGAAACAGAAATCCTACTTGAACATAACTTATTCAAGAAAAACTGAAGAGTCTTAATATAAAATAGTATAAATGCAATTTGTTTTTATGAGACATTAAGTAAGATAGACAACTAATTATTTTATATTGGGACCTCGACAAAAATATATTTTAATTGGAATTGACCTGAAATTTTATTGCTATCATATTAGGTAAAACACAATTTCGGGGTATGCTTGAATATCGAAGTGCAGCACGTTTTGTGGTAATAGCTTCGTAATTTGTAGAATAGCGACTATTGCTTATTGCATTCGAACTCTTAAAACAATTATATTTATTGGAAATCTACACATTAAAAGCTTATGTTTAACATAACGGCGTTTTATCTGGGTTGAAAAACATCCGATGTATTCGTATAAAGTCTTAAATGCTTCGGAAATTGATGAAAAACGCGAAATAATCAAGAAAGTAAATAAAATGTTCTGTTTGTAAGGTGTGGCGACATTATTTCAGGATCTAACATTTCAAGTTAACATTGATTAGTAATATATAACGTGTAAGAGTATAGATGTGTTGTCTACTAATTTTCTTCTAAATTGGGGCAGGGATGCTGATTAGTCAGGTGTTTAGCTAAAACACTGTTTTATTTCAGAACGACGATTCGTTAATATCTATGACAATTTCATGGTATTCAAACCTATGCATATGTTTTGCCTTTGCAATCAGAGATAAAGTCTTCCGAAAAGCTTTTCAGCTCATGTAGCAGGTTAGTCGTTTTCAGCAACCCAGTAAACGGAAAGGAGTTATTTGTTGTAATGCTGTTCGAGGTTTTAAATTTATTGCATTAAATGATTAATTTTATATTTTTACTGGAATGTTTAGGTTTTACGGTTTTATTAAGAACATTTTTAATAGTTTTTCGTCTACCCTATCATTATAGTGTGTTGGATTCCTATAAAATATTTGTATGCACGCATTAAGTGAAGATTTGATTCTTTACTGTTTTGATGGAAAATATCTTAAAGGTTGTAAAATAGTGGCCGATTAAGTTAGTACGGGTTGATAAGTTGTTTATTAAGACCGTTTTATATCTAAAAAGGCATTCACTTAGATAATTGAGGGTAAATGGATTAATATCATTGTTCGTATTTTATACGGTGACTTGGAGAATTCACTATTGGTAAACTTTAATAAAACATTTAGGAAAGAAAATGTTCTTATTCGTGTTTAATTCATGGATGGATTATTTTCAAAGGCCTATTGCAAAGTGTTAATTACATTTTTATATTTGGTAAATATAAGATTATCATGAACATCTCGAAAGTAAATTGGTGTTTCTATAGGACTGAATAATTTAGTTTCCAGTTTGCATGCATGGTAATTAAAATATAACCTTTTTTTCTGTGTGTGCGAAACCGTCTCTTACAAACTCCTATTTTCATTTTGGTTTTATAACTGTAAACTTCAGATATATGCGATTTGAACTCGTAAAACAATTTCAGTTTGGTATTTAGTCGGTCAGCAATTGTTGATAAAACAGTCAAATTCAAAGGAAATTAATGTTTGTAAGTTTTATAATACCTCTGTCAAAAGTTCAAATAGTATCGACTTAGGATGGAGAATAAATGTTTTGTTCAGATTCTATTTGATACTACACAAGGAATTAAAAAAAAATTTGAAATCATTACTATTTAGTTACTATAATAACATGATAATAAGAATATGTCTTTATAATAATAAATATTGTTTTTATAATAATAAGTATTGTCTGTATAATAATAAATAATGTATTTATACTAATAAATAGTGTATTTATACTAATAAATATTGTCTTTATAAAAATAAATGTTGGTTTTATAATAACAAATATTGTCTTTATGAAAATAAATGTCTTTATACTAATAACCATTGTCTTTATCATAATAAATATTGTCTTTATACTAATAAATATTATCTTTATAATAATAAATATTGTCTTTGTACTAAGAAATATTATCTTTGTACTAATAAATATTGTCTTTATTCTAATAAGTAGTGTCTTTATAATACTACATATTGTCTTTACACTTATAAATATTGTCTTTATACTAATAAATATTGTCTTTATAATAATAAATAATGTCTTTACACTAATAACTATTGTCTTTACACTTATAAATATTGTCTTTATAATAATAAATATTGTTTTTATACTAATGAATATTGTCTTTATACTAATAAATATTGTCTTTATAATAATAATTTTTTTCTTTATAATAATAAATATTGTCTTTCTACTAATAAATATTGTCTTTATAATAATTGATATTGTTTTTATAATAATAAATATTGTTTTTCTAATAATAAATATTGTCCTTATACTAACAAATATTGTCTTTATCATTATAAATATTGTCTTTATAATAATAAATATTGCCTTTATACTAATAAACATTGTCTTTATAAAAATATATATTGTTTTATAATAATAAATATTGTTTATATAATAATAAATATTGTATTTATAGCAATAAATATTGTCTTTATAATAATAAATATTGTCTTAATAATAATTAATATTAAATCCACATTGATATTGTGTATAATATAATAATCAATAAGAAATTCTGTATAGTAAGAAATATATAATTTACGTGATCTGGTCTGTCTGTATAACTCCTGTGTCAATTTTTAGTCTACAAACTTGAAACTTGATAGACAGGGGATTTGTCCATATGGGACAAAGATTGTGTTTTAATTGTGTAAAAATGGTTGCTAATTAATAAATATTGAAAAAAAATTCAACTTGTCAACTGTAAGTTTATATATAGTGCTATTGTACGCATGCATTTATAGATTTAACAACGTTTTTTTTTACTTGTTATATGCGCATGGACTTGGATTAGATGGTAGTGAATAATGCTGGAGAGCTATATGTTTTGATTCAGATCTAACTGATTATTGTTTTTACTTTTAAAATCACTACTAAATATCGAGTACAATATAATAATAGATACAGAATTAGAACATACAAAATAAATACGAAACATGCATAAATTAAAGTATTAGATTTAAGCGTATTTTCCAACTCGTTCAACCAGCGCAAACACTTCTATATATTGGGTGCAATATAATAATCAATAGAGAATTTAAAACCTTGAAGAAATCTCAGCGAACGTCTCTTATGTTACTCTCTTTATTAAAAGGAGCGGGGAGCGCATAAAAGACTAACACACATACACACCCGCACGTATGTATAAGGACGTTTTTTCGTATTGAGAATATTACATTGCAACTAGAAGAAAAATCACAGAAAACACGATAGCGATAGGTTATTTCGTATGCGCGAGGGAGAGAACGTCATGCGTATATCCATATGGTGCGCTCTCGCTTTCAGTTCGAGACGACACAGACTTTCCTACCTGGGCTCTCATCAACGACAGAAAAAGAGAATCGAACTTTTCCAAGAGCTGTGCTTTTAACGATTTTCCTCTGGGGTCACCTCTGACCTGTAAGTGTCACTCAAACCTTTCTAAGATTGTTAAGACAATTCTTTATGCCATTAATATAGCCTTTTAGTATTTGTTACTGCAAACAAAAAAAGTGTCATCTCTGGTTTTTCCGTAATTACTTGCCGCCTTAAATTTATATATCACACACGTTGTTATGCAATCATGTTCATAAAATTTAAATATTTTGTGACAGAGTAGACCGCCTTAGAAAAAAGGCCCTACCAGTGGCGTAGCATAAGATTTTGCCACCCGGAGCGGTCGGAAAATTTGCCCCCTCCACTGGCATATACTTACCTGTTTTGCCCTCCCCCGTCACCTGCTGGCATATAATTACCTGTTGTGCGACCCCCCCCGCAGGCATATAATTACATGTTTTGCCTCCCCCTGCTGGCATGTAATTACCAGTTTTACCCCCTTCCATGCTGGCATAAGGTTAGCTGTTTTGGCGACCCCCCGCCTACTGCTGTCATATGCCAACCTGTTAAAACATTTAAAATTCCAAAAATCCCTAAAAAAATTTATTTTAATTGAACTAATGTTTACACAATTCCCTTCAGATTAATGTTTACACAATTCCCCTTTTTTAATTTTAATTTTATTTAACAATTTATTTTCAATTATTTGAATAATAATAAGTATGTAAACATTAACATGAATGGAATTATGTAAACGTTAATATGAAACAACAGAAACCAAATATTTTTTCAAAACCTAAACGAATAATTCAAAATATGAACAAATGTTAAATTAAATTAATTGGCTACACAAACAAATATAATAATACATTTAAATCAGAACATTTGGATACCTTAAAATATTATGGAGTCATAAAAACATATTTCTTTACGTTTTTATGTTGTTAAAATCCGAATTTTCGCAAAAAACATGGCTGTATCAAAGAGAGGATAGTCTGATGTAGTTTTCTTTTCTTTTTCTTCATAATGTTATTATTAAGAGGTTGAGCCTCTCGAAGAGAAAACATGTATTGTATCGGCGCTTTTTGAAATCCTTGTGTGTAATCACTTGGTTTAAGCGAAAAATTTAATAAATGGAAAGTCACACATTTTAGAAAACATTTTTATAAATTTAGATGAGAACGTTTGAAAACTTGAAAAACTTAAAAAATGATAAAATCATTTTATTTACTTTTTTATTGCTGTTATTTCCGAATTCTCACAAAAGCGATGGCTTCATCAAGGAGAGGATAGTCCGATGTAGATTTCTTTTCTTTTTCTTCATAATGTTATTAAGAGGTCGAGCTTTCTGTTGAGAAAAAACGTATTGTATCTGTACTTTTTGAAATCCGTGTATGTAATCACTTTGTTTAAGCGCGAAATTTAAGAAATTTGTTGTTGCTAATAAAGTTTCAATCATTTATAAAAATAGTTAAACATTTTTTTTTAAATAAATATATTCATGAATTGAAAATAAGGCTATAAATTTATTTTTTGTGAGAGAATTATCGCAAGGCATAAAGCTGGTTGAAAATTTACAAACGTACTTTTTGCGCTTTTATTCAGCAAAGTTATCAATAACTCTATCAAAATTCACTATATCGATAAGTTCCCTCTCTATGGAGAGGATTGCCAAGTCTGTAAGCCTTGTCTGGCTTTTTTTTGATCGAAAGTAGTTTTTTATGAGTTTCAGTTTCGTGAAAGAGCGCTCACAGCTGGCAACGCTAATAGCTCGTCAACTTCACCAAGCTGACAATCATAATGATCATCAAGCATATTTGACGGTGCAAGAAAATCATATTTACTTGAAAGATTGTGAACTTGTTGAAATCTGCAAGATATTGCTTCAGTCAACCTGTCTATGACAGACGGTATTTCCCGTCTCAACTCAGTATCAAACCTCATTCGCTTTTTTGCGGATACGATGCTCCCTGCTTATCCCCATTTCCGACCATTTTTTTTACTCATCTATTGCAGTGTACACCATCTTTTCTCTATTCTGAGGAAGTCAATCTTTCGACGCCATCATCCTGACAGAACTGGGCATCATTGATTTCTGCGAGAATAGTTTTCCAAAAGCTCAGAAATAAAAGAAACAGAAATGACAATACCGAGTTGAGAATTAAAGAAGCACCTGATCTTATGGTTGCATTTCTCCTTCTTCTCTGAGCTGTTCCAGGGCAATGACGACTTCCAATAATTTTTTTACCACATCATTTACAGTATCTGCTCGACTACGCCATCTAGTTTCCATAGTGCTCTTTAGACTTAGCCCGGTCAACTGAATTAAGACGTCCCAGCCATGTGTAGACGCAAAGAAGAACGAGAATAACCGGTTCAGTATGCCAAAAAATCAAACAGAGCGAACCGCTACATAAGCGGCATGTACACAAGCCAGATTTAATGAATTGTTAGTGCATGGTACAAATAGAACTTTTAGGTTGATTTCGATGATTTGTTTCTGCACGCCCGATCGGTGGCCTGCCATAATAGCAGCATTGTCAAATGCCTGGCCAATACAGTCACCAATATGAACCTCGTCGTTCTTCAGTTCTCTCAAAATCAGTTTAGAAATGTGCTTCGCGCTTTTACCTTTTGTCTCGATGGATCGGAGAAACAACTCCTCCACTGTCACTTTATTTTTGTCAATTTTTTCGTAGCGCAAAACCTCACTCATCTGGTCCTTGTAAGATACATCAGAAGTGCTACAAAAAATTATGAAAAAATATTTGCTTTCTTTGATCTGATCGATGATTTCCTTTCTAACCTGATTTGCCAAAATGCTCACAAATTCATTTTGAATTTCTGGTGACAGATAAGAAGTAGAGATTTTCTTTCCCAGGTTAACTTTCACCAAATGTTTACGGAGCACAGAGTCTTACTTGACCAATAAATTTACAAATTCTAAAAAATTCCCTTTGTTTTCCTGATCCTTTCCACCATCATGGACGTCTTCCCGGTGGTCTCATAGTGCTTGATTCTGCTTGGCGAGAAACCTGATGATGTCCAGCAATCTAGCTAAAATTTTCCGCCACTTCTTAGTTTTCTTCTCACTAAGATGTTGTTCTACTTTGTCAACTATGTTTCTTTCAGCAAGTCGGATCTCTGATCCTTCCAGTTGAGAAATGCTTGAGCAATATTAATTGGATGTAAAATGATTTTTGATTTTAGAGACATTGTAGCATTTTAGAACACTAACCAAAATTATTATTTTTCTCGTGGAAATAAATCTTGTATGCTTTTTTGGAGGGGTGGGGTCTAAGCGATTGCGCATAGTTTACAACCTTGCCGGTCAAACTCCGGCTTAGCGAACATTTCTACAGTGTTAGAGTAGCCTGGAAAAGATGGTTATTCATCATTTTAGGTTAAATTAATGTACGAAAATTTAAATTAAAAAAGTAATTGTTTGTATTTTTTCGGCAAGATTTTCAAGGTGTCCATATGCAATCGCATAAAACGAAATGAAAGTTGAATAAAACAAAAGGAAACTATCATTTTAAGCCAAGGGTGTTAGTCTAAAATTCTTACACTATTAGTAAAAAGTATTTCTCTTATAATTATCTGTATCTTGTTTTTTGTTTCGTTTTTTTCTGCATTAAAACAAATCAATCTACTATATATCTATGACATTGTCAGTAGTAATAACGGGGCAACTATTTATGATTAGGGTACACACATGATCATTCTTTGATAGGGAGAACGTATAGAATAATAAGAATACATTTACATCCGTCTGTAAGTTAAGAATTGTTTTCTATATATTAACTACGTTATTTAGAAACTTATGTTTAATATAGAGAAGGGACGTTTTTACTATTCTGTTTCTATACCGTTTTATTTTGCATAACAATCGTTATTTTCAATTGTTTATGAAATATTAAAATAGCATTTTGCCAACTAATGACAAATGCAAATCGGCGTTGTTTTAAAAGAGAAATGCATATTTAGTTGTTTCATTATTTTCAATCAATTACAAGGAAAAATATTTAGACTCCTCCCCGTATATTCAATGTATGTCCCTCCCACACACACACTAAGTGCATTTTTTGTTTGCGAAAATATATACAGACATAAAAAGGCTTTAGAGTGATGCGAAAAAATAAATAGAAAAATAAACCACTAATTAAATATTAAGAAATTAAAAAAAAATCAGCATCGGAATAGTACCGGATCAGGAATTTAAGACCGAATCGGTAATTGAATCTGAATCGGGGAAAAATATGGAACCATCCCATCACTAGTATATGCATATATATATATATATATATATATATATATATATATATATATATATATATATATATATGTATATATATATATATATGTATACACATATCTATAAATAAATAAATAAATATATATATATATATATATATATATATATATATATATATATATATACCTATGGCATCGGAAAAAAACGGACAAAACTCATCAACTAATTAAAGCAAAAATAGATAAAATCCCAAATGAATCAAAAACATTAAAAATCTCTTTTTATATTTTTATTTTTATTTAATTTAATTTAATTTAGGAAAATTATGCACAGGGGAACTAATTTTGGCAAGGTATGAAAATTAAGCATCTACGGAATAAATGCCAATTGAAGTAGAGTATACGACCATTCTTAAAGCGATATAGTTTTAACAGGATTCGAGTGCCTCTCACAGAAATATTAATATTTTTAAATATTTTCTCTCGTTTGAAAGCAAGTAAGTCGATTTTTCTAAGTTAAGCACGCGTTCTAAGGAGATTTTTCTTGTATTATCTATTACGATTATTACATTAATAAAAAAGTAAAAAAAATAAAATTCTATTACCAGAATTACTTCATCATAATAAATTTCGGTTTAATGATAAATACGTCAGTGATTATAAAATTTTGTTAATAGTTAAAAAAATCAATTACTCTATGATTGTTCGAAACTTGGTAGAAATTCGGCTGTATTTAATATAACAAATAGAAAGCCACTTACATAGTATTTGGGGTGTAGCGCTTGATTTCCATTTAAAATTATATTCACTGATATGACGATCATAAAATCTGTTTACAGTCGATTTTTATTCCGTGCTTGCTTAATGTTTCCACAATTCCAAAATCATACAATTTTCTGTTGCTTATTTTCGGTTATCTCATTTATTTATCAGTGATGTTTGAAAGTATTTTTCTTGACAAAAAAGTTTTGTTTAATCTTTCAACATATTTTGAAATATGTAAATAAACTGCTTTCTTTGAAAGGTTACCTAGAGAATTTATGCAATTTTTATAAAACTTTGTTTTAAAAATAAAATAGATTTAATCGCATTTTGATGTTATTATCATTTTAGTTTTAGTGATAATTTAAAAATAATAAATATCTATCATTGGTACCAATAATGAAAAATTAAATAAAGAATTTAAAATAATCGGTTTTGGAATCGTTAATTAGGGACACATTTTGCCGATTCCGATACCGCCAAAAGTTCTGATTTTTTTTGCAACCTTTTCGGTACTAAAAATTTTTTGTTAGCTTTTATTTATTTTTATTCATATATTTTTTTCACTTTTTTCCTCACAAAATGCCGGCCCTAGTATGTGCCATTCGCAAAATAGGGACACATGTTTCGGATTCTAATACCTCCAAAAGTTCCGATTTTAAAATCTTTTCTGTATAAAATTTAAGATATTTTGTTAACTTTTATTTATTTGTTCTATGATAGAAAGAATAATATGAGATTAGCGATGTTTTCTTTTAGCAAAACCATCGTCTGCCTACAGGTGATTGCTGAATCGTTTATTGTGTGTGTGTGTGTGTGTGTATGTGTGTGTGTGTTTTTTTATCTAGGCTGCTTTTCCAACAGCTTACTCTAAATTACCAAATATGCCGACACAAGCGTTGGTCAGGTTCTGGATCAGCACGAAATTCTGATATTCCGAACAGCAGAATTTGTATATTTTTACATTTTGTAAATTTTTACTTTCTGTTCCTTACCCTGCTTTTTCGTTTTAATATCGAATAGATGTTATTACTATTATTCTGTTGACGTCAGCAGATAAGGGCTACATTCCCACCCGACGTTGACAAAATGGCCTTCAGCAAGTTTCAGACATTGTTTATCGTCAACTGTTTGTTCATGCACGATGAAATTATTTTGTTTCATGGATAAAAATATAAGTATTGTTAAAAAAATTTTCGCAAAATATAAATGCGCGTCTTTGGTGCTGCAATAAAATCAGCTTTTGCAATAATTTTTTTAATCATATTGTACGGCAAGATGACTGAGAATCGAAAAATGGATTACTAAGAGAAAATGAGTTAATGTGCTACAAAAACAGCTTATTCTTTTTTCATCCTATTATTTCGATTATCGATACTTATTAAATATATTCCGATATAAAATCTATTTAAGAGCACTGTTACACACATGAATCATTTCACGAAATCGACCGGTCAACTGGTCATCTCGTTCAAGGCATTTGACCGCATTAGATCATTTACGTTTGGGATGTATAGAATCCCATGTCTACGCTGATAAACCAGACACAAGAGACAACTTGGAGGAAAATATTCGACGTGTTTTCGCAGAAATATAGCCTATTTTTATCAGTTGAGTTTCTGAAAATTTGACCTCCAGATTATATTATATACGCACGAGCTGTGAATCTATACATATGTGTGTGTGCTCGCGTGAGCGTGTCCATTAATGAGCATTTTAATTTATACGGGAATATATTTACACGGTAATATTTGTTTATTAATTGGCAAAAATTTCTTCGAATTAACCCAGTCCACAATCTGTGTAACAAGTCCTTTAATGTAAGACCATAGTCTATCTAATCACATTGTTACTAGTTACGTACTAGATTGCACAAGTACCTACTAACGTTATCTAATACGATATTCTAACCCAACGCTACTTCCACGCAAAATGTTTGTTCAAGTTGTTATATAACGACTCTTTAATGAGTTACTGGCAATATGTGCCCTGCAAGAACCAGCAGAAAAACTATCGCTTAATGAAGGTCGGCGATTTGCCAGTGCAATCGTTCTTCTCCGCCCTGGGGCGAGGATACTTAAACACATATGATTGACGTCGCACACCCATGGTTGAGTTAGATTTCAACTGCGCAGCTAGGCGCCTACCTTCTATTGTCTTCTGCCCAGTTCATACATTACAAGATTTATGCAGTTTATGATGAATGTCTCTGCTTTTGGGGCTTAACAAGCAGAAAAAAAAAAACTTGCATTATTAACGCTTAGGGGTGATTGCACGTTCAAGCAATAGTTTCACATCAACTTAATCTTGAGTGGCCCCCTCGTTCAAACTCCTCGGCTTTATATTCATAGGCAACATAAACCGGAACAAATACATTGGGGACATTGCTAAAACTGCTGCAAAGCATGTCAATTCTATCTACTGTGCTGGAAAATTATTTACACCTAAAAGTATCCTACACCTTTGCAAAACACTTATGCGCTGATGCATGCAGAATTGTTACCACATCTGAACTGTTAAATCCGCGACTAATCTCTTCGTCTTTGGGTTTAAAAGTTCTCTCCAATTTAATAAATACCGAACTTTCAACCAATCTGTAATCCCTGTTACATCGCTGCAATTTTGAATCGCTGTGCATGTTTTATTTAAATGGAATATGTTCCGATGAACTCCTTGCACTTATTGCACGCCTCGACGTATATAATCTCAATAAACCCGTTTAGCAACAAATCCTTATGTTATGAAATCTCTAGAACAGAATAAAGTATCTATCTATTGATCTAGCTATCTGTCTATCTCGATCTATCTTTCTATCTAACTGGAGAGGTAAAAAAGAGATGCATATGGTGCTGTTTTCAAAAATCCTGTCAAAATATGAAAAAGCTAGATTATAGATAAGTTTACCGGAAGATCTGGTCATGTGTGTAACGTTTTGAAGGATTTGTTATAATTAAAACAGACAAAAGGGGAAATATAAAATGAATAACTATTTCTGCCTTTTTTCCAAGAAAAGTTCAGTAAGAGATGAGAAGGTTTAACAGTCAAAGGGAGGTAATTCAAATTATATTACAGTGTGAGTTACGTGATCAGATTAGCTGGAGATCAGGGGACTTGAAACTTGGAATTTAAGCAGAGCGGGCGGGCTTTACGGTTGTCTCTCCTCCCCTCTTGGGAGGAACTGACGTGTCTCTCAATGTAAACTGTTATGACCACAAGCAAAGAAATTCACTTTCCATTTTCATCTGCGCGACATCCTGGAAAGAGAAATAAAAACTAATATAAAAAAATAATCATCGTCTTAGAGTCAATGTGTTTTGTCCAAAAGGTTCCAGCCCCCTCCAAGAACAAGATGGACTAGGTTTAGTGAGCAGAGAAAATAAAGGTATGTTGAAGATACACAAATATGACCCACACACGTATATGAACATTAAACGATCACGAAACATAAAACGGGTAATACATACCACACAACAAAATAAGAACGGGTTCAGAAAGTGAAGAACCACAAATAGAAATTTATTAACACACTTAGGACACGTCACAAACAAACAAGAAATGTATATACCTGTTTATACGGGTGCCATTCGTGTTAGATAACGAAACACTATCCCTTTCGTTATAAATGTCGCTAGTCAGAGACCCTTCTACTCTGATAGCCCCTTATCCCGAATTACATGATTTTAGGTATTCCTTCAATGTTTCCTGCTTCCCTGACTGTACTGACATACAGACTATTTCATTTCTATCTCTATCTCTATCTCTAATATTATATAAAATAAACATGGTCTGTTTGTGTGTGAGAGCACGTTCCCTATCGATTCTTAAACGACTGGGCCGATTTTTTCATGTGTCTGGGTCGTTCTTAAACAGGCTTTGTATCGGAATGTCTTTGATAATATCGATAATCGATAATCAAAACATCGTATGCAATAAGGACTACGCAATTTTGACTAATCTTAATGCTTTATACAGCCTAACATCACAAGTGCATTAAAAAAGTTTCATTGTCGCGTAAGTAGAAAGGTCTGACATTTGAACACAATAGTAGATCTTTGGATATAACAGGGTCGCGTTCGAAATGAAGGTCTCTTTCTAAAGCACAATTGAACCATGATACTTGACTTTTGCATTTTAAACTTTATTTTAAGCCATTATTCAAAAACAATTTTATTTTCTTGAAAACTATTTCTGCATCAACAGAATAATGTTCAACAAAATGTTTAACCGGAAAATTATTTTACCGAAAACTATTAATATTAAACTATAAAAAGGAAGATAAATACAATTTAAACAAAATAATATTTTATTTATACTCAATCATATGTGCCTTATGCACTAATAAAAATGTAATTGGCATTTTGTTGCACTTTTTAAGATTTTAAATATCTATAAATTTTCTCATTATAAAAAACGATTATTATATTGATTATAATTTTTTGAAGAAAATTTTTAAATCATCCAATTATATCAATAAATATTGTCAAATTTTGTAAATAAATTTAGTAAAAATAATTATTAAGTAAATTGATTTTATTTTTTTTAATTAAAAAAAAAAACAATTGAAATATTTAAAATCAGTAAATTGTCATTATAGTTTTTATATAAAAAAAAGGATTAATGGATTTTTTTTAATTTGCAAAACAAAAAACGATAATGAAAAAATTCAAAATCAGCAAATAATGAATACATTTTGTCGTTATAAAACAATTCTTTACATTACGTTGGGTCGCCTTTCGAGAGTAATTTAAACCGACATCTCACGCATCTTCTTACATAGTCTTACTGTTTGCATGACCGCAAATTGTAGCCGTTAACACCTCAAGTACAATATACCTTGCTTAGGGTGAACAAGAGTAAGGGAATGTGGCACAATAATAAAGAACTCTTTTCGGGTCTCTTGATCTGCCTGTCTTAAGAAAACCTTATGTCTTTCTAAAGAAATAATATAAATCATGTTATTGTAAACATGGTCACACCAGAGCGTATTGTCAATTGAATTTAATCTTAGCTCAGCTTTTTATAAAATCTCGCTCAGATCAAAGCAATCGAGGTTGACGAATACAAAACGTCAGACCTATTTGGCCATTATACCAACGTGACACTCATAAAATCGGATTAAAAATTAAAAGTTGAAAATAATCTAAAATTAATGTAAAAAATGTTTAACGATTTTTTTCAATTTTGACCCATTTTTGACCCCTTAAAACAATTTTAATCGACTAAGGACCCATAAAAATACGGTCTGTAAAAAATCCAATCATTTGAAGCCCCTAGTGTCGCTCGGAGACTTTTAGTTTCGGAGGATATAAAGTATATATCATATTAACGGAAGTTTAACGGCTTTTTGACATACGTGATTCAGCGGTTGATATTTGTTGACATCGGTTGACCCGATTCATTTTTTTTGAAACCTGGCATAGTTATGGAATAAGTCAGAAAGAGTGACAACCTTGATTCAAGTGAGTGTCCCTAATGATGGCGGTCTGAATAGAGCTGAAAGGGAGAAACAGACCAAATACCAAGGTCTCATGTATGATATTAAAAGAAACTGGAATCTTAAGGAGACACCAATCATACCAGTTATTATAGGTGTCAGGGCTCATGAGGAAGAACCTGAAGTCCTTCCTAACTAATATTCCTGGTGAACCAAGTGCAAAAGAGATCCAGACAATTGCATTTAAAGGAACACCGAGGATACT
>NC_136490.1:24577182-24627182 GCF_053919585.1 Euprymna scolopes | reverse complement strand
TTGGTCATTCCCTTTCTTTATTACACCATTAGCAGACCTCTCGGCATTGCCCGGTCGTAAAATACGCTTTAATATGATATTTTGATTGATACAGATTTCGTATTTATTATTATATTATATTGGACCCAATGTATCGTAATGATTAAAATGTTACCAAAAAAAAAAAAAAAAATGACTCGTGCGCCACCACCGAGAATGGAAACCAAAACGTTTAGCTTACATCTATTTTTCCTTTGGCGTTAATGACTGACTTATGAAGATGTGTCTGCCGCAAGACTTAACATTAAAACATGAACCAATAGCTACTACGTTACGCGCGCATATTCGTTTGATCTTTACCTAGAAAATTTCTTTTATTTTCATACTTTTGTACCGATTTTCACCCGCTAAAACCCGAATAGAAAATTCCGCATGCGATCGAATACCCTATATATTAAGTTTCATATCCGGAGACCAAAATCTCTAGGAAGAGTTTTTTTAAACAAATTTTTAAACAAATATATATATGCTCATACATAAATATATAGAGAAATGGTTTATGTTTATAACGCAAATATTACGCAAGTATAAATTATGTATAATTATCTGCATGAATATAATTACACTTAATAGTTAATTAAAGATGATCATCCCATAAGGAAACCGAAAAAACTCGTAGCGATTTAATTAAAGTAAATGTTTAAAAGAATATGCAAATTAGCTTGATCTTTTGCTAGTGAATGGAATTCCACGATCCATATATAATGAAGTTGTATTTTCTCTTTTAAATAAATAGACAAATGGTTCGCCTTTTTTATTCTCTGCCTTCGGGCAAAGTTCTTTTTTATGTTATCAAAGTGTAGTATATGTTCTGCAGATACTGCTATCAAAATAATATGTGGAGGCAACTCCACATATCAGACCATTAAGCAATCAGTTTTGGTCAATGTAGGGGAAACCCTTCATACTAATTGTCACTATCCAGTTCCTTCTCGTGGGAGCTGGCCCCCCTCCTCTCACTCCCCATATTAAAAAACGGCATTTTCCCTAATTTGTTCAGTGGAGAAGCAAATAAATAAGTAAATAGAAAAAAAGGTCCTTGGCCTTCTGGCCGAGATCCAAGTGTAGTATTTGTTCTGATGCTACAGTTAAGGTAATTTGTCCTTGGTCAATGGAAGGGAAACCCTCTATACTGGGACAATTATTATGTTTGGTCTCTACCAGAGTGCCTCATTTTAGCCCTTCTTTTTGGGAGCTGGTTTTTCCCAATATTAAAAAACGACCTTGTGTCACATTTTGCTTTCGTGTGGAAACAAATAAACAATAAATGAAATGAAAAGGTTTTTAATATGAATATCAATACACACACACACACACACACACACACACACACACACACACACATACACACCATTATAGGAGTATAGATTATTTTTCATATATTAACAGACTTCTGTGTCCTCTCTTCCAAAATCTTTAAAATAAGGAATATCTAACGGGACCTGATGAAATTCCACGGCGGACTCTTTCATATGTAATATATTGATGTTAGCGTTTTTGGATATTCAGCATAAATGAAGACGCCTTAATATTATTATAGTTCTTTTGTAAAAACTGCAAAGTATTTATCTAAGCGAGCGGGAACTCCCGGCGTAGCCATGTCGTAAAATAGGTTTGCATATAATATTTTAATTTATGCTGATTCCATCGATTCATATATATTATGAAGTTGTGTTTGCAAAAAAAAAAAAAATCCATATGAATTTGGTGCATCAGCTTGACTCAAAACTGAAACCAAAACTTATGAAGTAATATATATATATATATATATATATATATATATATTAACATCTATATATATATATATATATATATATATATATATATATATATATATATTTAAAGTGATGGTTGTGTAGTTCCAACGAGAGAAAAAATGTATATTTCAAAGAGTGTAGCCATCAACAATTGTGGGTTTTTTTTAAAGGTTTTCATCATATTTTTATTTTAAAATATTTTTATAACGCGTTTCGAGCTTAGGGTGTGCTCTCTTCAGATATTTTCGTAAAAAGTTTTTCTTTAAAATGGGAGTTTGTGGATATGCCTCCGCTGATATTAAATATGTTTTTCATAGTGGTGCGTCGTGCGATGCGTGTGTTCAGTGTTTAGACGTTCTGTCTCCAAGTGTAAGTGTTTCACTGTGACCGGTCAAAGTTAGTTTCAAAGAGTGTTTTTTAGTCCATATGGTGAAGGTTTTTATGGCTTCTTTAGGGTTCTTTTTTAAAGACTTTCTTTCCCCATGTATAGCATACACTCACACACAATCCCATACGCATACATATATATTCATGTACATGTACACATGCACACGCACACAGGCACACACACATACACACACGTACATACATAGAAATATATGTAGGAGCATACATATATACACATATACATACCCACCTACACACCCACACACGTACTCGCATACATCCACCGCTAACAATTATTTTTATTTTTTTATTTTTTTATTTTTTATTTTATATATATATATATATATATATATATATATATATATATATATATACACACACTTTTTTTTTTTTTCCTACCAAAACACGCATGTATATATGCGCTTAATCATTCAGACATATGTACACGCACCCACACACACACACACAAGTAAGATGGAGAATAATAGGTAGAAGATATATATACACACACATACACGCACATACACACATATATGTACACACATATATGTATGTGCACATACACTCACAAACATCCACATACTATGTAGGCACATACACATACACACACACATGCACACACACAGACATATGCAGGGGCTCACACATACGCGTATATCCATATTCACACGAACACATTTACCCACTCATACATGTGCATACATATGTATATATTCATACATACACACACATACATACGGATGCGTATACACCCATCCACCCATATATATATATATATATATGGGCACATGCACTCACAATCCCACACACACATACATATTCATACATCCCACCTTATGTATATATTGGTTGAAGTTTCCTTTCCAATCCATGCACATATGCATACATGGATTCGGTCACCCAAACATAAGTGCACGTATACATACAAACAAGATGTAGCATAGATAACAGATGATATATAATTATACACACACGCATACACAATCATATGTGTACACCCACGCACATACACATATACACACGAACACATGCGCGCACACACACATACATACGTTTAATTTCTAGTTGTTTGTTTAGTTAAGAGAAATGGTACTGTACTGGGTATGGGCGCGCGCACCCGCGAAAGTGTGCGTGTGCCTTATTGTGCTTTTTTGTTGTTTCGTGTGTGAGGGTGCACACCTACCCAAGCATGCATGCGTGTAAGTGTATTTTGTGTTTTGTCTATTTATGTGTATAACTATGGAGAGACGTTTAAGGCGGGGTTAAACTTTGTTATGAAATTTTTTTCTTGAGTTAGCAAGTAGAAGTAGTTGTCAGTTTGGAAGATGGGCATTATCTCGAATCTGCCTCCACTGCATGTGTGTATATGTTGTGATACATGTAGGTGTCTATTTTCCGCGATTTTGATGTTGGATCGGTGTAGGGCTACTCTATTACTAAGGTTTTTTGTAGCGCCTATGTAGGATTTATCGCATGCTGGACATTTTATTACATAGATTACGTTTTTTGAGGTGCAATCTAGGTTTTTTTTAATTTTGAATGTTTGTATGGGGTTCGCAAATGTGTATGTGTTTCCCTCTAATATTATGTTGCAGACTCCACATCGTTGTTTGTTGCATTTTGTGACTCCTTTTGTTGCGTCTTGATTGAGTTTGGATGAGGTAAGAATGCGTTTTAGGTTTTTGGGTTGGCGTTTGCTTTTTATTATTTTTGTTGTTTTAAGGAAATTGTTTAGTTTGCTGTTTTGGTTAAGTAGGACGAGGTTTTTCGTTATCTCTGTGAAAAGTTCAGGGTTGTTTGTGTTGTGTGTGGAGACGTATGTTAGGATTTGTTCTTTGTTTCGTTCTTTAGGGGTTCTCAAATCTTCTACTGGTATATTTGTCGCAAGTTGGATCCCTTTGTCTATAAGTTGTGATGGGTATTTTCTTTTTCTTAAATTTATTCGTAGTTCCTTGAGTCGGATTTTTCGAAGGTTATTGTCCGTGATTATGGTGCAGATTCTACGTGCTAGGGTGTAGGGAATTGATTTTATGCAGCTTTTAGGGTGGTGACTTTTAAAGTGTAGGTATTGTTGGGTGTCTGTAGGTTTGCGGTAAATGTCTGTGATAATGTTATTGTCTTTAATCTTTATCAGTATGTCTAGGAAAGGTAATTCTGTAGAGCTTTGTTCTATGGTGAATTTAATTTTTGGGTGTAGGTTCTGGAGTATGGTGTGTAAGTCTGTGATGTCCCCCCATGTGGGTTTCCATAGGATGAAGCAGTCATCTAAGTACCTTTTCCATGATTTTACAAACAGTATTTTAGTGCTGTGGCCAAATTTTTGTTCTATTTTTTTATATAGGGTTTCTTCTAGGTAGGCTAATGTAAGGGTTGCGTAAGTCGGTGCCATTTTCGTTCCCATTGCTGTACCTAGTGTTTGGATGTAGTTGGTATTGTTGAATTCGAAGGAATTATTATTCAGAATTATGTCTATACTATCGATAATGAATTGCTTTGTGAATCTGGGATGTAGTGTTTGTGCGTGTCTGTTGATCCAAAATAGTATTGCTTCTTTTCCTAATTCATGGGGTATATTACTATATAAACTACTAACGTCAAATGTAACTAATAGTGTTCCGTTTTCTACTGTATGTGGTAAGGTAGTGAGAAAATGGATGTCGTCCCTTATGTAGCTCTTAACTTGATCTGTGAAAGGTTGTAATAAGATGTCTATTAAGTTGCTAAGTCTGCTTGTCGGACAGGCTGGTCCTGCTACAATGGGTCTAAATGTAAGGTCGCTAGGGGTTGGAGCGCTAATATATTCTGAGTTTTGTGTATTGATGGCAAGTTTTATTGTGCCAGATTTGTGTATTTTAGGCAGTCCGTAGAAGTTGTTGGTCTTTGTAATGAAATTTGTGAGGAAGTCCTTTTCTTTCTTTTTTAATATTTTGTTGTGTGTTGTACAAAGTTTTGTGATTTTTGAGATGGTGGTGTTATCTATGTTGGTACTAATGGGTTTATAGTAGTGTTTGTCATCCAGTAATTCTGTAATTTTTGTTTCATAATACGTTCTGTCCATGATTACTACGGCACTGCCTTTGTCTGCTTCTTTTATTATTATGTCATTATTATTACGGATCTTTTCGAGTGCTTGTTTTTGCTTATGTGTGAGGTTGCTTGTGGTTTTGTGTTTTTTTTGGAGGTTAAGGTTCTAGAGATTTTCGAAGTAGCTGTTTAGTTCTTTTGTGTTGTTCTGTTTATTAGGGAAATATGTTGATTTGTTTTTTTACTAAAGAATCATCTTTGTCCCCTTTGTTATCTAGTGTTTCTATTAGTCTAAATTTCCGTTCGAATTCTTTAAGGTCCTTTTTTAGTTCTGCTATATTGCTTTTAGGGGTGGGGCAGAATTTGAGGCCCAACTTCAGTATTTCCATTTCGTTCTTTGATAAGGAGTATGTGGATAAATTGATGATTTTGGGTCTAATTTTTTCTAACCTGGAATTGTTGTTCCCTGGGGGCTTCCTAAAAAATGCTGCGAGTTGTTTGTTTCCTTGTTTTGAGGAGTGGTGTGTTTTAGGGTGGTGTGATGTCTCCTTGTAAAATGAGTGTCGTGTACAATATTGTGAGGGTTCAGTGATAAATGGTTGAATGGGTTGTCGTTATATGTTTTTTGTGTTGGATAGTTGTGTTTCAGTTGGAATTGGTGTTGCTGTTGAGGATACATGCATTGTTGTATAGGGTTGTGTTGTCGGGGTTTGTTGTAGGGGAGGTCTGTTTGTTGGGATTGGTGTTGCATGGGATATTCTGATTGTTCCCGTTGATGGGGAGGTGCCTTAGGGGTTTGTTTCTTTGTGTGGGATATGAGGGGTGAGAGTTGTAGGTAGTGTTTTGAATTATGTGATGTCTCAGGTAGTTGTGTTGCATTGTGGGGGTGTTTTGGTAGGGGTTGTTTAGTAAAGGTATTTTTTCGTTGTTTGTGTTAGCGATGTAGTGTCTGTGGGAATGGACTTTTGATTGTGTTCGCTGAATTGGGTGGTAATAGTTAGGTTTGTATTGCTTAGGATTGTATATAAGTGGGTATTTTTGTGGAGATGTATTGTGTGGTATGTTGTCCGGTGTGTTGTGTTTGTTAATGGTGCGGGTTCTTGTGTAATTTTGAGGTGTTATTAGTGTGCGTTTTGGCGGGGCCAGTTGTTGGGAATTTGTGTAAGATGTGAATATATTGTGGTTGCTTCTTTGTGTGTAGTTGTATCTGTTGTGTGGATGTGTTTGTGTATGGTGTATGTTTCGTTTCTTACCTTTGTTATGTGATCTCTGTGTTTGCGGATATCGTGTAAGAGTGTTCTGTTCCTGGTTGTCCTTGTATGTGTTTGTCGATTGTTTGCTTTTTTCTTTTTCCGGCAGGTTTTTTAGCCAGGTTATTTTCCGTCCAATGATTTCCCTGGATTTTCCCTCCTCTTTTTTGCATTCAGACTCCCAGAGTTCCAAGAGGGGTTGGTGTGTTTCCTTGGGGCAGAGTTCCTTGATTTTTTTAAATACTTCATTGTCAATTTCTGTGTACTTCTCCGTAGAGTGTACTTTTTTGTCTTCCCGTATGTCGATTTCGGCCTGAAGTTTTGAAATACTTAGGGCTTTTTTAATTTTCACTTGTTCCTCTGTATCTTGTGGTGTAATTTTTTCCCGGAATTTATATGGAATGAATTGGCCCTCCATCGTTAGAAATGTCTTGTATGTTGCTGCGGTGTCACTGCATTTTACTGCATGGTAAAAAGCCATTTTTCTTTGTTTAAGGAGGATGTTCCAGTTTTGGAGATTCCGTTTCTTGGTTTTTAGTATTTCATTCTGTATGTATGGTCTTCTAAAGTATTCCAGGTATTCTTGTTGTGCTTTGAGTTGGTTAATGATTTCCTCAAATTGAATCTCTTTCTTATCCTGTTGGTTGGAAATGAGCTGGATTAATCTGTTCATTTTCTCATTTTGTTGCTGCAATCCGTCCTCGAGATGTTTGTGTTCTATGGAGAGGTTTGTCTGTGAATCCATCAGGTCCTCCAGAGACTTTTTTCTTGTTGCTGGCATTCTGTCGTTGTAGTTATTTATATTTAAAGTGATGGTTGTGTAGTTCCAACGAGAGAAAAAATGTATATTTAAAAGAGTGTAGCCATCAACAATTGTGGTTTTTTTTTAAAGGTTTTCATCATATTTTTATTTTAAAATATTTTTATAACGCGTTTCGAGCTTAGGGTGTGCTCTCTTCAGATATTTTCGTAAAAAGTTTTTCTTTAAAATGTGCCGTAGTAATCATGGACAGAACGTATTATGAAACAAAAATTACAGCATTACTGGATGACAAACACTACTATAAACCCATTAGTACCAACATAGATAACACCACCATCTCAAAAATCACAAAACTTTGTACAACACACAACAAAATATTAAAAAAGAAAGAAAAGGACTTCCTCACAAATTTCATTACAAAGACCAACAACTTCTACGGACTGCCTAAAATACACAAATCTGGCACAATAAAACTTGCCATCAATACACAAAACTCAGAATATATTAGCGCTCCAACCCCTAGCGACCTTACATTTAGACCCATTGTAGCAGGACCAGCCTGTCCGACAAGCAGACTTAGCAACTTAATAGACATCTTATTACAACCTTTCACAGATCAAGTTAAGAGCTACATAAGGGACGACATCCATTTTCTCACTACCTTACCACATACAGTAGAAAACGGAACACTATTAGTTACATTTGACGTTAGTAGTTTATATAGTAATATACCCCATGAATTAGGAAAAGAAGCAATACTATTTTGGATCAACAGACACGCACAAACACTACATCCCAGATTCACAAAGCAATTCATTATCGATAGTATAGACATAATTCTAAATAATAATTCCTTCGAATTCAACAATACCAACTACATCCAAACACTAGGTACAGCAATGGGAACGAAAATGGCACCGACTTACGCAACCCTTACATTAGCCTACCTAGAAGAAACCCTATATAAAAAAATAGAACAAAAATTTGGCCACAGCACTAAAATACTGTTTGTAAAATCATGGAAAAGGTACTTAGATGACTGCTTCATCCTATGGAAACCCACATGGGGGGACATCACAGACTTACACACCATACTCCAGAACCTACACCCAAAAATTAAATTCACCATAGAACAAAGCTCTACAGAATTACCTTTCCTAGACATACTGATAAAGATTAAAGACAATAACATTATCACAGACATTTACCGCAAACCTACAGACACCCAACAATACCTACACTTTAAAAGTCACCACCCTAAAAGCTGCATAAAATCAATTCCCTACACCCTAGCACGTAGAATCTGCACCATAATCACGGACAATAACCTTCGAAAAATCCGACTCAAGGAACTACGAATAAATTTAAGAAAAAGAAAATACCCATCACAACTTATAGACAAAGGGATCCAACTTGCGACAAATATACCAGTAGAAGATTTGAGAACCCCTAAAGAACGAAACAAAGAACAAATCCTAACATACGTCTCCACACACAACACAAACAACCCTGAACTTTTCACAGAGATAACGAAAAACCTCGTCCTACTTAACCAAAACAGCAAACTAAACAATTTCCTTAAAACAACAAAAATAATAAAAAGCAAACGCCAACCCAAAAACCTAAAACGCATTCTTACCTCATCCAAACTCAATCAAGACGCAACAAAAGGAGTCACAAAATGCAACAAACAACGATGTGGAGTCTGCAACATAATATTAGAGGGAAACACATACACATTTGCGAACCCCATACAAACATTCAAAATTAAAAAAAACCTAGATTGCACCTCAAAAAACGTAATCTATGTAATAAAATGTCCAGCATGCGATAAATCCTACATAGGCGCTACAAAAAACCTTAGTAATAGAGTAGCCCTACACCGATCCAACATCAAAATCGCGGAAAATAGACACCTACATGTATCACAACATATACACACATGCAGTGGAGGCAGATTCGAGATAATGCCCATCTTCCAAACTGACAACTACTTCTACTTGCTAACTCAAGAAAAAAATTTCATAACAAAGTTTAACCCCGCCTTAAACGTCTCTCCATAGTTATACACATAAATAGACAAAACACAAAATACACTTACACGCATGCATGCTTGGGTAGGTGTGCACCCTCACACACGAAACAACAAAAAAGCACAATAAGGCACACGCACACTTTCGCGGGTGCGCGCGCCCATACCCAGTACAGTACCATTTCTCTTAACTAAACAAACAACTAGAAATTAAACGTATGTATGTGTGTGTGCGCGCATGTGTTCGTGTGTATATGTGTATGTGCGTGGGTGTACACATATGATTGTGTATGCGTGTGTGTATAATTATATATCATCTGTTATCTATGCTACATCTTGTTTGTATGTATACGTGCACTTATGTTTGGGTGACCGAATCCATGTATGCATATGTGCATGGATTGGAAAGGAAACTTCAACCAATATATACATAAGGTGGGATGTATGAATATGTATGTGTGTGTGGGATTGTGAGTGCATGTGCCCATATATATATATATATATATGGGTGGATGGGTGTATACGCATCCGTATGTATGTGTGTGTATGTATGAATATATACATATGTATGCACATGTATGAGTGGGTAAATGTGTTCGTGTGAATATGGATATACGCGTATGTGTGAGCCCCTGCATATGTCTGTGTGTGTGCATGTGTGTGTGTATGTGTATGTGCCTACATAGTATGTGGATGTTTGTGAGTGTATGTGCACATACATATATGTGTGTACATATATGTGTGTATGTGCGTGTATGTGTGTGTATATATATCTTCTACCTATTATTCTCCATCTTACTTGTGTGTGTGTGTGTGGGTGCGTGTACATATGTCTGAATGATTAAGCGCATATATACATGCGTGTTTTGGTAGGGAAAAAAAAAAAAGTGTGTGTATATATATATATATATATATATATATATATATATATATATAAAATAAAAAATAAAAAAATAAAAAAATAAAAAAATAAAAATAATTGTTAGCGGTGGATGTATGCGAGTACGTGTGTGGGTGTGTAGGTGGGTATGTATATGTGTATATATGTATGCTCCTACATATATTTCTATGTATGTACGTGTGTGTATGTGTGTGTGCCTGTGTGCGTGTGCATGTGTACATGTACATGAATATATATGTATGCGTATGGGATTGTGTGTGAGTGTATGCTATACATGGGGAAAGAAAGTCTTTAAAAAAGAACCCTAAAGAAGCCATAAAAACCTTCACCATATGGACTAAAAAACACTCTTTGAAACTAACTTTGACCGGTCACAGTGAAACACTTACACTTGGAGACAGAACGTCTAAACACTGAACACACGCATCGCACGACGCACCACTATGAAAAACATATTTAATATCAGCGGAGGCATATCCACAAACTCCCATTTTAAAGAAAAACTTTTTACGAAAATATCTGAAGAGAGCACACCCTAAGCTCGAAACGCGTTATAAAAATATTTTAAAATAAAAATATGATGAAAACCTTTAAAAAAAACCCACAATTGTTGATGGCTACACTCTTTTAAATATATATATATATATATATATATATATATATATATATATATATATATATATATATATATATATATATTAACATTTCAACCCGGCGTTTGTCCGAGTGTTTGGAGGTTTATGTTGAGCAAAAAAAAAAAAAAAGTCGTAATAGGAAGGAAGGCTCGAACTCGTACCATGAAGGAGGAAAAGAACGGGAAAAAAAACATGTCTTTGCTGTTAAGACCACAGCCAAACTTGAAATGACGTAGGTTAAAATTAGGGCTAGACAATCGAAAACACAGGATGGCTTTAAAAAATATCGATGCAAAAAGCAACCGCTCAATGTTGAAAAGTGCCCAGTTGAGGGTAGAGAAATTAATGTTTTTAGTCAATTGTTCGGTATTTATCGTCTGGAGGGTCGAGCCTCAAAACGATACTGATCTTGTGAAAATTCTTCGCCTCTGTCGAAAGTTTTAGGCAGACATGCAAACATACATACATACATTTATATATTGGTAGCTCAAATTTTCGACCCAAACCGATTAAAAAGCTTGCCCTATCTCTGAATATCCATCTATGTAAAAGTTCAAATGTTTAGACCAGAAAATTGTTAAGTAATTTGGTAGCGACCGCAGAGGTCAATTTTTTAAAAACTTTGACCCCTATTATGACTCCTTAACATCTATTATTTTGAGATCAAATCAAATTAGTAAGTTAGATCCATGTCCAAGGAACCTAGATCTAAAATTTCAAGTGTTTAGACTCAAAACTGGCGCCTGAGTTTGGTAGAGTTCTCAAAGGTCAAATCGTTGAACTTTGACCCCTTAACAGCCAAATTCCTAGCCGAAAACGGATCACAAAAATTTTCCCAAATCTCAGTACCCTGTATATCAAATATCGAGTCTGTAGACCAAAGATTGACAGAGTTATTGCGTAGGGAAATGTACACAGACAGACAGACACACACACAGACACATACACATATACACTGCCACGTTCACTTATATATATATATATATATATATATATATGCATATAATTTAAATAATTCAAAGTTGAAAATTAGGTATTACATTACCCGATATATATATATATATATATATATATATATATATATATATATATATATATATATATAGATATATATATAGATATAGATAGAAAAAAAAAAAAAAGGGGGCGATTAAACAAAACGAGATTTGAACGTGGATTCGCGAGGTATATATACTTCACACTTCCGGTTATAAGATAGACGAATATTGGCTGAAGAGAGCTCGATAAGGATACCTTAAACGGGCCTTATTATCGGGCTTGAAACCGACGGTACCAATGACCTGTCTCAACTAACAACTTTCTGTACACAAAATATATATATGCATATATATATATATATAATAATAATTTCAGTTCCTTCAACTATACTCGAAACCTAAAACTAAACTTTTTGGGAAAATTATTTATTACAAGAAATGGAAGGTCATAACAATTAAACGACAGTCAGTCGAAAGAAAAAAGATGTAATCGTGAAACACAATATAACACACCGACTATTGTATTAATAAATAGATAATTCGTATTGGAGATGATGGTAGTTCAATGTTTTTCGACACGGCCTTGAGTGTTCCATGTTCAAATCCACTCACTTCTACAAAAATCGTTTTCATTTATTATGGAGTCACTTTTAATTTTTTCATATTTTGCATTATTCAAACTGCTTTTCTAATCTTAGATTTTATTCTCAGAATGGTTCGGTTTATAATTCTACAGAAACATCTTGTCGAACTTTGGATTCATTATGCAAACTCGGGAATCTGTACGGAGCTGTGAACGGATCTCTGTATTTAATCAATGGGGATAGCTTTCTTTCGTTCCGCCAAGCATGACCGCAAAGCACGTCTTAAGTCACTCGTAATTCTTATAATACTGAGAATTGAATCGCCAACTTTCAGACGACTTTCACTTAGAACGACTTATTTATTTTTCACTTGAATGTGTTTTGCTACAGGAAACTTAATGCTAAATTTGGGAACTCATTTATCTATGCTTACCTTTAGCTAACGTTTTTTTCCCTCTGAGGAGAGCCTATCTTTTAAACTACATGGAATAAGGGATCTTTCACCTTTATTTCGCATTCCTTATTTTTCTTCAATGCTACAATTTCTTAAACTTTTTACTATATATATATATATATATATATATATATAATGCCATTATCTTGAGTTGACATATTGGGAAGTGATACACGATATAGCATTGGCGTATTAAGCAATAGTCTTTGTGCAAACAAATTGGGCTTAGGTATTCGGACGATGACAAAACATCGTTAATTCACTGCCCGCACAGTAGCTGCTGATTCGCGTAATAGTTCAAAGCTTTGACTGTCGCACGCGATCGGGTTTCGATCCTGGCTTGAGGTAGTTGCCTGTCTAGCCGCACTGATGAGCTGTGATACAGCGAAACAGTACTGTAAGTTGATGAATATATATATATATATATATATATATATATATATATATATATATATATATAAGGTTCATTTTTACATCCGATATAGTTTTCCGACTTCAACATTTTGGTTTTTCATTTCAAAATGGATGTCACTGAAAAAAGTTACATCCACCGAAGTCTTGTGAAAACAGATGTGTGAATAATACAACGCATCAAAGTTTTTTCTGTCATTCTTGCTTTATTTTTCTTCGTGTTTCTTTGGATTATTTTACCCAATGTAAAACTATATTTTTTATGAATAAGTATGTTATGACTTTCAACCTATTCAATACTGTTTACATTAGTCTTCGTGATTTATAATAAGGCATGCATATGAACCACAAAGTAGTTGCAAGCATTTCTAGTCAATGAATCGTATGCAGCTTGTTTCCGTTACTACTTCTGCTGCTGCTGCTGAGCGCAAATCCTTCATTTCAAATTTCTCATTTACTTAACTAAAGCTAAATGAAAAAAAAACACCCTAGAATCATAAGATAATGATTCCAGTAATAATAGGATCAACCTGTCCCAGGAAAAAGAATTTCAAAAATTTCCAGGCAAATATACCAGATAGAATTCCATGCCCAACAAAATAAATTTATGAGAAAATAAAAACAAAAAAATACGTTTAGTATCCAAATAAATTAAAAAAATCATTAGTTAATGTAAAAAGAAGGTATATAATACTGTTTACCTAAAAAGTGTATATAATATTGTTTAGATAATAATTAAATTATAAAATATTGTTTCATATAAATGGTATAAAATATTGTATACATAAAAACAGAAGGTATATAATACTGTTTACATAAAAAAGGCCATATGATATTGATTACTAAACAAATATTATTGTGTTTATGTGTAAGTTATTGTTGTTGTTGATCATCATTAATTTATTTCACATGACTCAAACAATTATTGCTGGCATTCATTTCTGTGATATCTTTTTAGTAAAAAAAATCTGTTTAAGGATATGGAGTACATACGAGAAAGACCAGATGAAGGTGAAACGTGGTACACCCACGCTGTGAGCCTGCGTTTTTATCCATATACTCACAGTCTCTTTTCTGTAGTTGGTGCACTTCAGCAACGCCATCTTTTATTCGTGAATTAATTCGTAGTCCACTCTTCTTTCTGTTTATTCCTTTATTTATTTTTGCTTTGTTGTTTTGTTTTCCTTCTTTTTTTATTCATGTGTTCAAAATATTTTCGTTCTACCTTTCATTTTGTTCATTTCTTTTATTTTTCTTTAGATTATTAATTTCAATTAAGAAACAAACGGCGGTAAATCTTTTATTCTACAGGGTGTATTTTTGAACTCTCAATATTTCGATGTTTACAACCCCCTAAAAATAGAGTTTTACGATTTGATTTCTGAATAAACGCAAGCATTTTTTCTAGTTCAAACCGCCGTATTCTAATTGTATCTCTTACTTGCGAAATACGTTGTAATATGAACCTAGTAAAAAGTCAGTCAGAACCAATTAACAGGACAATGTTCTTTTAATACGATACGCACACGCACACACACACACACACACATATATATATATATAATATTATATATATATATAACCACAGACAGCTGTTTCGCTATCTACGTTTCGTCGGTGTGAAAAAAGTGTTTCGTCGTTTTAAAAAACTGACCTGCTTATCGACGATTTTGAAATTTCAGCCATTTGTCTCGTAACTTAAGGAAGTTTAGTTATTGGCTAGCATGTCAGATTCGTGAAACACATTATTGCGGCACTCCTGTCAGCTCGACTACAACTACTAATGCTGATTAATATTTGTTACACCGTCTTCTGAAATGATCTAATTTTGTTTTCAATCCTCATTGCTGTGTTTACTATCCAGCTGACAATCTGATTAACTCTGTTAAGTACGGGTGTATTAGAATAACATACATTGCGATTGAATAGATTAAGAATAAAGTATAGGAAAGAATAATAGTAATACATGTACAGATTTGTCTATTCTTTGTTATATGTTTAATTGATTGTAACTACTACTACTACTACTACTAATAATAATAATAATAATAATAATAATAATAATAATAATAAAAGAAAATGTGAAAAAATCTTTTTGACTACATTCTAGCTGATGCTAGTAAATTATGAAACAATTTAATTTATGCAAATTCGATCGAAATATAACTGGAGTAAGAAAAATAAATTCACAACACTACATGCAAAGATGTACCTACGAGAAAGCATATAAAAATGGCCGACTAAAAGTATAACTGCACTGATTGATACAAAAAGGTAGCGAAAGGGATTCGCTCCCAGCAGCTACAAGCCTATAACCTGCTTATTAACCAGATGGAAAATCTTAACGGCGCAAGGAAAACAATTTTACCATTCTCTTGATAATCGTCGACCACTTCCCGAAGAACAGAAACGATATTAAAAGGGCAAAAGTTGAACGCATTATCTACTATACATAGACGAAAAGATTCTGCTAGATAGACAAGAAAGTACGACAGGATCAATCAGGAATGGATAATAGAGTGCTGGAAAATGTGCAAAATAACAGGTGGAATAGTCAATTTGAACGAAAAAGAAATGCAACCAAGGAGATTTGTAACTGACAGCTTTTGAACATTAGCGATAACCATACAAAGAGATATCTTAGAAAGAGTTTCCCTATCGTGGCTACACTTCATCAAAGTCATGATGCCTCTTAACAACATACTAAAGAAATGCCAAGTTTTCTAATACAAACGAGAGAATGAACGATTTAATGTATATGGACGAGCTGACTATTTTCATAATATGCAGAACGGAACTTGTGACAGTAATAAACCTGATTTTTCAGCCATCATATTCAAATGCAATTTAGAATGGGAAGAATGCACACCGCTAGTTATAAGTAGGGAAAATCTGAACGTAGTGGAAGGTATAGAATTACTCAACCAAGAGAAGATTAAGCCACTGAGCGAATATGACAAAAACGTATATTTTGTTAGCAGATACTATCAGACAAATGGAAATAAAAAAAAATTAGAAAAAAACTAAGTAAAACAAGAAAAGTATTAAAAACTAAACTATACTCTAGGAACTTAACAAAATGGTATAAACGCCTGAACAGTATCATCAGTAAAGTATTCTGGAACGGTTATATACTCAACCAAATATCAACTGATGCATCTCGCTCGGAGAACTAATAGACTGATGACCATGCACAACGCACTACACCCAAATTATGATGCTGACCGACTCTACATAACAAGTAAAACTGGGAAGAAGAGTGATTAGCATATACACCTGTGAATTATACGGAGAAATAATTAGAAAAATACATAACGCACAACATAGAAATACTAATTTCCCCAGCCAAGGATACTATAAAAGCCAAAAGAAAGAGAAAAAGATGCAAGGGATACAACTAGCAAAGAAATTTTGGAAAATAAAGAAAAACAGCTATATTGATGATTCATAAGGATGACGAAAACACATGAGAACCACGAAATATCTTAGCACTAACTATATCAAAGCTAAGATCGACAAGACACAAGAACTAGCAAATACAGACTGTGTACAAAGGAGGAAAACGATAATAAATGCAGCAAACTAATCCAACAGGAATATCAAAATAGACACAGCCAGGTAGGGAAATCAGTACAGTAAGAACTAGGCAAACGACTGCATAGTAATCACCCAAAAAAATAGTACAAAAGATGATAGCAGTACTTGAAAACGGAAATCATAATATACTAGGGCACATAGGAAATATACGGAACTGGCCAAAGAGCTGGAAGGAATACTGAACATGATGAAAGTCAGATGAGAGCAATAATTGTAGAGGTACTAGGAAAACTGAAAAAAAAAGCTTCGAAAATGAGAGAAACTGAAATAAGGAAAAGTTTGAGAAGAAACAACGGATATCAATAATGAAAACCGCTGAAATATTAAACAAGATCCTCAAATGCAACTTGAGCTATAAACGTTTACTCTCTATATACAAACTGCTACAGAAGGAAAAAATAGATGGGTCTCATATGGAAACAGAAAAAACTGAAGCAACAAAATTGTAAGTAACCCATCCCCAACAAAATATGTGGTGTCGGCATCAACTGGCACATCAAATAGATTAATAGATTAAAGGTCGACTAGTATGGAAAGACCGGAGAGAGAAGGAGAGATCTAAAGAGAGAGAGAGAGAGAGAGAGAGAGAAAGAGAGAGAGCTCTAAAATAGCCTCTATCGGATGAATATGGAAGCTTTTCGCCACCTAAATTCCACTATGGTGATTGCCAGTGACAAATCGATGGTAAGCGAATGTTGCGATGATTCAAATTCAAGTTCAAAGTATATCGAAAGTGATGAAAAGTACTGGAAAGCTGGGGAGGCTTGTTGTCACCTAGATTCCAAGGAACACCAGCGGTTTTAGTTAGTGAGAAATCTCTGATGTTGATATGTGTGAGGACTCCTGTGGGGACCATTAACCTCCGGATGAGAGCCATTTACAACTGAACTTTTTCAAGCAGTTTATTCACAGCACCATTATCCCTGGCGTAGTTGATAAAATCATGGCTGACGGAACGAGAGCATCCTACAGCAGTGGAGTAAATAAATGTATTTCTTCAGTTGATAAATAAAGGTATCCGTGTAGTTACCCGAGTTCGACGAGATACACCTGAAGAAGATCGAAGTTTATATAGATCGAAACATTGTGTGAATAGCACTCAATATGGGAGAAGTAATCCAAATGAATTCAAATGATTATGAATTATCAATCGTAATCTAAAAAAATCAAAGACTTGATTATGCTCTCCCAATGCTTTTGCTCCGTTAGATTACGATTTTCATACAGTTTTGTATAAATAAGTAATTGAATTCCTTTCTTTCCTTACATCCAACAATTTCTACATATTTTTTCGACATCTCATTTCTCTCCCTGCTTTATAGATCGAATCTCTAGTTACTACCTGTGCCTTCCTGTCTCCTTTCGTCGAGTTCTCATTCACGAAGACACGCCTTTCTTCTCAATATGAGGCGAAATGCTAACAGATTCTAAGAAATGTTCCCCCGGCGCCAGGCGCAGGCATGTGGAACCCATGCAAGTCACATTATACGTCGATTATACAGCTCGAATATCGCGTCGAACAATGTACATTGCCCATCAACCGGGAATCAACACAGCTGAGATAATAACAACAATGACGGGAAAGGCTTCAGAAAAAAAATAATAAAAATAAAAGAGTAACATTAATAACAATGAAAAAGGTGGGGACAACAAGAGAAAACGTGTCTGTATTTGTCTAAACAGGGTTTAAAACATACAGAACAAGCATTTTTACGACCAGTGTTTAAGGCGACACGTCGCTTTTAATATTTCTTGAATATTTTGTCTTTCCAAAAATGTATTATATTTCAGATACCGGTGAATCGAAAATAATAAAGGTTAAGTTTCAAAAAATAGTTTCTTTATAAAAATGAACATTTCTTAGAGAATATGTATACGAATTGTCTTCAATAAGTTTCCAGCCTTTTCTTATACAGGCGTTTAAATTTGTTGTAGACCCTTGAAAATTCAGTAAGTTATTGCTATACATCTTATGGGATGACTGACCAATTTTTTTTATTTAAGATTCAAATGAACAGTTACAGCAGGAATTGGAATATACCTTAATAAAGCCTGATCACTCAAATCTGGTAAATTTCAAAAATGCAATCTGAACGCAAGGACAATTTAGAAAAACAACATGCAATAAAATTCTGTTTTAAACTAGTAAAAATGCCACAGAAACGTAGAGAATGCTTCAGACTTCTTTTAGACTATCTTGCAAATATCAAGTATCAGTTTTTGAGTGGCATAAGTGATTCAACGAAGGCAAGGGGTCTGTAAGGGAGGATTATAGGCGTGGGAAGTGTAAGGAAGTCAGAATACCAGAGTTGATTGACCAAATACTGAATTTCGTGTTTCTATGGAGACAATAAATGCACAGTATGATGCCGGTGTGTGAAACTGTGCATAATTATTCGCGACGAACTGAAGATGCTGAATGTTTGCGCGAAGTTAGTTTCAAAGGTGCCTCATCTTTTTCACAAGTTATTTGACCAAGATGGGCATCAAGATAACTGCCTATAATCCAGACCTTGCTGTGATTTTGTTGATTCCCTAAACTAAAAAACGACTGTCCTTGTGATACAATTAAGGAGATGAAAGAGGCTGTTATGTACTTTTTAGAAGTTGTTGAAACGTTACAACTATTGCATTGCAATATATATATATATATATATATATATATATATATATATATATATATATATTGGGTATGTGAAATATTCTGTGCTCCTTTATTATCATATATTTTCATAACTTACTACTCAGCTCTACTTATGTATTCGGCAGTGTAAAAGTAAGTACTAGAAATCTTTACCCAATCTTATTATTAATGGACTATTATATACTAATATGCCAATATTGGGACTGAAACGATTGTACGCAAGTTGTGATTAATAAAAGATTAGCAGTTTGAACATGACTTACTACATAAGGTACTTTTTTTTAAGTAGTATCTTAAATAATTATATAGCTCTATTAGCGCACTATTGAGCGATGTATATGAAAAGTTGCGTTGTTTATTTATATGTTCTTAATATCCTAAGTAGTGCATATGCACATACAAACACGTACATATATATTTATGTGTGTATATGTGTGCGTTTGTGTATGTGTGTGTGTGTGTGTGTGTGTGAGAGAGAGAGAGAGAGAGAGAGAGAGAGAGAATCAAGTTAAAATAGTTGAAAAATACAATCGTAACCGTTTTTCAGGGGACGGCTCGACAGTGGATATCGGACAGATAACTTACGTTTGACAGATTATATTGTCTACAAGTTATCCAATAAGCCCAACCTGCATGAACAAGTAGAGTATAACGGCGTAAGATTTTTAAAGGGTGAAACATTTGACCTGTTTACTCTTTGAATTAGAGCAAGACAATTTCATAATTTGCTTTTTATATATATAGATATAGTAATTTTATTTTTGTGTTCTCATATCTAATTTTTGAATATCATCATATGTATTCTGTAATTTTTACGATCCTCAACTCTATAATAAATATATATATATTAAATATTATATATATATTAAATATTAATATATATATATATTAAATATTAATATATATATATTAAATATTAATATATATATATATAAAATATTAATATATATATATATATATTAAATATTAATATATATATATATATATATATATATATATATATATATATATATATATATACATATTCAGTTTTCTATAAAAAAAAACTGCCAGCTTCATATGTTTTAAACTTTTAGGGAAACCGAAAGTGCAAATAGTAAGTGAAACAATCCTCTTTCAATCCATACCCGTAATGAGATTTTTTAAGTTTTTGGTTCTCCGACAAAAGGAGGGTGGACCTGTGAATTCATCTTTGTCCGTCCGGTTGTCCGTCGCACTTTTCTCAAGGACAAGACCTTGAAATTCTTTTTGAAATATTTACAAACATTAAAAATATGAGTAAAATGTAACAGAACGGATTTTCCGGGAAAACTCCGGTTTCCCTCCTAGGGGTATTTTTCGGATTAAAATGGCTAAAATTAACACTTTTGTGCTTATTAAAAAAAATGATGCCTCGGACTTTTATAAAACTTTCTGAATAGTTGTAACTAACACATTTCTATATAATTTTGTTTGTCTATACTTCGCGATAACTTTTGGGTGTGCCCTAGGGTCTCTTTTAGGACGAATAAAATACTCCCTTTTTGGGACTATTTTGCTATATTTGTCCCAAATAGTCTGTGTATATTTATTTAGCAGTTTTGTATGGTGCTGAACTCAAATTTAAATATGTTAAGGCCTTGGTGACTTTTGGGGCGAAATGTGGGGGGGGGCAAATAATGGCCTTAGTCATTTCTTCTTTTGCATGGTGCAGAACTCAAAATTACATATGTTAAGGCATACAACTGCGTCGTTTTTTTTATTTTCACCAAGATTTGACTTCCCATTTGACGGCTAAATTGGCGGAGGAGGCAAATAATGACCATAATAATATTTTATGTCTCGTTCACTGTGCACTCAATGGGGGCCATGCATGCTTCACTTTTTCTTTTTTACGGTTTCCACACCGATTTAGACGTTTTATTTTCTATCCTATATTTGTAAAATTATTTGAGATGTTTTTTTTGTGTTATTTCTGTTTTTAATTTCGTTTGTCCAGATGTTATTTTATACTACGAATAATAGTGCGAAGATAATTTTAGAAAAGAAAAAAAAACGCACAACATGTAATTATGATAATATCTTCCTTTTAAAGTTAATTTCAGTATATCCTACATGCATTAACCATAGATTAATATATGTACAGGAATTACACACACACACACACACACATATACAGTGATGATCATATTTATTGGCACGGTAAAATAAAAGTTAAATTTTGTCTAATAAATTATAAAAAAGGGATTAAATTAAAGAAAGGGTTTTTTGCAATTATGTTTGTTGTTCCTTTGTTATTTATTTTTTCTAAAATCCGATTGCTGCATCGGAAAGGCCAGTTAAAAATACATAATATACTTTGTTATTTTCTTTAATTTAATCCCTTTTTTATAATTTATTAGACAAAATTTAACTTATATTTTACCGTGCCAATAAATATGATCATCACTGTATATATATACATATATATACATATATATATATATATATATATATATATATATACATATGTATATATATATATATATATATATATATATATATATATATATATATATATATAGGTGTGTTTGAGGACAATTCTCAAGCTATATTCTAAACGAATTCTTGATCTACATACTTGCAAATGTAGTATATAGTTTGATAAGACATGTGGAAAATATTTTAATCTGTTTTCATCCGGTAAATAAGATGCCAAAGAAGTCAAAATTGAAAAATCATTACGTGTGGATGGGGCATCGGATGTTTATATATATTTGTCCACTATAATACGAATCGCATACGTGAATCGTTTACATGACAAATGCCGTATGTTAAAAATAAGTACGTTTAAAAGAACATTATAAAGATCGTCTCAAGCTGGTCTAATGGTCATCGTACTTGACTTACTGTCTTTCAGCTCGAGTATTTTTTTCTTACACGAAGTAAACTGTTTTAGACAAACATAATACTCACATGCACACATGTCTCAGTTTCTGTATAAATTAAAATACAATATCCACGCGTACATTTTATTGAGATAAACATGTACTGTAAAATATAGCAGCAGGGCATGATCCCGTCCCCCCTAGAAACTGTATCGCAGAGCAGTGTTCCAGCATGACAATGACTCAATACACACATCCAAGACAACAACTATTTTACTGAAGAGGCTGAGCATAAAGGCGATGGACTGGTGAAGTATGTCTCCAGACTTAAACTCAATAGAACATCTTTGGAGGATCCTCAAGCAGAAGGTGGAGGTGCGCAAAGTTTCAAATATCCGCCAGCTCCGCGACGTCGTAATTGAGGAGTGGAAGAGCATTCCAGTGGCTCCATGTGAAGCTCTGGTAAACTCTTTGCCCGTGAGAGTAAAGGCAGTTTTGGCTACAAAAAATATTGAGAGTTGACATATTGTATGTTAATATTGACAACTTCTCGTAAGGGGTGTACTCACTTTTGTTACCAGACATTTAGCTTTGAATGGCTATATTTTGAGTTATTTTGAGGGAAAAATAAATTAACTCTGTTATTAATGCTACTGACAGACTTCTTTTCATTGTGTCAACCAATCATTTTTTTCAGTGTTTTTCCATAAAGAGATATCCTTAAAATATTTGAAGAAATGTGAGGGGTTTACTCATTTTTGTGATACATTATATATATATATATATATATATATATATATATATATATATATATATATATATATATATATATAAGGGGGTAGTCACCAACAATGTGTATTTTTTAACATTATTTTATTATTCCCTGTCTTGGTTTTTCATTGAGAATTATGGTTAAATCATTGTAATAATGTTTATAAATCATTGAAATCGTTTTTAACGCGTTTCAGACGTTCTGTGAAGCGTCCTCTTCAGAAATTATTTTCAAAATGTGTTGGAGATGTAAAAATAGCATTTTCGTAGTTCATTTGAAGTGTTTCCAAGGGGTGGAAGCGTGTAAGTGTCTACTATTCATTGGAATGTCTAATTTTTATTACTATTTTATTGGGCTGTGGTCACTCCTGTGTTGTGTTTCTCTCTCTCACTCTCTCTTTCTGCTTGTGTTTTTCCTTTTCCTTTAGGGTAGGATGTGTGTGTGTGTGTGTTTTCTTTTATTGGTTTGAAAATGTGTACTGTTTTATAGTATTATGAGGTTATTTGCTTCCCTAGGAAGGTTACTGTGATCCAAGGTCGTTACTAATGTGTATGTGTGAGGAGGGGGGGGAGATCTTCTGAAATAAGGGTAGGGGTACTTTCATTCTATTTTGATATTTATTCTTTGGATTCTTAGATTTTAGTATTGTGATTTTTCGTTTCAGTCTTAGACTGTTCGGGTATTCTTTATATTATGTTTGTTTAGATAGAGGGGTATATTTAAAAATATGTATAGGGGATACATCATTTTGAAAATAATTTCTGAAGAGGACGCTTCACAGAACGTCTGAAACGCGTTAAAAACGATTTCAATGATTTAAAAACATTATTATAATGACCTAAACATAATTCTCAATGAAAAACCAAGACAGGGAATAATAAAATAATGTTAAAAAATACACATTGTTGGTGACCACCCTCTTATTTAAATATACATCTTTCTTTCGTTGGAATTTTTTAACCCATTTCATATATATATATATATATATATATATATATATATATATATATATATATATATCATCATTTAAACGTTAGATGTTCAGAAAAAAAAAGATTCCATATTACATTCTAAACAACTTTTCTTTATAACCAAATGTTTATGCGAATTGCAAGTACATCTCCTTTCTCTTATAGATGTACCAGTATACGTTGAGGGAATTTTGAAGGCAAATGCACATTATTATTATAATGTAGATAATATTATATATATATATATATATATATATATATATATATATGTGTGTGTGTGTGTGTGTGTGTGGAAAACAAATACCTGCAATTTTTAGAATACCATTCGTGAGATATGTAACTTTTGATCATTGGTATTTCGATGCGCTGATGAGCTTGCCCAGTTGTGCGAAATTATATTATTATACACAGGCACCTACACACGAACACACACACACACACACACACACATATATATATATATATATATATATATATATATATATATATATATATATATATATATATATAGGGTCAGATATATATATATAGGGTCAGAAAAAATGATCTGACGCATTTGTAGGTTTAATAAAAGGCAAATGAATTAAAGAAACAAAAAAGTGTTGTTATTTTCGGAAAGTGCATATCATGTCATTTTTTTTAATATAATGCCATTTAGTTTTTTTTTTCTTTATAGTGCCATTGTTTTCCATTTCTTTATTAGTTGCTAACATGAGTAGAACTGGTGAGCATCGCGTTGCCATTGTGGTAACCTTTATCAATAAAACGAAACTAACTGCAACGCAACGTAGACATGACTTCGTACCAGCTCGAAATACGATCTTGTTATGCGTTAATAACTTCAGAGTTACTGGATCTGTATTGAAACGAAAAGCAACCGCCCGACCCACACCGACAGAACTCAAGAAAATGTTGCAGCAGTAAACAGTGTTCACACCGTTCGACATATAAACGCGTTCAGGCTTTTAGACGTTCCGAAAGATGTTTGCGAATAATTTTTCACAATGATCATGTATTCATACAAAATGATTTTGGCGAAGGAATCAGCGAAAGCGACACTGACATTCGCAGAGCATTATGCTTGGAAATTCCAAATCCCCTCCCCCCATGCAACAGTTGTGTTTTTCAGTATCGAGGCGCATCTCCATCTGTGTGACGCAGTAAATTAGCAAAGCTTCAGATACTGGGCCGTGAACAACCCTTGTGACGTGCAAGAACGCCTATTGCATTGCCATCCGGTGACTGCATGGTGGGATGTAGCAGAATTCGGTAGATAGGGTCACTATTTTATCGAGAAAAACAACGTTCA
Source organism: Euprymna scolopes (assembly GCF_053919585.1). NCBI lineage: Eukaryota > Metazoa > Mollusca > Cephalopoda > Sepiida > Sepiolidae > Euprymna > Euprymna scolopes. Next base: position 24,601,808 of record NC_136490.1, on the reverse strand, counting down.
AGTGACTGTGAACTCTGAAATCAACGTTGTATTCAACCGGCCGACTTTCGTGAACGCCTTCGATAGTGAGTGGACAATGACGGATCTTATGTGACTGATTTTAGTTTAAAACTCCAATAAGACAGAATGGCATTACACGAGATGTACTTTTCGAAAATAAAAAATAAACATTTTCTTCTTCGGATACGTTATTTGCCTTTTATTTTACCTATAAATGTGTCAGATCATTTTGCATGACCCTGTATTTGTGTACGAGACAGGAGAGAATCCCGCCAGAACGATTGAGTAATCCTAACCTTTTTCAGGGGACCCTTCGGCGGTGGATATCGAACAGATAGTTTACGTATGACGGATTATATTGTCTAGAAGTTATCCACTAAGCCCAAATTGCATTAAAAAATAGATTGTAACGGTGAATCATTTTTAAATGGTGAAATATTTCACCGGTTTACTCTTGAAATTAGAGCAAGACAACTTCATAATTTGCTTTTTACAGATTATATATTATTTTCTTCCTTGTATTCTCATATTTAATTTAAGAATATTATTATGTGTATTCTGTAATTTTTATGACCCTCCACTCTATAATAAATATCAGTATATATATTTAGTTTCATACATATATTCGTCCCGTCACAGAAAGCATAGCGGCCAAAAAGTCTGCCGACTGAATACATATTAAGTATTTAAGGAAATTGAGAGTACCAATAGCAAATAAAACAACCTGCTTTCAATCTATACCCGCAATTATAAGTTTTCATTCTTTCTTCTTTGCAAACCGATTCAGACGTTTTATCTTCTATTATTCTTTTGAAATTTCAAATTTTAGATGTTTTTCGTGTTATTTTTGTTTTTAATTTCGTTTATCCAGATGATATCTTATATGATTACGAATAAGTGCGAACATTAACTAAGGAAATTTTTTTAGGAACGATATAAACGCACAGCATGTAATCGTGCTAATAGCTTTCTTTAAAGTTAATAGTATATATATATATATATATATATATATATATATATTGCAATTAGGAAAGGAAGACTTTTATGATTCATGATTAAAAGTAAATTTGTATATATAAATATATCTTCTCTCCAAAAAGGTGGGAATGAAGGGGGATCAGGAGAGGAAAGAAAAAAGAATGGGGAGCCAGCTGACCGGTTTCGACCCTCGCTTCTACAAGGTGGATCGAGGGAATTATTTTAAAATAAAGAATGAAAGCGATTAAAATAGCGTTTTATTAAATTTACGGGGAGAAAAAAAAATGGGAAACGATTAAAATAAAACGGCGTTATGGACGAATACCCTAGAGATTAATCACGTTCAAACCCAGGAGGCATTCCCTTTGCTTGCAAAGAGAAGGTTTCCTGAGTCGAACGTGAATGGTCTCCAAGATCTTGAGATCATATAAAGAATGAGCACGACTAATAATGGTAAAAGAGTCCGTGCTAAAGTTTGCTGCACAAGACGGGTCTTTAAGTAAATGATCAGTAATTGAAGACCCGTATGTGTTAGTAACGACATCAGTTGCCCGGTAGGTTCCATTCCTAATTTTACTGGGTACATGTTGTTGAATTCTTCCATCTAACGTTAATGTCGTTCGACCCAAGTAGTTGGCACCGCAACCACATTTAAAATTATAAATAACATTACTTTTAAAAATACTTATCAAAGTAATGTTATTTATAATTTTAAATGTGGTTGCGGTGCCAACTACTTGGGTCGAACGACATTAACGTTAGATGGAAGAATCTAATTATTTTTAATATCCGTCTAGTTTATACTGTATTATTCGATTTTCATTAGCAGCCCATCATGCCAGATACGATATATATATATATATATATATATATATATATGTGTGTGTGTGTGTGTGTGTGTGTGTGTGTCTAGCCGCAGTAGTTTATACTGTATGATTCGATTTTCATTAGCAGCCCATCATGCCAGATACGATATATATATATATATATGTATATGTGTGTGTGTGTGTGTGTGTGTGTCTAGCCGCACTGATGATGGGTTGTGGTGCAACGAAACTGTAATATATGTGGATGACTATATAAGCTCTTTGGGTTGAGCACTTTGTAAATATATTTTCACCCGACGTTTGTAAACTAAGTGACAGTTTTAGCCCTGTGCAACGTGCAAATGCTAATTCAATAGGCATTTGAGGAGAAATATTTACGGGCACTGATTTTAGGTTCGATGTTTAGAACTGCCGACTGTCAACACGATGGTTGTAGGTTCGATCCAGGGCTCGGAAAGGTGTATGTCTAGTCGCCCTAATGAGTTGTGATACAAAGAAACAGTACTGTATGAGGATGACTATATATATATATATATATATATATATATATATATATATATGTATAAATATATATATATATGTATAAATAAATATATATATATGTAAAATATATATATATATCTTATAATATAAAGCTGAACGTCTATGTATGTGGCTGTGTGTGTGTGTGTGTGTGTGTGTGTGTGGTCACGAATAGGTTCCTATATGGTTGACTATTATAGAAAACTGATTACATATAATGATAGAAGATATATCGAGACGCAGGAATGGGTATGTTTGATCTGGCAGAACGGTGGTTCATTAAAATTGTGGGGTCTCCGTTCGCGCCTGCTCCACAAAGTATGGAAATAAACAAATTTAAAAATGAAAAAAAAAAAAACATTTACAAGGGTTTTCGATATAGATGTACATAATAATACTTTGATAAGTATGTTTTAACTTAAATAGGGATGGTATAATAAAATTGTGGGGTCTGCGTTCGCGCCTGGCCTCCAGAGAAGAGAAATAGGCACACAATTTAATAAAGACTTTTCATATCTATCTGCGAAAGTATACTTTGATAATTATGTTTCAGTTTGAAGAAATATGGTATAATAAAATTATGGGATGTTTGTTCGCGCCTGACCTCCATAGAATTGAAATATGTCACAAAGTTTAACAAGGTTTTTTAATATAGATCCACAGAATATTGTGATAAGTGTTTCAGTGTGAACAGGTATTGTATAATAAATTATGGGGTTTCTCTATTTTATTTTTACTTTCATCATATTTTGCTTTGGTTTTGATACCCCCAAATTCAAACCAAATTTACAACGCTTCCTTTTCATAACCTATCATACTTTCGTAAATCAGAGTCCATTTTCTGTAGGCTTGTTTTGAACCCAGTCAACGACGGGTACTTTTGCTAGTATATATATAAGTGAAAATGTCTGTGTGTGTGTGTGTCTTTGTGTGTACATTTCCCTACCAAATAACTCTGTAAATTTTCGGTTTAGAGACTCGAGATTGTAAATAAGGGTTATTGAGATTTGGAAAAATCTTTTTTTATCGGTTTTCGGAAAGAAATTTGGCTGTTCGGAAGTCACAGTTCAACGATTTGACCTTTAAAATCTCTACCAAAATCCTCCGCCAATTTCGGGTCTAAACACTTAAAATTTTAAATGTAGGTTACATGGACATGTATTAAAAGTTTTAAATTGAGCTGAGCCCCCAAAATTAATTATTAAGAGGTCAAAATTGCAGACAAAATTTCTTTTACTAATATTCACTATCTGATATGAATTGTTTTCATTATTACAGGACAACATTAATAAAGAAAAAGATCAAAACGACATTTGGTCACTTAAAAAATTATATGTTTTTAAATTGATGTTCCATCCCTAGATATTCAAAATATTTTATTTTTGTCATGTATGTGTTTTTATTACAAAAGAATCGCCATTCATTAAGGCCCTGAGCCCACTCGAGGATAAAGGTTAATAAGTGTACAGTGGTCAAAGGAAACATGTAGTAATCATAAGTCGTTGACATTTGGTAAATTGAATTACTTAAGCGGGTGCCTTATCAAGAACTTGTTCATGTTGGACTTGAAGAAAACCATATTGTAGTCAGTTGGAAAGCAGGATAACGTAAGAGTTCCTCAGGCGTGCAGTTCTAAGAAAGAAACTTATTCATGGAATCTACGCTTAAGTATAGGAACAGATAAAGACTGGGAGAAATTATTGGTAGTCGTTTCAGCTAAAGAGCTGTTTTTGTGAAAGTCAGGACAAGGGGACCATAGATTAGAGCTCAAACGAGCACTTGCCATGAAAATAACGATAAAGCAGTATCAGGCTCGCAACGTCTCATCTTTGGGAAAGAGTTTGCAGGGAAGAAAACATGGCATCTCCCACTAGACTACGAAGTCTATTTTGAACTCTGTCAAGTCAGGATAAGTTGCTTCTAGCAGCTTCTATCCAGACGTGGCCAGAGTGCTTCATCCTTGGAGTACTTGGCTGTTATACAGGTGGAAAATTGTATCAGCAGTGAGATATCTACTGGAGAGGTAGAACGATCCTGCGATTTTTCTAGCAGCTTTGATGTAGGTGCTTCATCTCAGATCAGGACTATTGGCCAGACCTTTAAGTTTCTCAAAACATACAGCCTCTCATTCATTTTGATTGCTGCTAGACGGGGATCAGAGCGTTGATGATGGAAAGATAGAAGCTTGGTTTTTAGATACAGTAAATTAATTAGAAACATCTTCCCCATTAAACTACGTGGTCAAGATCGGAGGATAGAAAATCAGAGAGAACTTTGTCGTTTACGGCCTTTGAAGTGTTGCTATAGATGGTAGTGTCTTCAGCAGAAATGTCTACAAATGATCTTAGGATGTGATTTGGAAGGTCATTGATGTAGATAAGGATGAGAATTTGGGCCAGGATGGACCATTGAGGGACTCTAGCATAAATACTGTGAGTTATGATTCCTACCAATCAAACCCTGCTCTTATGAACTTATCAGAGAGAAATGATTTAATAATTGACATTTTCAGTTATTTAGTAGCTGGAGATTTTGTTGAGTAGATCTCTATGTCATACCCTGTCAAAAGTTTTTGATATGTCAAGGGCAATTGCCCTAAATGGAAGCCTCCGTCGAAAAATTCGCTAACCCTATGAGATGTAACTGTTAGTCCATCTGCTGTAGATCTAGCAGAACGGTAGTAATATTGTGTGTCACTTAGGAGGGTTTTTTTTTTTGCTAAAAGGGGTTAGCTGCTGCTCTATTTAACACGGATTCTAGCAACTTACTCAAGGCGCACAGGAGTCTAATTGGTCTGTATTGAGAGAGAGATAAGCGATTACCTGACTTTTTGATAAGGTTTTCCAGGGTGTTGGGAAGCATTTCTCATTAAGAAAACGCTTAAATAGCTTTGTAAGTATGGGAGCTAGTTCTGTCTGAAGCTTTTTGAGCACTATAATAAGAATACGGTCAGGGCCAGTTGCTTTACTGAAATCGAGGTCTTTGATTAGCTTGGCAACATCACGCACAGATATTAATAAGTCGCATAACGTGTTTCTAGACACAGGAGGAAATGCGGCGGTTGGCGGCCCTGGTAGTATAGGGTAGAATTAGGTGCAATGTTTTAGCAAAGCGTTTGGTTAGCGAGATTACCTCAAGTCTGGTGATGATGATCTGGACAGAGCGAACACTTTTATTCAAGACCTGTTTGTTATTTGTCAAAAATGGCGAGAAAAAGCCGCTGATCAGCTACTGTGGACTTGATTGACTAAATATACAATTATCTCGCGTTCTTTATTATTCGTTTTATAGTGGTTGCTGGCAACTCTCGCCTCAGTACATTTAATACATTGGAAGCAATGGAAAAAGTGATTGCTGTTTGCAACGGCAGGAGCAGATCCTTGAGAGAACCATGGCTGGCTGTTAGGTTTTTGCCTATAATTTTTGGGAGATTATGAAGAAGTGTATACCTACAATAAACCATTCCGCCAGGCCTGATGCTATGGAAGGCACATTCTTTTTAAATATGAAATGAAGAGGTAGATCTTATATAAATGTACGAAAATATCCCAGTCAGCCCTAGAGTATCGATATACTGTACGATGGAGAAGTATGTCGGAAGACTTCTTGCATTTTATTTTTATCTTCACGGTAACAGTCGAGTGATCGGAAGATTCTTGTGGGGACAGAACGAAAACGAACATAGCCCAGGTCAAGTTGTGGGAAAAGGTCTAGGAAACTTGCATACTGACCATACGGGTGGGTTCGTGAACAATCTGAGTTATGTCATCATTCATGGAGAAATTGTGACAGAACCTCCTCTCATTATATACCTGGTTTGAGAGGACTAACTATTTCACATTGTGAACATTGAAGTCTCCACTGATGTGAATGAGCACACAGAATATGGTTAATTTTCTCAGATATGCTCTTAAAGACAGTAACTCAAGCTTATATAGAGAAATTAAGGATTTTTTTCTGGAGATGTCCCTACCACATGGAAAGCCATCTCTAATGTAGGCACATATTCCATGGCTATAGCGATCTTGACTTGGATGGTGAATTAGAATACGTTTTTATTACGAACTCATTTCATCCTCGTAAGGATTAATTCATTGTTTCTGAGATTCTTAGCGTAAATAATTTCAAACATGGTCAACGAAAATTACCTTCTTGGAATTTGACTTCCGTTTGTTGTTCTTTAAATGCATTATATCGCACCGGTTGTAAATGATTTAATTTATAATTCGAAAGAAATTGCTACTTTACCTATACAAAGAAAAGGTAGGTTAAAAATGAATTCATACGTTTCCCCAAAAGAGCATTAATGTATCAAAGTATATAAGAGATCCGATCGAATATGGTATTTATATGGACGGTTATATAGACCACGACGGTATATATTAAAGCAACGCGCACATGTAACGAGTAAAAGACGCGAGAAGTCACATCTTTCCAATAGAGTACAAACAAAGGTGAAACATATTTGAAAGCAAAAATTGCCGTGTTGAAATATTAAACAGTCTGGAAGGAGGTGGGATTTTCCATCCCAACCATTGCCCGATCTCCTTATGTTATTATTATTTTTTGCTTGCTATTATCGGCGACATAACGGCGCCAGAACCTCTACATGTCACGCTCTGTAAATGTCAAACAAGTATGGAAAACGGGAGAGCTGGACCGGAACCGACATACACAACAGACACATAGTTGTGAGCATGCGCATACACAGGTGCGAGAGACGCGCCATATTTGCCTAACAACGCACGAAGGAAAAATGTAATAAATTACCATTGCACTTAAAGCATACACGCTTTAATTTTCATTTTCATAAAGCTATACACAAAGAAACAAAAACAAAGAGACATATATATATATATATATATATATATATATATATATATGTGTGTGTGTGTGTGCGCGTGTGTGCGTGTGTGTGCGTGTGTGTGTGTGCGTATCAATTTAGAAATATACATATATATATATAGATATAAATATATACATAAACGTTGTCCCAGTCACATCCACTATTGATTGAAACGAACATTTACTTCACACAAATTTAATTATTTTTTGAGCTAATATCTTTCCTTTTATTAAAACAAAATTAGCCGATAATGACTTTATATAGATACTGGCTACGATACACATCCTTAGAAGGGTTATTAATGTTAATTTACATTTCATGATGAAAATGTTGCGCTGGAGAGGATATACATCTTGTATTCATGTTGGGAGACACTATCAATATTTGCAAATGCTGCATATATATATATATATATATATATATATATGTGTGTGTGTGTCTGTGTCTGTGTCTGTGTCTGTGTGAGTGTGTGTGTGCCTGTGTATGTATATATATACATATCATTTACGTAAAAATTAATTGGTGCACATATATCAATTGTAATAGATTAAATAACTTTTCTCACAATTAAACCTTTTATGACAAAAAAAAATCAAATACAGATTTCGAAAAATTGCAAAAAAAATCCATGTCTTATGAATGTTTTTTATTGAGTTCCAGACCATCTATAAAGTACTACAATGATTTTGCAAGTTCCGTATATCAAGTTTTCTAGGTTGGCCATTTATTACTTTGTAAAAGGTAGCCATTACAATATTGTTTTATATTGCGACTAACGAATCTGCAAAATTGTGCAATTGCTGCATATTTAATCACATATTCATTGCTGATCTCATCGCACTGATGAAACAATACTATTTGGATGACTATATATATATATATATATATATATATATATATATATATATAAAAATATAAATATATATATATATATATGCAGCATATGAAAATAATTTCTGAAGTGAACGCTTCACAAAACGTCTGAAACGCGTTAAAAACGATTTCAATCATTTAAAAACATTATTACAATGATCTAAACATAATTCTCAATGAAAAACCTAGAAACGGAATAATAAGATAATGTTAAAATATACACATTGTTGGTGACCATCCCCTTATTTAAATATATATATATATATATATATATATATATATATATATATATACATATATATATATATATTATTTCATGAAGGGACCTTAAATTTTATAATAAAATATAGTATTTGCCTTATTAATTTTCAGTATTTATCTTAAAACTACTCAATGTGTAATTGAGCTGTTTAGCAAGTTGTAAAAAAACATATGCAAATGAAGCTACATAAGGTTTTTAAGTGTTTCGGTTTCGTAACGACTGGTCAGACAAATTACGAGGATGAAACGCAAGACGTTCTGTTTAGATTGAATGCCAGATACATATTCATAACTTTATATATACCTTTATTTATTGTGTGAGTTCGTTCCCTATTGACTCCAAAACGGCTAAGCCAATTATGAAAAACTTACACACGAATTTACGTGATAAGTCTTGAAATGTTCTTACGTAGGTTTTGTATAGGAATGCCTCCGATAATTATCGAAAATCGATAATCGAAATAATCCGATTAAAAAATCTTTTATTCGCCATAACATCACAAATGTTGTTTAAAAGTTTTCTCCCAACAAAAGCAGAAATACCCGACCTATAGAATCAACAATATGCTCTTTAATAGGGTAGGGATGCATTCAAAATAGATTGTTTGTTTTTAGAGCACAATTAAAGCATGATATTTGAAAGTTCAATACGGTGCTATGATAACTAAGTCACTGCAAGGAAGCATGCACATATATATATATATATATATATATATATATATATATATATATGTATATATATACATAAATATATAGATACATATATACATACGCACGCGCACACACGATACATACACACAGATACATACACACACACACATACACATATATATATATATATATATATATATATAGGCGGCAAAAAGAAAGTCCACACTTGTACTTTTTTCAAAAACTGCAAGCTTAATTTTATGCAACTGTTTAAACAAACTATACCATATTTGATTCTCCTTTTAATCTTCTATAATTTTACCTGTTCATATTTGACTTTTAATTGAAATATTCTAGTACCCATGTCAATTAAAAAAAAAAAAATAACTTCAAATTGAGGAGGAAAAAAGAAAGTTTGCACAATGGAAAATTAGTCTTTAAATGTAACTTTAGGACATTAATGCAACACAATGAACTAGTTAGTATTTAGTAGCGTAGCCCTTCTGCAATTTGACAGCCTGCAATATTTTGGAAATTCCTTGAATTAGACTGCAGCAATAATCCGGGAAAAGGGCATCCCACTTTTCGTTTAATTTTTGTCCAAAGTTCTACAAAATTTGAAATTTCATCATTGCGTAGCTGTTGCTTGACATAATGGCATACGTTTTCGATAGGATTGAGGTCTGGAGATTGTGCTGGCCAATCCAAACACGGAATATCATGCTCTTCCAGGAACCTCTTGAGATTGCCATCTGTGTGAATGAGAGTATTATCCTGCATGAAGATGGGATTATCATCCAAATTCCGACCAAAGTAGGGTAGAAAATGCTCAGTCAACATATTAATGTAATTGGTCGAATTAATTCGACCTTGCAAGCGAACTACAGGTCCGCAACCATTGGTAAAAATAATGCCCCACATCAAAACTGAACCTCCACCACTTGCAGCGTTGAAACTTAGCACCTAGGATCAAATTCTTCGTATTTCTTCGACGGATGTACTGCCTACCATCACTGCCTAGCCCAGTGAACTTGCTTTCGTCGCTAAAAAGCACTTTTAACCAATACGAAGAGCTATAATCTTCATTGCATCTGACGAAGTCCAGTCGGCGCTTTCTGTTCTTTACAGAAACCATTGGCTTGCGTCTTGCGACATATCTTCGCAAATAAAATTCCTTATTCTGTTCTTGACAGTAGGAAGAGAACACTTTTTTTATCAAGAGTGCACTGTTGTTCGATTTAGGGGAGCCGTTTCAAATCTGTTTCTTAGGTTGCGGATCTTGATAGCATTGACTTCTCTGTTAGAAGTAACTCTAGTACGACCATACTTTTTAAGGGCATCACAAACACTGCAGGTGTTTTGAGGCTTTTGCACACTCTTTCCTACCGTTTTCTCATCATATTACAATCCGCGGCAGGTTTCTTGATTGTATAAACCAGAAAGGTAGAGGTTAATGAGCTCCATGCGATCACCAATATAATGTCGTAGCATATGGACTAATGATTACGTTGCATAACTTGGAACAAAAATAATGACGGTTAAAGGTCCGTCGTTCCCTGCAGGTGGGTATTTTAAACTGATTTAAGCGCGATAATTTAAGCTGATTCTAAGCGAATTTGTTGCTGTGGACTTTCTTTTTGCATCCTCAATTTGAAGTTTTTTTTAAAAATTGACATGAACACTAGAATATTTCAATTAAAAGTCAAATATGATCAGGTAAAATTATAGAGCTATAAAAGGCGAATAAAATGAGGTATAGTTTGTTTAAACTGTTACATTAAATTTAGCTTAAATTTGCAGTTTTTGAAACAATTACAACTGCGGACTTTCTTTTTGCCGGCATTGTTTATATATTATTAGCGCCTCACTCCAAAGAAGAAGTTTGGATTTGAACAATTCGAACGGAGGAACCATTACTTAATCAGATCTGAAATCTTGGTAAACTCCGGCTCGCAGACTGGATCTGGCCGCCAAAGGCATTTGAGCGGCCCGCGTCTACGATGGCCAATAACTACATTTTTGGCATAAGAAACGAGGCTTTCAGATTCAGGCTTACTGTAATCATTTGCTGACTCACCACGCAGAATTTGAATACAGAGACCTCAAAACATTATCAAAATCCAAGCATCTCGATTTCTGTGAATAAAAATAATTGTATTTTGTTCGGCGTTTTTAATTTTGGATTTTCTTTTATTTTCATTCTGGTTATAAATATTTAAATTGACATGAGTCTGCATATGTAATTTCTCTAGATTTTGATTAATGGCCTTCGACCGGCCTGGGGCCAATCATTATAACACAATCCCGACCGCGGGTTCGAGTGAGTCGCCGACTTCTGAATAAGATGAAGTTGACATTTAGAACGTGATGTAAGTAGGGTTACAGAGTAGTAAGTAATAATTAGTTCCAGGTGACAGTCCGTTTGTGGTTGAAAGTTCGATCTTCAGTGCGGTCAATATGAATAATTGAATTATGAATTACTTAAAAAACTTCAACCCTGTCATTGTTGACGGATCGAGAGTACGCTACCTCAGTAAATAAAATAAAATGGTCTATCCGAAATTCCATAATAATTCCCAGGTTCAACAGAAGCTGTATCTGATGAAGGTTGGCGCTTAACCCAGCCAAAATGTTGTGATAATAAAATCCAACATGTGAACTTTATTCCGAATAATAAAAATAATGCAAAACGAACGTATCCGATTTAGAAATCTAACCAATCAATCGGCTTAACGTATCAAATAAACCATCTATTTTTACAACTTTATAGATAAGTTACGTTTAGTTAACCCCAAAGTAAAAAAGAAACATAAATTTGCGGATTAAAAAGAACACTGGGAATCTCTTTTTTATGATTTTTTTTTAATAATATGAAACTTGAAATGGTTCGTTGAAGTGATTAAATTATCAACGCTTCAAGAATAGGTTAGGGTCAGGCTGTAATTGGCTCGGGTAATGCTTGTTTGTATTTTGTATGTGTAATTGGTTACATACATATTGGATTTTATTAAATGTTGGTGAATTAGGAGAAAAAATATAAAATGTTAGTAAATTACGACCCTTCGAAAACAATTAAATACAAGTATGTAAAAACGAAAACTAAATAATATATTTCTTATATAATGTAATACACACGCACACTATATATATGTATATATATATATATATATATATATATATATATATATATATATATATATATATATATATATATATGTAATAGTCGTTCGCAGATAGCTGTCTCGTTGTCTACAAAATATCAATAGTTATAAAGATGATAACAGTACGAAAATTTCTCCAGGCTGATTCGAAATCTGAACGGCCGGTACTGTTGATGGTTTTTCATCACGTCAGTTGTGCTATGATATCTGTCTCTGATCGTAGTAGAAATGATAATATGTATATATATATATATATATATATATATATATATATATATATATATATATATATATGGTAATGATAGAAATGATAATATATATATATATATATATATATATATATATATATATATATATATATATATATATATATATAGACAAATATTATTGAATAGCATGGAATTATTTTGTTTTACAATTTTCCTTTTTATCTTCTCCAATCTCCGAATAGTCCTTTTTGTGTTTTTCTCGAAATTGTATATGTTGGATCCATAATCGCGTGCGCTTTCGACAGATGTACTTCTATCATCCTCAGGCATATTGTAGAAATAAATGACGAGATTGTTTTTAATTTACTTATATATACATTTTTTCCTAGTCACGTGGTAATTTGTTACAAGTTAGGTGGGCGGACTTTTTTTTACACATGTATTAAACACATTTATATATACAAACACATATATACATTTTCAAACATTTATCCCAAACATTCCAGTTTCGGCTGCACTCATAATTAATACAAGAATAAAAAAGCATTGGAAATGCAAAAGGATATAGGGATGGTATGCCAAAAAGTATACAAACAAGATAGCTATGAATGGCTAGGCACATGGAAATAGAATTGCATCCAAAGTATAGCCCTATAGCTTTTCTCCAATCTTCATTCCGTGCCATCATTACAGTTGTAAAAAGCTAGAGGGCTATACTTTGGATGCAATTCTATTTCCATGTGCCTAGCCATTCATAGCTATCTTGTTTGTATACTTTTTGGCATACCATCCCTATATCCTTTTGCATTTCCAATGCTTTTTTATTCTTGTTAATTAGTATTTTTACTTACAGTCTTATTTTTAAACTTACATTCATGATAGTATTGTCTTTTTTAAGAGGCGGCTCATTGCCGCCTCCATTAGTAGCAGGTCGCTTCCTGCTGGGTTTTAGGTCTTTGGGTTTTGGGCCTTAGGAGTTGCCTCTTGGTCCTCCATCGGTTCTATATTACATAGTGAATGCTACCGCTTCTCTGATAAAACAGTTAGAGTATTATAAAGTTCTAAAATGTTCATACCTTCACTATTAAATTTTTCTTGACTTTCTTGCAGTTTCTTTTGCGGTTAATTTAACTTATTTCCTTTGGCGTTTGGTGAGTTCTTAGAAGAACTGGTCTGATCTACTTTTCTTAGCGACCGAAGAGATTCAGCTGCATTTAAAAATGGTTGCTATAGTGTATTTTTGCGCATGCGTGAGAATTTCAAGTTTCCTCCTTATTTTTCAATAGTTTGACAGTAGCCATGTGTCTTTCTGCCAAGAGCGACATACGTCAGTGTTAGCCGTGATCGTCTAGAGGTTAGGACCCCACGTTGTGGCCGTGCTAACTTAGGTTCGAATCCTGGTCACAGCATTGACATTTTGTACATATTTTACAGTCCAAAATCTGAAGAATTATTTGTTTTTATAACATTGTTTTTTGACGTCGTACTTGCTGATAGGTTACTCTTATAACAATTTTGATCAACTGAGATAAAGATTTCGTGGTTTCATTAACGCTGGTGGGTTACTGTTTAAAGAAAAAACCTTAACGTTCACCTCAAATATTCAGCATCCAAGAAATATAGGCCACTGGCAAACTGGAACGTCTGTGAGCATCCGGTGTATTATTTGGAGCTGTTCCTTTTGAGAGAAGTTCCGTGTTCGAAGTGGTCTGTCTACATTGGGTATATAGTGTTTAAAACTTGTTATTACACGTAATCTTATTTAATTATGGAGTTAGCTAAAAAGCGATGGGTCACTGCACTTCTCCGTGTAAAGAGCAGTCGATTGATGCTTGAACTGTTGTCAGAGACCGTTCGTACACCGAGATACATCGTCTCAAAAGAAAGAAGAAAGAAGAAGAAAGAAGAAAGAAGAACAATTGGCCATTTTTGTACCCTTTTTTTTTGCTCTCTTTTGACATTTTAACCGACGTTCTGACACTCGCTCGATTCGTAAGACACTTCTCTGTATGTGCTTTTTGAAACTTATAAGTTGATTTTAGTTGAGATTTGGATAGTTTTGTTTTGTAGGCGTATATAGGCGTGTACGGGCCATCCCTATATAGAGAGTGCTTCCGCCTCTCTGATTATTTATTTGAGACTTCTTTGTTTTAATGTACACTGCTTCGAGTATTCTTAGCCTATTTACATTTCTCTCACTCTGCAATACTCTTGTATTTTCTACCATAATTCTTCGAAATTCCGAATGTTGACAGCCATGTCCCTTCACATGTTGTGATATGGAGCTAGAGTCAGAGAGGTGGAGAGTCAATATTCCCGACAATGTGTAAGTTGTTGAACCAACGTAGCTACTGATATTGGAGACACACTCTCTTATAGGACAGCTAAAATAAAGCCACGGTAGTATGTTATCGTCTTCTATATTCCTTTTTAATATCTATGATCTCTCGAATAATTTATTATTGGCTCACCCGGAAGTTTCACACAGCTTATCAAGGATTTCTCCTTGAAGACCTGTGGTGTTCCCTGGAAGCTGAGTGACGACAGCTCTCCTAAAATTTCCAGTACACTCTACCTCTTTCGATAACATTCGCAAAAAAATTTGCGTTATCGCAACAACCGTTTATTAGTGATTTCTAGCTGACAGAAGCTATTAGTCTCCACTCGAATTTGAGTGGCAATAAACCTCCCTAAGGCCTCAGTTCTCTTCGCATTAGCCCAGCGGACGTCTGATCAGCGCTCTTTCTTTGGTCTTTCCATCCTCCTTGACCTTTCTCGACTATTTGACATTACTCTTTAAGGGGAGGGCGGTGATGGGGAAATGAGAGGATGTGAGGTGAAGAAAAATAACTTATAGATATACAGCTCCAATGTCCTTGGTTCCATATAAGGCTTATGTTTTTCCTCTGCAGCAGTTTGTCTGGCCCGCGGATGTGGCTCGGGTGTATTAGTCTCAGCATTCAAGGATTTTTCTTAATATTTAAGCTGTAACATAATAATGACTATTATTATTATTATTATTATTATTATTATTATTATTGGCAGCACTAAGGTGCATACGACTGTAATACCTATTTTTGAGATATACTAACTCAGTGTTTACTATAACCTAAAATGTAATATCAGGGAGAACCTTTCATTGTATTGAAAGTCGGTGTCTGGTTGGAATAGATTAATATCTTTGAAATTCTTTCGAATTCAATACCAGAAAAAATAGTTAGTGGTGGTTTCCCATATACCCACTTAGCATTGACCGTTTTATACGCTCTAAAGCATTCAAACGGAGAGCAAAGGGGTAGACATGTTGCATTCACAGGTGCACTGCTGCCATCCCTTTCATAAAATGATATTTACATTTGTTTTCTACAGAATACATTTTCAGAAACCAAAATTGCTTATAAGCTACACACAGCAACTACAGATTTGTAATAGATCACGTGAAAGCGTTATAGAATTTCGTAAATCCATAGTATCTTGGATAAGTTCTATTTCTGGGAAGTTTTGGAGAATAAAAAGCAGAAAACTGAGCAGATGTAAGAATTCTATTTGAAGAATTATTAATGGGCGTGATGCGAGTCATCAGTATCTCAAATTAAACAAACATCTTTCAAAGAACTGGACATCATATTTAACTAAATATGTGCATGACCACCTAATTCTTGAATTGATTATATATATTATTAAATTGAAGGAGGCATGATTTCAACATATGTATAACGTTTTATGGGATGTCTCAATATTTTAAATGCAGATGATCAATTATTTGCTCATCAGTACAGAGTGAAATCAAATGTGACATATTATCAAATTAAATCTGTAACTAATCAAAAATCGTCAAAAACCTCAGTAAAAGCGATCTATTAAATAACAAGCAATATAGATTTCGTCCTACAAGACAAACTGCTTACACGCCGACCCTTTATTGGGGCTTTTTAAAGGGGAATAGCCATAAAATATGACAGACATGCTTGTGTCTGGCACAAGGATAGATAAGATTACAGATTATTTTGGCCATCAGTAGGTGTTTCTTCTTATAAAAATTTTTCGTTGGAATAAGGTTCTTTCGATTCATCCTCACTCATGCGTAAATACAGTCAATATTGGAACTAAGAAATAAATGAATAGCAAAACATTAAAAAAATGCTGACGCATTCTGCCTTTTGTATAAAAGTAGGGTGTTTATAATTCGTGCTTTGAGGATATTGGCTAAAATGATTTTATGATTCTTAATGAAGTTGCTAGTTGAAACCATTGGCGTTGCGGCAAAGTTTTGTTTTTAAGCTTTTATTAAACGCAATAGACAAATGAATTTCTAACTAGGTTAAGTGTATGTTTGTTCGTAAATAAGCGTGTTCATAAATAATTACTTTTGACTTTTCTTTGTTTCTGTTGACTTTTGTCTTCTTTTTATGTTTTTCTTTTTATATTAGATAATAAGTTGACTTGCAGGTGCAAAAATGTATCAACAACATTTAGGTGAGACATATACTAGAACAATACCCACCACAGAAAGGGTAAAATTTTATTACGTCGAACAAATCAGTTTTACAGCAATTTTATTTTCCTTTACGAAAATGAAAGTCAAGCTATGTTACTTATCATTTTGTCTACACTCTTTAAACTATGTATTATTTTAAATTCATTTAACCATTCTGCGTTTTGAAAATGTCTAAAATATAATTTTCAAACATGACGAGTCTTAAGAATACATTGAAATTTCTGGAGTTTTTCTAAAATTGTGTGTTGTCAAGGGCTATGATAACCGCATATTATTTTCCTTGTTTTGATTCTCAGGAAAATATCCATTGATATCTCATATGTTTTTATATAAAGTGATGTGATTCTCAGTTAATTAATTGTGTCTGTGTCGGATATATACTTGAGATTCAAAACAATGAAACGAATATGCTGTTGTCATAACCCTAGTTACATACGACACAATCATGTTGACACAACGGTTCTCACCATATCACCGAAGTACCATACGGGTGACCATTTGGGAAGGCTCGGCGCTGTATGTACCCCGAGGTAAAATACCAGGTTGAGAAACTGGCGCTGTCTATCCTTCTCCTGATGGTAGACGGGACTGACTTAAACCGTAGTAGGCACCCATCTAGAGACTGCTTCACGATAAACCATACCCTTTATAGCTCTGGCGAAGCATTAAGTACTCAGCTATCGATAAGATTTGAATTACACTACAAAAAACTCGTGTGGTGAGTTCAATCCCGGTTACATCCGCGCTGGATTGATGGGTAGCCCTAGTAATGACTATAAATCAAATTCTAACGAAAATTAAAAGTCTTTTACTTTCATATGTGTACATCTTTTGCTTTCTAACATTCTTTAAAAATTTAAAGAATATTTATTAATCTAATATTAGTGTTTAATTTACAATTTAATGGGATATTTAGTAATAGTAATTAATGCTTAATTTATTATTATCGTAATTAATTTATTACTTATTGATATATTTATTTGATTACTTATTGTTAAAATTTCATAAAAATAATTATTTAAAAAAATTCATGAATATTTTTCACCCAATATTTCCCTTTTTGCATCAAACTAAATCTAATATATTTAGTTATTTTTACGCCCATGAGATGCTTTAAAAATGTATCTAGAATAGACTTAAAATTAAACAGTATGTGCATTACTTTTGCCATACTATTTTTATGTATACGCAGTCATTCGATATCAAATAATCTTAAAAATGTTTGATTTCCCGTTACGTTAGCATGGAATTGCAAGTAAATATATTAGCTCGGAAAGAAAGTAATGTCGTTTTTATCCAACACATTTATTTCGTTTTAAACATTCACATTACGATTAACTAGCTACTTGAGAGAAAATATCGTAAAAAGATGATACAATATCACAAAAATAAGGCGAATTAGTAAAAAAAAAAAATCTGGGTCTGACCATTGCATGCACATCAAATCCGTAGCAAAAGCTGCTGGGAAAATGGTGGGATCTTTCTACCGCTGAAGTAGATATCTCAGTGCTGATGCAATTCTCTACCTGTATAAGAGCCAAATACGTCCAGGAATGGAATGCTGTTGTAAAAATTTGGGTAGGAGCTGCTAGAAGACCTTACCCTGCTTTGACGAAGTTCAAAATATACTTCGTAGTCTAGTGGGAGATGCCCTTTCCTCTTCCCTGCAATCTCTTTCCCGCAGAAGAGACACTGCAAGCCTGTCTCTGCTTTATCGTTATTTTCATTGTAAGTGTTCGTCTCAGCACCAATCTATTGCCCCCCCTTTCCTGACTTTCGCAAAAAACACTCGTCTATCTGAAACCATTAATAATAATTTCCCCCATTCTTTATCTGTGCCTAAACCTAAACGTAGATTCCAACAACAAAGCCTGTTTCTTAGAACTGCACAGTCGTGTTCCGTTTTCCTGCTTTCCAACTGACTACAATATGATCGTCTTCAAGTCCAACTTCTTGATGATCCATCGATTTAAGGTTCCCAATTTACAAAATTTCCACTACTAACGATTACTACGATATTTTCCCATTGACTACAGTACACTCAGTAGCCCTTATCCTCGAGTGGCTTCCGGATATTAATAAGTGGTCACCCCTTCGTAAAAAACAATTCTTAATTGAAACCCATGGATTTTTCTTGCTGTGTGAGGTCTCCTGTTATCATGCTGAAGCATAACACCCTTCTTATTGAGTAGATCTGGATGGTTTTCGAGAGAGCAGTTCTCAGATTATGCAGATGCGAACAATATTTTACTGTCGTGATTGTTTGGCTATGCTCTAATAACTCATAACGAATCAGTCCTCTCATGTCCCATCATAAAGATATCATACTCTTCATTAGGTATAGTGCTTGTTTTAGAACAGGCTATGAAATTTGGTTTTGGTCTAATCATTGTCTTTTGTGCTTGGTATTCTTGTAAAGAAACTATTTATTATCTCCAGTTACAATTCTTTACAAAAACATCAAATTTGTTGCCAGATCGCTGGAAAATAGTTGGATTATTCTACCGCTCCAGTAAGTATCTCACTGTCGATGCAATTCTCTATCTGTGTAAAAGTGAAGAACGCCCTTATATCCAATACTGTTACTACATCTGGGCAGGAGCTGCTCGGTGTGTCCTATCTTGATAGAGTTCAAAAATAGCTTCAAAACCAAGTCGATGATGCCCTTTTTGTCTTCCCTGCAACCTTCTTCCCACAGAAGAGACGTTGCGAGAATGTCTCTGCTTTATTGTTATTTCCATGGCCAGTGCTCGTCTGAGCTGCAATCGATGGTCCTCCTTTGCAAAACTGTCACAATAAACACTCGACTAGCTATAATTACTAGCAACACTTTCCCTACTCTTTACCTGTGCCTAAATGTAAACGCAGATTCCATGAACAAAACTTTTTTCTTGAACTGGCCGCATGTGAAACACTGCTCTACTGGCGTGCTTCTCAGCTGATTGACATATGGTAGTCTTAAAGTCTAATGCAAACAAGTTCTTGTTGAGCCGCCCCCTAAAATAATCGACCCACTCTACTATTAACGATTACTAGCCTGCCACTTTACATTAACTCTTATCCTCGAGTGGCCTTCCTGTCTCGATAAATGGTGACTACCTTGTAAAATCGTTCTCAACGGTTATTAGAAAGCAAAGATATGCAAACAGTCAATCTCTGATTTTGTTTAGCGTCGGTCAAATCGTGCGAAACCCAGTGTCCAAGTTTTGACGTTTTTCCAAACTCGTGAAGGCATAAAATTATAATGGTACGGGTTGTATTGAACTGTGGAACTAATTCTTTACTAGTAAA
The DNA here is from genome assembly GCF_053919585.1 of Euprymna scolopes. Taxonomy (NCBI): domain Eukaryota; kingdom Metazoa; phylum Mollusca; class Cephalopoda; order Sepiida; family Sepiolidae; genus Euprymna; species Euprymna scolopes. The sequence continues at coordinate 24,581,691 of NC_136490.1, read as the reverse complement.
CTTTGGATTGGCCTGCACAGTTTCTTCAATAGCGTTTTCTTCAATTTGATTTACGGCTTCTCGAATGTTGGCGATCTGACAGGTGAAATTCTTCCGAAGAAACATTTGACAAATCAGGTTGGACATATTCGATCGTTCAGAACATGAATTCCAAAGACAGTCCCAATATTCTTTGTAATTTTTGCAACTAACTTTATTTTGGAACTCATAAAGCATGCACTGTCTCAAGTTCCTTACTCATATCCATGTCTTGACGGCTGACACAGTTAAACTTAATATTTTACCACTAATTACTAGTGAAAAGCAAAGCAATATATATATTACTCTAGATTTTGAAAGCGACGATGGTCTAGTTGTTAATGCACAGACTGGCGATCTGGGTGAGTGCTAAATCATTTTTTCTATTAAAAACACTTTCACTTAAGATGTTGATAAACTTCACGTGGTAGTTCCTATAATCCTCGATCTTTTTGTAGAAAAAATTGTGATTAGAAAAGTATTAGAGAAAACAATGTCAATAATAAAGAGTAGAACGATAAAATTGTCGTCCTAGATAAGACGATATGATTCCATTTCCGTTTGATAAAAACCGGCTTTCTTTTTGTTTCAGATCATCTACTTATTGGCCACTTGTTTACAAATCCCCAGAGCGATATAAACCTTCTATCATGTCTGAAAGTGATATGAGCGAGATCGGAGATGCGCCACTGTATAATTCACGCTCATTACCGATCGAAGTTATAACAAAAGAGAACCATTACCATCATCCTCAAATGCATTATTTGGTTGCTACGAATAACAAGGACGTGTCCAGGATGATGGAAACAAAGTTTGGCTAAGGTTATGATTTTGGTATGGTTTCAAGTGGGGGCCCCACCATCCCACCTCACATCTTCGAAGTCGGCTTGAAAGTACACACCAAAGTGTACCTCGATATGCTGAAGAGTGTGGTGATTCCTTAGTGCAATCAGGTGGCTGCTAGCAGACCCTGCGTGTAGCAGCAGGATTCGGCGCCGGCCCAGAAGTCTAAAGAAACTCAGGCTTGGCTTCAGAAGGAATCCTACGACTTTGTACCCTTCTCCACTTGCCCCCTCTTCCCCCAACCTCATACGTCCAGACAACACCAACATGATCTCCCACAACACCAAAGCGAGATTCATCGCCGTTATTCACCGAGTATTTGCCTAGCTCCCGTCGGCGCTTGTGGAAAGAGCATTCTCCCAGTCCAAGACTCGTATCGAGACGGGGATCGAGGCTGAAGGCAGCCACATTGCATGGATGTTAGCTCTGCTATATAATGAAGTTACATGAGATTATTTTTCAATAAAAGTTTTAAAATAAGTTTATAGTTGTTTTTAAGGCGACAACTTTATCGTTCCATCATGTGGAATTTTCAGATTCATACGATGATGATGATGATGATGATGATGATGATGATGATGATGACTACATTTTTGAGAAACCCGACACTTTGCTCAGTTCCGAGTGCTTTCAAATAACAAGAAAAGTCGAAGCAAATATTTGTTTTCATGGAAAATTAAATTTTCCATTGAGTGGATGGAGTTAAACTGCTTGTCCATGTTTAATATGATGACATTCGAAAGGATCAAAAGCATGATTAAGGGCACACAGACGCAGGTGGTTCGAACCACTTCGGAGGATAAATAATGGCACATTCGCAAAACTCTGAAGTAATCAGTAAGCGACTGAGAGGAAGGCCGATCATTTGACGGGCAGACGCTCTGCACAATAATCTCCGTAAAACTAGTCTTCATCAGGACTAAGCCTGCGATCTCGATGTATGCGTGCAACGGTCCTACTGTTTTAACAGTGTCTGCGACAACATCTCTCCAAATTGTAGAGCTAAAGGAATCTCGAGAAGACAAGAAAAGACGGTAGTTTTCCGTTGATTTGCGTCTTCATTCGAGGGTCTATCTGGTCCCCCACTCCACCCCTGAGATAAACGCACACCCAGATACGATTGGTTTCTGGTGCAAAAAATAGTATTGGAAGTTACTAGTAGCTTAATAAGTGCTTCTTCGGAACCAACGGCTTAGAGGTGGTATGTTGACTTTAAACATGTCAGTTGTTCTAGAAATTCTAAAAAAACCCAATAAATTCGTTTTAACCGGCCATAAACTCTAGTTACGTGCGATAGAGGAAAAGGTAATCATATCTAAAGCCAATGTATTCAATATTTTATGCGAATATTTTTCAATGAGAAAACTTTAAAATCAGTGACGCGTTTTCTCACAGTCGATAAAAAACAACAACGACGACTTAACGAATCAGAGTTTTGTCAGCAACTGTTTCGATGCAACAAAAAGTGGTTTCGGATCAATATGCGACATGGATGAAACATCGATTACAAGTTCATTTCTGTGTTAAATTCAATCTCAGTCGATAGACAATAGCAAATAAACGTCGTTATGCATCAGCTTAGTCATGACAGGCTGTCATGGACGTTCGTCAGAAGCAGAGATATGTCATTGAATTCTTCGCTGAAGTAAATTGCGAATGGTGGTGATGTGTAGAAAAATAAACCCTGGACCACAAAAGGTCGCTCGTTTTCATGGTACTGCCCCAGTCTTCGTAGCTCTTTTACTTTTTTTAGTTAAAAAATAGAAGTATTTACTTTTATTACGACCCTCGTATGACAAAACGCGCTTCAGACACTCATTCATAGCCATCGTTCATCGCTGGCAAATGTGCATTGCGAATGATGGCGACTATGTAGAAAAATAGATTCTGGAGCATAAAATGTCTCTCACCTTATTGATACCTCTCCTCTAGCTCTTCACCTTTTCTAGTTAAAAAAAGGAGGCTTTACTTTTAAAAGGATCTTGGTGTTTAAAATTTATAAATTAAATATATACTATATATAAATAAATCAGATATATATGCATCAAAATTCTATGACTTAAGACTTGAGATATTTTAATAATCACAATAAATGTAGGTCTTTATCGAATTGAGAATATATTTTTATTAAAATTGATAGACTGGTTATTTTTTAATTTTTTAAAATCTTTGTATATGAATATTTTACAAAATAACTCTAAATGTACCGGTATTTTGAATTTTTTTTTTTTGTGGAAATTGTTCCAGACAAAATAAAAGTCATTTGTTGTAGAGAACCCAAAGCTATAGTAACTGAAGGTCGCAAGCTAGCTAAAGGCAAGAGTGATATGGGTAGATCTCGACTACAAAAGACAGCAATTATTTCCCCTTTGTCGGAACAATCATTGATAAAATATGAGTACTAAAGACATACAGGGTGGTCGCTAGAAAAGCGGGAAATTTATCAAACACCGATTTATTTTTACAAAGAATAATTTTTACAAAGTTTTTCAAAGACAAATGTTAGATTATACTCATAAATACTCAAAATGTCGTCTGTGCACTTTACTGCAGCGTCAAACAACGATTTATTTTTACAACACTCACACGACACCAATAAAAAAATAACAATCACGCATTTTATTCATGATGTAAGCTGACCTTCAAATTTTCCACTTTTCTAGCGACCACCCTCTATTATAGAAAACTAGTGTTACAAGTAAAAAAAAAAAAGTACAAATGGTCCACATTCTGCTCTCCTTAGTTATCGGAATATATGGAAATAATTTTTTTAGTATTTTGGACAGAGATGAGCCGCGAATAAGCTGGGCATTCAGTCTACAAAAGTTTAGATAACGCCCAGGCGCGTTATGAAGCTTACACATCAAACTAGCGAGTCTATTGATTACTTAGAATTATCTGCAAGGGTACAAGCAAAGCGCAAGTTATTACATTGTTTAATTTATTCATATTTTTTTATTCACGAAAAAAAAAAAAAAAGAAAACAGTAACGTATAACTGGTAGAACGAGAAACTTGTTTCACAAAAAAATATTTGAATCGTCGTTTTCAAAATTTTCTCAAAGGAATTCGTCATAAAATGATTGCAACGCTGAAAAGCTATTCAAACAACAGAAAGCAAATCCATAAATCAATATTGCTTTTTAAAAAGAAGATAATATAAGTACATTCAAAGCAAAGGCTTATTTAAAGAAAAGACCGCAACAGTTCATGAATAATTTAATTTACTGATGTAACTGCCTTCTTTTTATTAAGACGAAGAAAAATGGCATGTACGATTATTTATGCATTTTTATATACTTATGCATATATATGTGGGTGTGTGTTCGTGTATGTATTTATTGCTGGTGTGTACATTAGAAATACATACATAAATAAATCTACATGTCATAATATACAAATATATGTTAAACTAGTGAAGCATGAGGTCTCCCGTGAGTGCGCAGTGGATGAGGCATAAAAAAATGACTAAGTTCAGCATTTGCCCCCCCCCCTCCCGATTTAACCCCCCAAAGTCATCACGGGACATCAAATCCTGGTGAAAATGAACAAACGGTTCCGTATTAGGCCTTAACATATGTAAATTTGAGTTCTGCACAATGCAAAAAAAACAAAAAAAACAAAAACAAAAAAAACAAGAAATGACTAA